>NC_040094.1:34627581-34932353 GCF_003369695.1 Bos indicus x Bos taurus | reverse complement strand
AGGGCCACACGATATCACAGGAGGAAGCCCTGGATCCCAGTGGACTACACTCAAGGGGCACCTAACCAGACTATCAGGGAGGGGAAGGTAAGGAGAGCCTCCAGGAAGTGACACTGAGGCCGAGCCACGAGAAGCAGGAGTGAGCTGGGTAGTGGGAGGGGGGCAGGGCCTCCTTAGTGTCATTCACAGGTTTATGAGCATTCTGTTTTCCCAGCAGCATCCTAATTTTCTCTTTAATCATTCATCTCTGAGTCTGTGAGGGATCCAGTGTGCTAATTTATCTGTCAGTATGCTGTCTCTTTCAAAAAGCAAAGCCACTTACAATAAGATAAATAAAATGGATATGGAAAATCAAAGTCCTGAAACGGAGGGAGAAAGAAAGAACTACATGTAAGGTGAGTGCCCCCAAGCTACTCAGCAGCCAGGACCCAGGAGAGATTTGTTGGAGGCACGCGGCCATGTCATCAGCAGAGACAACAGCACTGTCACTCCTCACGACAGGACATCAGTCCTGGCACAAATTTTAAGAGAAAACCTATCCTACGAAGTCTTTATTTGGTACAAAATGATACAGTGCATAATGTTATTCATGTCAACAGTTTATAGCGATATAATATATATTATTCTCATCAATAGCTTATATTCCAAAATTATTTTCATATGACTTTTTATTATGATGACTTTCAAAAAAATGCCAAGGGGTAATATAACAGTACAATTCAGAGTTCAGGTAAATCTGGGGCCAAGAAGGAAGGTCAATTGTGTTAGTATGGTAAAAATCATAAGGTTGGTCAATAATTAAGTTCTTCCCCACTGAATTACTTCTTTAACAGCCTCTAATTTCATGCTTACCTCAGGCAATTTTCCTTTCGAGATACAGAAAACAAATTATTTCTACGAATATAACCAGAGCACATGAATTTTTGCAGATAGGGTAAAAGAGCAGAATTTTTTTCTAACATTTTAAGCCAAATTTCTTAAACAATGGGAAACGAAGAAACAGATCCAGCAAAAGCTTTTAGATTCAAACTATCAAAAGATTAGATCATGCCTAATGTTAGCAATTTTTAAGCGGTATGGTAAACTTATTAATACCAAAAGTGGTAACCAACACAGCTTATGTTTGCTGCATGTTAATTCAGTCCAAATACTCCTTCAGGAAGAGGTACCATAACACCTGGGACTTGGGAGTGGTGGTGCATAAACTCTGCTTAAAAGGATGATGTCAAGCAGGTGTGCAATTCAAAAGATGCTCTTAAACACCACAACTATTACTGTACAATATTACACCTTAAAAAGGGTTACCATTTCTACAGCACAGTTATAGATGAGTTTCTCTGCAGTTACGCTGTTGATTTCATCAATAAATCTCTGTTTGTCAGAGAAGAAGCGATTCAGCTTTTCTGTCAGTTTCTTGCACATGCTAATGCAGAATTTATATCGTTCATTCAGATTTTTGACAACTGGAAAAAAGTTGAAATAAGAATTCAGTTTTCTTTCAGAAACAGAGTCATGGTGACATATAACTTTCCTGCTAACTTAAGGAAAGCAACATAAAATGATCACTGAGAAAAGCGCCTGGAAATCATTCTTTCCTATGTCCTCTCTCTCAGTTAGGAGAGGATTGACAACAAAGCACCTGATTGTTCTATGTTAAAAACAGAGAAGCCAGCATCTTTTCCCATTGAAGAAGACTTAATAACACAGTGACCCCTCATCAAAAACCCCTTTCTCAGTGCAAGGGGAGAGGACTGCTGGGCCTCCAAGAGCTCATCATGCCCCAGCCTACCTTGCTTCACACCTGAGGACGGGCTCAGCTTCCCGGACTTGATCTGCTCTTTGGCGAGATGCAGAGAGGCTGCCAGGAGTTGTGCAGCTTTCATGTACAACACCAGCTGCTCTACCCGCCTGGCCCAGAGACAGCAAGCACAGTGTTAGCCTGCAAACCAACAGACCAGGCCCCATCTCAACCCGCCTTGACACTCTTAGTGCACAAAGGACTCCTGAAAGGAGAAAGGTCGGCGTGGAAAAAAGTGTACTTTTAACACTAGGGGCACACTCAGATAAGAGTACCATCTCTTTATAATCAAGTATCTTTAAAATCAAGGCTGCAGAACCTCCGGTCTTGGCTCACACAGTGAAATTGAGCACTGAAATAACTCAGAGACTCCTCAACACTTCTGTTAACCAGACATGACCTGCAGTGGGTGGCGAGGCCTCCAGCTTGGACACCAGTGTATGGAGGGCAGGAAGGAAGGAAGGAGACGGACAGTAGGGGCCACCTACCCCCAGTCCTTGCTCAGCTGGCTGATCTGGTCCACCACCGCACTCTCCTGGATCTGGTACACGGAGACGGCGGATGCGCAGAGCTCCGGGCTCCCCCCGCGCACAGCCGTCAGGTCCAGCACACACTCCGTGAACAGCAGCATTGAGTTCAGGTGGCGTAAGGTGTCTGCATGTTCTTGCTAAGGCAAAGCCAACTTGTCTTAGAAACTTGCAGGTTAAGGAGAGGTGCATACTCATTTCTGTATACCAACCGTGGCCACTGCTGATATTTTTCTATACATATCAATATCAGAATGATCAGAGGAGGCTGAAATTTCTAAATTCCAGAAAACTAGTCAGAAGATAAACACAAATGAAATCAAAGATGTGTCATGTGTTTTGTGGCATGTATGAGAGCAACCACAACATTCAGCCTCAAAGATACGAGGCTACTGTGCTTTCACCAGGAAAAAATGAAACACAGAACTAAATCAATGTACACGAGACACTGACCAAACATGACCAAATAGATACTGAGATATAAGAACTTCAGCATATTCTGGACATGAGACTACACTTCTCAATAGTTTCATGAATTCTACTGGCTTAAAATTCAGAGATACTTTATTTAAATTTCTGGTGGTTCCTCAGTTAGTAGTGATTCCTAATAATAAAGCTTTTAAATTTCATGATCTTTTCAGTTAGAATGAAGTACAGACAGACATAATAGCCATGCATTAAAAATTGGTATTCTAAAATTAATGCTGTTTTGAGATTTGTTTTTAGCTAGCAATGTATTTTGAAATCTAAAATAAGACTAAGTTTCTCACTCTCCTTCCATGGTTAAAAGGGATGAAAACCAGTTTCCTTGAGACAGGAGAATAAACGAACCAACTTTTGAGAGTCTCCCTGCTCTGCAACAGCAAATTGGACTGTATGTTCCAACACTTACTAGAACATAATTTACATTATACATATTTTCAAAATTACAGCTTAAACTTACCACAGAATCACTACTAAGATTTTGCATGCAATATTTTATAAATTTTATGTGAGATACTTAATGCTCCTCCACACACAACAGAAATCCTAGGGGTCCAGCATGGACACTTAGTGCCTTCGATGGTCTGGAGAACAGGTCATTTTCATTTGAAGTGCAGGGTGATCTGCACTGACTGAGGTCAGATGCAGTCCACGGGAAGATGGCCTAGAGTCGATGCTGAGGAGTTAGCTGGCACAGGCTTTGGAATCGTAACATTAACCTCGTTCTGGATGTGTGCTCAGCATGCTGCACATTATGACCTGTTTTTCCCTGGAGAACAAGCTCCATGGAGGGACCTGACTGTCCAATCTGCTGGGAAGCTGTATTTCTCAGCGTTACTGACTCAGTTGGCATTATAATCTACTTTTTCAAGACCTAAGTTTAAGCATATCATTTTTATCTTGTAAGGTAAGGTAAGCTTTGAGAATAAAAAGTTATGGTTTTAGGGAAAAGATTATGTTTTAAAAGTCCTATAAGTAGTAAAAGGGCTTCCCGCATAGCTTAGTCAGTAAAGAATCTGCCTGCAAGGCAGGAGACCCAGGTTCGATCCCTGGGTTGGGAAGATCTCCTGGAGAAGGGAATGGCAACCCACTCCAGTATTCTGGCCTGGAGAATCCCATGGACAGAGGCGCCTAGCAGGCTATAGTCCATGGGTTCTCAAGAGTCAGACACAACTTAGAGACTAAATCACTACCACCATAAGTAGTAAATAAACTTCAGATAAAAGCACTAAGAATACAAAGTTTGTATGTGTCACTTCCTGTGAACCAAAGCTTGTTGTGAATAAGTGTCACTGTCAACATAATTCTAAAAACACACCACCAAGGTTTCAGATAGAAAAAGTCATGGGGAGAACCACTGGGACTTGCTCTCTGATTCTCCCCTCTCATTATCAATTCTCTCCTCACTGTAGCCTTAAAGGACACATTGTAGGGTCTCTTCCCACCTCCATCAGCGTTTCCTCTGGCAGTTCGGGGGCTTCAAAGGTGACAAGCCCCTCCAGGCTGGGGGGTGAAGCACCACAAGGCACATGTCTCAGGCTGGGAGCTGCCTCTGCTCCAGGAGGAGGAGACCCCGAGCACAGCCCAGGGGGGGAGCCCCCACACACGCGGCCACCGATGGAGCACAGAGAGCCCCCGGAGCCGCTAGAGCCCCCTGTGGAGAGAGGACATGGACAGCGCTCAGTGATTAGCACCCAGTGATCACCAGGCAGTATGGCAACCAGTAAGAGAAACCCCGCTCCCACCCCAGCCCAAGAACAGGCTCTGTCTTCCAACGCTCACCTTCATTCCTCAGCTGTAGGCATCCTTCACAGACTCATCACAGCTGCTTTTAAATTGTTTTAGACAAACTCTAGCATACGCCTCAGAGAAGGCAATGGCACCCCACTCCAATACTCTTGCCTGGAAAATCCCATGGATGGAGGAGCCTGGTAGGTTGCAGTCCATGGGGTCACTAAGAGTCGGATACGACTGAGCGACTTCACTTTTCGCTTTCATGCATTGGAGAAGGAAATGGCAACCCACTCCAGTGTTCTTGCCTGGAGAATCCCAGGGATTGGGGAGCATGGTGGGCTGCTGTCTATGGAGTTGCACAGAGTCAGACACGACTGAAGCGACTTAGCAGCAGCAGTATACGCCTTTCTCCCCTGCTGCACTGCAGTCCTCAGGTGAGAAAACTCAGCCATAGGTGGTACATCACTAAAACTCTATCCGAGCGCTGGTCTGGAGGCACTTACACCAGTTCTGATTTCTAATACCATGAACAACATTGTGATGAGATCTCACCTTCTTGTGAGTTATTTATGTGTGATAAATACTTTATAAGACTGTTTTGCTGTGAGTGGTCTCATAAACAGAATGCAGTTACCACAGGTCAAATATTACTATACACACTTCTACAGCTCTAAGAATCATCATGCTGTTTTCTAAAGCAGCCAAAAGTGAGCACACACTTCCCACTAAGCCTCCACAGCACTGGGTTATACTATTTAAATGTTGGCTTAGTTAATAGGTATAAACTGTTATTTTCTTTCTCTCTTTTCTTCAGCCGCTCTGCGTGGAGGGACCTTAGGTCCCTGACCAGGGATGGAACTGGTGCTTTCTAGAGTGGAAGGTGGACTCTGAACCACTGGGCCATCAGGGAAGTCCCCTCATTTACTTTTTATAACCCTTTAAGGTAAAGAAGATTGTTATATCCACGTCACTGAAATTATATCACACCATGAAGGCATTTTTCAGAACTTGCACCCCAAACAAGAGCCCAAGGCAGAACTAAGTCAATCCTCACCTGAGGTGGTTCTTATCCGAAGGCCGGTGTGGGTACATGTGGTGGCTGCGGCCCTGTGTGGGGGAGACCCCACTGTGAACATCACAGCCCTAGAACTTGCTGCTGCTCCTATAGCGGGGGCCAGGGCAACACCACAGGCTCCTGCAGGGGCTGAAAGAAGAAGTTCACCACGCGTGCTATATTCCAGAGGGCAGGGTTACAGGGAGACTTCACTGTTACATTAGATTTTTGGCTTTTTACAATAAACATTTATTACTCTTAAAAACAGAATTCAATTTAGAGCTCCATGAAAAATATTTTACAGTAATCTCTTCACAGCTGTGAATCTTCCTTTCACCAAAGCCTAGAAGTCAGTTTTCTGTGCACTTCTAAAATATGTGAACTGCAGTCACAGCTGAGAATAATTTGAAAATGTGGAAACTAAGAATTGGAAATAAAAATGTGAGGAAAAAAACCTGATTAAAAAATGGGCAGAGGACCTGAGAAGTTACTTTTCAAAAAAATATGGTCAATAGGTACATGAAAAGATGCTCAACATCACTAATCATCAGGGAAATGCAAGTAAAAATCACAGTGAGATACCACCTCATACCTGTCAGGATGGTCATCCTCAAAAAACAGCAAATAACAAATGTTGGTGAGGATGTGGAGAAACTTAAGAGCTAAGCTGCCTTTTGGCTTATAGTTTCTTAGAAGAAAATGCAGAGTTAGGCATGACATAGGAGTATCTAGGGAGACTCCAAGAAAAGGGAACAAAAGCAAAGACACCAGAGAAAAGTTTACCCTGCTACCTACAGCTACAGCAAACCCTACACACAGCCTCACTTGTGGCAAAAAATAAAAAAGACCTCACACTATTTGACTTGATTCTTTATATCTAGTATATCATGTCTGGCTTTCAACAAAAAATTAAAAGGCAAGCTCATCAACAGACAGGACGTGGTGGAGAAGAGAATCAGCTAGCCTGAAAGTACGTCAGTAGGAACTTCCAAAACTGGAAAGCAAAGAGAAAGAAGAACCAAAAACAAAACCCCCAGAATGTCCAAGAACTGTGGGACAACCACAAAGGTGTAATATACATGCAATGGGAATATCGGAAGGAGAAAGAAAAGAACGAAAGAAACACTTGAAGTATCAATAGTAAAGACCAAGTAATTTCCCAAACAAATGCAGAATCAAACCACAGGTCCAGGAAACCTCAAGAACACCAAGTGGTTAGAATTAAAAAAAAAAAAAAAAAATCTATTCCTAAGCACTTCATATTCAAACAGCAGAGAATCAAAGAAAAATTCCTGAAAAAAGTCAAACTGTGTGTGGGGGGGGGGCGGGGGGGTGGGGTGGGGTGGGGAGAGAACATCTCATCTATTACATCAGGAACAAGGGTAAGACTTACACCAGATTTCTCTTTAGAAACCATGCCAGATGAGAGTGGAGTGAAAAGTGAAGTCCTGTTGTACAGAAACCACAAACCACACTCAAGATATTTACTGGTCTAGACATCCCCTGCTTTGGAGATTCACGGGAGAGTCAATAAAAGTATTATAGAGAAAACAAGAACAAAGGTTACAACAGTGATTCTCAAATTTCAGTGTGCCGTAGTAATCACATGCGGAGTTTGCTAGAGACACAGATTCCTAAAATCCACTTCCAGAAAGCTCAATTGAACAAGTCTGGTTTAGGACATGGAACCAGCCCTTTGATTTCATTTTTTTGACAAGCAGTCCAAAGTAATCTTGGTGTGGGCCCATGGACATAAAGATCTCTGGAACAACTGAAAGAGCCAGGGATCTCAGTGACCCATGGCTCTCTATAGGATAGGCCAGCTACATAAGAAATGCTGAAGAACACGTATGTGTTTAAGGTAACTTTGGCCAGTGTTATCCTACTGATAAAAAACAATCTTGGTCAGAACTCCTCCTAACTCATGGGTTGCTTATCATCCAGACACTGCACAAGTTGCTGTCTTGGCAGGCTCCTAAGAAACCAGATGAGATGACAGAGGCTGGATGAAGAGATGTGGGTCAGCAGGTTGATGAACAGTCAATAGGAGTAGACAGGCAGAATGTTACCCCCACAGCCAAGCCAGAGACGCTCACGTTCTGACCCTTGGAACCTGTAAATACTTACATTACATGGCAAAGAGGAATTAAAGTTGCAGATGGAACTAGGGTTGCTAATCAGCTGGCCTTAAAGAGATTATCCAGTGGGTCCAATGCAATCATAAGGGGCCTTCAAATGGATAACAAGCAGGCAGAAGGTCTGAGTCTAGACTGGCCATGGTTGGCTTTCTAGATGGAAGGGGAGCAGCTGAGCCAAGGGGAGCAGGTGATCCCTAGAAGCTAGAAAGGCAAGGAATACAGTCTCCCCAGAGCTTCCAGAGTGAACACAGCCCTGCCCACACCTTAACTTCAGCCCAGTGAGACCTTGAGAACCGTAAACTAATATACTTGTGGTAATCTGTCACAGCAGCAAGAGGAAACTAACAAATTATGTGCCTAAAGGAAACCAGATTTTTCTTACCTGTATCCATTGGTCGTTCTGTATTTAAACTGTCCGTGCTGCCCTGATGTCCACCAAAAGGTGTTTTTACTTGTTGATCTGATAATTTCCCAGTACTGACGGACCTAAAAAGAAAAATAATAATGTAAATGTATACTTTTAAAAAATCTAGACATATCAATAACAAGGGTGACTTAAGCCAAGCCATAAAAGGGTTAATGGGAAGTCAAAGAACAAGGAGACAAAAATAGAGACCAAACAATTCAAGGCAGAGATTAACTTCATAACCAGAAAAATAGAAGGTATAAACAGACCCCTCAGGAAACTTAGGATGAGCTATGATTCACACAGGTGCAGGAAGCATCTTAGTTTTCTGAGATGCTACGTTTACACAGAGTCACTAACTGTACACAGTATCACTAACCACTGGCATAGAGCAGCTGCTAGTTTGGTCTGGTTGTTTTATCGTAGAAATAGAGGCACTGCTACAGTCTTCAAGTTTGAGGCTGGAAGGAAATGTCCTTGTTTACCTGCCAAACGCTGCCTTGACCTGATGCTCGGACTTCTGCCTCTCCCCTCCTTGTACCAGGACACAGTGAGTGCATTTCCTTGGGTTGTTCCCATCTTTCAGCTGCCCCTCAGAAGGCCCATGACGAGTGGCTAAGGCGAGCAGGTTGGAAGATGCTTGCGTTTTGGGAATTTTGAAAGGAGCTGTGGTCTAAAGAAAAACATATAAGCAAATTACTCCAACATATGGAGTAATTCCATTCAGAGTCGCCAGGCTCGTGGTGCAGAGGCTGGAGCAGAGACTCTGGACTGTGGAGGGCCTGGATTCAAATCTGGCTCCTCTACATCCAGTCTCTGTGACCCTGACCAGTTCATTTACACTAAGCCTGCTTCCTTTCTTCAGGGTAAACAGGATAATGAATGTAAAACATGCAGCAAGTAAAGGCCTTACACTCTGCCTGGCACAGAGCAGGTGCTGATTAACTGTGGTTGTTCACCCCTGAATGCTTTCCACAAGTATCTGTTAGACTAGCTCATGACCTAGCTTTCTACTCCTGAAAGCTCAGTTAAGCTACTGCTAAACCGACTGCAGGGACCTTACGTTGACATTAGCTCCCTGTACAAGCGCACGCCCTAGACAGCAGCACAGAGTCAAGAGTGAGTAAGTTCCGGATCAGGCTTCGCTGACAGGCCTGGTGACCTTCCCGTCTCCTGGGGCCCTCCCACTATGCACCCCTTAAGACAAGACCCTCATAGAACTTACCAGACCCTGCTCTTTGGTTTGGAATGACCCATCCAGCCTTAGGCCAGAACCCCACAGCACTCTACCCACAGACCTAACAGAGGCGTATGCCCAAGGCCCTGTCTTTGTCTGTGCTCTGACTCAACTTCCCTGTGTAGCCCCTGGGTGCTTCTCCCGGGACCTGGGAGTAATCAACTTCCCTATTTCAATTTCTCTTGTGGTCTGCTACTGGATCCAACTGACCATCCAGAACACAGTGCCCCAGTTGAGAAATGTTCGTTTAGCAAAGTCATAACATGCACATGAGGGCTAAATAAACACACCTTAGTAGGAGAGCCAATGATGGTTGGTAATGGAGTTCTGAAGAACCAGTCTGAGCTCCGCGGGGAGGACCCGGTGTGCTTGGTCGGGGAGGTCCCAAGGCTGCCAGGCCGGCTGGGCTGGGGGGAGCAGCTATAACCAGCCCCGGCCTGGGATGGGCACACGGGGTCAGAGTGCTGTTTTCTGAGTTTCTGCTTGTTCTGGTAGATGTCGGTGAGGGTGGGGGCACTCTGCAGTCTAGCGCCCAACAGGACAGGCTGTGGTGACTGGGCCTGCGGTACGGGAGAACCTGCCAAGGACACAGAGGCAACGTTAACCCAAACAGAACAAGCACAGAGCAGAAAAGGGGAGTCAAGAAGACACCTCTCAAATGAGAATTCTAACGAATGTCTTGTTTTCCATGAGATATTTTAAAAATTGTTTACCTGGCAAGACACAATTTTTTGGCTCCTTTACAAAACAGTTGACAAAGGCATTGAGACAGAAGTTAATGACTGTGGGCTATCAGCTGTTTTTATCAACAGCAAGCACATAACTCAATTAATGCAATGTCTAATTACCAACGAAGAAAATTAAAGAGTAAATGGCTAAAGCTAATGAAGATAACACAAATCTACACTGAACAAGATGGTTTCTACTCTTTATGTGACAACACACATGTGTATTATCAATGAAATTATTCTCTCTTCTCATGTAGCAACTAAAAGAAACTCAAGCTAACCTAGAAAAAAACTCCTTATTCAAGTAAAGAATGTTAGCAAGAAAATTGGAAAGATAATATACTTTTCCTAGTTTTTTTGTCTAAAAATAACAAGCATATATGGATATTTGTCAGTTTCATGAAATTCATTTGAAACCTAAAATATCCATCTTCTCTACAAACAGAATACTCATAGACAGACTTCCTGCCTCTCAGGGGAACACTGGGAGACAAGGTCTCAAAGAATTGTTGGCTATGACCTGGGAACTCCCCTCCCAACCCTGCTGCTACTGACCTAACGTCCATAAGCTGGGAGCTCCAGTTACAAATTCCTTGGAGCTTCTTGCAAGCCAAACCACCACCACCAACGTTAAAGACATACAAACCTTCTTGGTGGCTGATAACCATTATCTTCCCCAAAACAGACACCAGTAAATATGAGATACTGCTGCTGACCACTCTTAGGTTAATCTCATCCTAAATCTAGTATTTTAGTTTTTAGACCCGCATTCTACCATACGTGTGTGTATACATATACACATGCACCAATAAACAGTGACAAAATGTTATGATCTGGAGAAAATTATTGGAGCTCTATTTTTAAGGGAACATAAAATCTGTAACACTAAACCAAGAAAAGAGTTCTTTTCTAAGTAATGGAGCATTCCTTTAACTGCCCAGTGCCTCAAATGCACGTGTAAGATTTGACTTATCAGTGTGTGATTTACACATATCTTTTCAGACATATATATTTTATATAATAAAGCAAATAAACACCCACATTTCTTTTTTATATGATGCTAACTGGTAGCTCTTATTAAAACCAGTATTAATCAAAGTAATGAAATTTCATTTTCTAGATTGATTTCCATTGTCTGTTTGACAACCAGAATTTAGCCAAGTCATTAATTCCTAAGACTTGGTTTCATGAAAGAATCATATGCCCAGGAGTCAACCAATCAGCAATGATGCACTAGAGGACATTAGACCAAGACAGGAGAGCACAGAAAATATCTCATATAAATCTATTGGTTTGCTAAGACTGGAAAAATCTAACTTGAATTCACTCACGATGGGACTTAAACTATGTACACTGTGTGGACATTGCCTACCTGATGAGTTCCTACTCCTGGATTCATGGCCCTGAAGATGCCCGCAGCAGCACTGACGGAACTGCTCAGGAATGGTGCCCACTGAGAGAAAGAAAGGGGAAAGGATGGAGAAATGGCTCAGAACTAGTAAAGGATGGAACAGGCAACAGGTGCACAGGCTGTATATTACAGCTCACAGAATTTAATTAGCAAAGATGTAGTTCAGCTCGTGCATGCTACGTGGCCCACATGCTGGGTGCTGGGCTCACGGAGAATAGAGCCCCACTGGGCCTACCTGGAGAGCAGAGTCCGGGGAGAGAGCCAGGCACACCCTCGACATGCCTTCATGACAGAGAATGTGAAAAGCTGGTCCCGAGCGTCCAGCCTATGGAGCTGCCGGGGCCCAGTAGCTGGCCCTCTGCCCACCATGTTCCTGCCAAGGTCGCTCCCATGCCGCCCCAACTGTGACTGGATGGGTCACAGATCTGGATGGCATGGTGCCTGGGGATGCTCCTTCAGCTTGGGGGATGTCTCCTTAGGACTCACTACCTCAGAACTCCTGCCCACTCCTCCCCGCTCCCTCACCCTTGGGGGTCAGGCCCATAGGTGCTCTGAAGGGCACCTGCCGCCCCTGCTTCCTCCCTGATCTCCAGCAGGGTCTTCCCAGGCACTCTCTGGAATGCTCTCTGCATCTACCTCTGGGAAGCCAAACTAACCAGAGGGAGAGCCGGGGAAGGCTTCAGGGAGCTTCGGCAGACGAGAGACACGTGTCCACCAAAAAGAAGAGGCACTGACTTAAGTGTGGCTGGGCCTCGCCCCTGGAACTGGGAGAGCCTAAGGGTTACAGAGGGGATGAGGAAGAGCCACAGTTTTGTTTGAAGAATATTTTTCAGCTAAAAATACTTTTAAAACCATTGCAACAGGCCAAGTGCTGATGTAACCTTTTGACAAAGTGTCACTGGGGTCCTGTTCTGCGACCGGGGCACCTGGGCGCTGCCGCAGTCTCTCGCTCTCCCTCCTGCTGAGGTGTCTCCCCCTGCCCTCTCAGTTTCCTCCAGCAGCTGTGATGGGGGGTGCAGCCCTCCTCTTGGAAGTGTCTGTGTATGCTGGCCCTCCCTGTCCTGCTCCCCCAACATTTCTGCTGGGTGGCTGTCTCTCTCAGACTCTGCAATCTCAGTTGCTCTGGCCTCTCCGATGTGTATTCTCAAGTTGGAGCATTTTCTCTGTCTCTCAGTTTTCCTGAAAATGTGGTCTGGGGTCTTTCTGTTAGGTTGGGATTTGCTGTTCTGTGGCCTCCCAGGGTGTCCTGGGGGTGGTTTCCGAGCTCCCCCTGCTGCTGTACAAAGTGACCGGGAGAGGGGGGAGGAGCTACCGCCCCTGCCCCCTGTAGCAGGAGGGCCTCTGGTGGACACAGCCTGGCACAGTTATGTACACCACTGCCTTGTAACCCTCTTAAATCCTAGCACCAAAGAAGGGCAGGAATTATATATGCTTTAACCTAGGGTATCTGATTTTGTGTTTAGAGATGCTTTTTATCCATAAGACCCATGGATACTATCATATTTCCAACAGTGCTCTGAATGGATTTACAAACCCTCAAGAAGCAGTCAGAGCAGTGGAGGGTTGGAGGGAGAGACATGGCTCCCTATCAGCTGGGACTCAAGGCCACCAAGAGCTGGGCTCCTAAGGGAGGGTCCTGTCACAGGTGTCATCATGAAAAAGGAGGGAATCAACTGCCACGTATTCTCCTTACCTAGAGGGGAAGGTGAGTAAGGCCTGGAAGAGCCAGTGGAGAGTCTTCGTCCTATGGCTGGAACCGCATCTGCCGGCGCTGGGGAGCAAGATCCCGGACGGAGGAAGCCCAGAGGGCTGGTGTTAGACCTTCGTACCACTGCAGATCTGGGGAGAAAGACAATTACTCCCTCGCTGGCAGCTTCCAGGACTGTATTTCCGTCTTTTTTCCTAAAGCTTCCAAACAGTATGCCATGCAGTAGATTTTTTAAAGTATGGAGCAAGTTGCATGGAACAGACATCAAGTGTGTGAAACTACAGAGTGAGGTCTCCCTCCCACCTTGGATCCCTCTACTTAATTTCCAACACTTCCTCAGTCCTACTCAAAAGGTTACTTCTATGTTCATTTCTAATGTATCCTTCCAGAGTTCCTTAATTCAAATATGAATGTATCATGCACGTGTGCATGCATGCCAAGTCACTTCAGTCGCTTTTGCTACCCCAAGGACTGTAGACTGCCAGACTCCTCTGTCCATGTGATTTTCCAGGCAAGAATACTAGAGTGGGTTGCCATGCCCTTCTCCAGGGGATCTTCCTGACCCAGGGATCAAACCCACATCTTTTAAGTCTCCTGCATTGGCGGCTGCTGCTGCTGCTGCTAAGTCACTTCAGTGTCTGACTCTGTGCAACCCCATAGACAGCAGCCCACCAGGCTCCTCTGTCCTTGGGATTCTCCAGGCAAGAATACTGGAGTGGGTTGCCATTTCCTTCTCCAACGCATGTATGCATGCTAAGTCGCTTCACTTCTGTCTGACACCGTGCGACCCCATGGACAGCAGCCCACCAGGCTCCTCTGTCCACGGAATTCTCTAGGCAAGAGTACTGGAGTGGGTTGCCATTTCCTTTTCCCCCTGCATTGGCAGGTGGGTTCTTTACCACTAGCACTGTATCACACCATATGAATTACCCGGCCAAGCTTAAACATCCACTACAAAAACATTTATCATTATTCAACTTCGTACACCTCTAGCACACATCCACGTAAGAGAGTAGTCAGCTATGGAAAGTGATGAACCTTCAATAACAACAAGGACTTTAAAAGACAGGTGGAGGAACTGGGAAAGGGGCGAGTGCCCACCTACCGTGGAGAGCCATGTAGATTTGTGCTGGAGCCAGCAGTGGAGGTGAGGTTCTGCTCTATGCGCTGGTAGTTCCTCACCTGCGTGGGGACGGGAATGGGGGCAGCTGTGCTGTGTGGGGACACGGAGGGCTGGCACTGCCTGCAGACATGAGTCATGGAAAAGGAAATAAATCCAGTGAGACCACTCTCCTTTCACTTGACCCACTGGTGATATTGAGAGAAAATTCTAGAAGAAGCCAAGTGATCACATCTGAATGTGATTAAGAAATGATCTTAAATATATACATATATATATAGCCGAATACATCACACCTGTCATTTCAAGAAGTCTCCTGGTTTGCACACACACACTGAGGAGGAAGACTTGCAACAAGAAGGGGATACACACCCCTCTACAGCAACAGGAAGGGCCCACGGCCGGCGCGATACAGCTGCATCTGCTTACATTCTGTGACTTATTCCTTATGTGATCTAGAGGAAAAATACTTCTAGGAAATTATGCTGGGTAAAAAAACAGGAAATTCAAGAGCAGAGATGCCTGGAATGTTTACAAAAGTTATGAGTGTAGTAAGCGTTCTCAGGAACTGGAACTTTGATGAAGACTAAAAACATACTGTGTGACTCCCAGCACACAACTCATGTGAGATCCACACTGTGCAGCACAGCTGGTTTCTTTCCTTGCTTTTCACAAATTCAGAAATGGCATGTCCTTACATAACTTTCAATTCAATCTACAACACACCTTGAAACATCAGGGGTGACACTAGGCCTTAAGAAAGAATGAATGATTTCATTCTTTTGCCTTTCCTTAATTCTGAAAAAGCAAAAAAATCTCCCACTTTTGCCTAGTTACAATATTAGAGAGATAAAGAGATGATATATTTAGTTATTTAAATAAAAATCAATGAAATTGATAAACCCTTGGTGATATTAACTAAAGATAAAAGAGAAAAGACTCAAAATCATAAATGAAAGAAAGGTCATAACTAATGCCACCTTGAATATACAGATAAATGCTATAAATACACAAGCTACCAAAACTGGATCATGAAGAAAGAAAACCTGAATAGACCTATTACTAGTAACGAGACTAAACCACTAACTGCTGCTGCTGCTGCTAAGTCGCTTCAGTCGTGTCCGACTCTGTGTGACCCCACAGATGGCAGCCCACCAGGCTCCTCCATCCCTGGGATTCTCCAGGCAAGAACACTGGAGTGGGTTGCCATTTCCTTCTCCAGTGCATGAAGGTGAAAAGTGAAAGCGAAGTAGCTCAGTCCTGTCCGACTCTGAGCGACCCCATGGACTGCAGCCTACCGGGCTCCTCCATCCATGGGATTTTCCAGGCAAGAGTACTGGAGTGGGGCGCCATTGCCTTCTCCGACCACTAACTGAAAACCTCCCAAAAGAGAAAAATCTGGGACCCTGTGGTTTCACTGGTGGATTCTATCAGTTAAAGACTTACCACACAACACTCAGACTCTTCCAAAAATTGAAGAGGGGGGAACACTTCCAAACTCATCCCATGAGTTCAGTTTACCCTAGTACAAAAGCCAGACACAGACACTATAGGAAAAGAAAACTACAGAATATCCCTGATGAAATTTGAAGTGAAAATCGTCAATAAAATACTAGCAAACCAAATTCAAGATCACATCAAAAGGATCAAACACAATGACCAAACAGGATTTATAGTACACCATAATTAACAGAGCAAAGGACAAAACCCACACAATAATCACAACTGATGAAGCATTTGTCAACATCCAACACCCTTTCATGACAAAAACTACTAAATAAAATAGGGATAGAAGGAAATTACCTCAACAATAATAAAGGTATATATGAAAAGCCCACAATTAACAACATATTCAATGGTGACTGACAGAAAGCTTTTCCTCTATGATCAGGGATGAGTTAAGAACGGCCTCTTTCAACAATTCTATTCATTGTAGAATTCCTAGCCAGAGCAATTAGGTAAGAAAATAAAAGACATTCAAACTGGAAAGGAAGAAATAAAATTATCTCTTCACAGACAGCATGATCATAAATGTAGAAAACGAAAGATTTTACATGAAAGGAAAAAAAAAGACATCAGAACTAGTAAACTCAGCAAAATTGCAGGATATAAAATCAACACACAGAAAAATCCGTTGTATTTTCCATATATTAACAACGAATAATCCAGAAAGGAAATTAAGAAAACAATCTCACTGATACTAGTATCAAAAAGAATAGAATTTGAGAAATAAGTCTAACCAAGGAGATCAAAGACTTGCATGATGAAAACTGCAAAACACTGTTAAATGTAATTAAAGAAGACACCTCATATTCATGGATGGGAAAACTTAATATTAAGATGTTAACAGCAATACCCAAAGTGTTTTATACAGATTAGTGCTGTCCCTATCAAAATCCCAATGGCTATTTTTATATAAATAGAAAAAAAATCTATCTTAAAATTCATATGGACTCTGCATGGACCCTGAATAGTCAGAATAATCATGGAAAATAATAAAATTGGAGGTCTCAGTCTGCTTTTTATTTATTTATAATTTTTGCTGTGCCACATGGGCTTGACAGAGAAAGCAATGGCAACCCACTCTGGTACTCTTGCCTGGAAAATCCCATGGACAGAGGAGCCTGGTAGGCTGCAGTCCATGGGGTTGCTAAGAGTCAGACACGACTGAGCGACTTCACTTTCACTTTTCACTTTCATGCACTGGAGAAAGAAATGGCAACCCACTCCAGTGTTCTTGCCTGGAGAAATCCAGGGATGGGGGAGCCTGGTGGGCTGCTGTCTATGGGGTCGCACAGAGTTGGACATGACTGAAGCGACTTAGCAGCAGCAGCAGCATGGGCTTGAGGGATCTTAGTTCCCAAATCAGGGATTGAACCCAAGTCCATGGCACTGAAAGTGCCAAGTCCTAACCACTAAACCACCAGGGAATTCTGAGAGATTGCATACTTCTTGATTTCAAAACGTACTACAAAGCTACAGTAGTCAAAACAGTGTGGCACTGGCATAAAGACGGACCCACAGACCAGTTGAGTAGAACAGAGAACTCAGAAACAAACTCTTGAGTTTATAAATAAGTGATCTTTGACAAGGGTGCCAACATCATTCAATGGAGAAAGGACAGTCTCTTCAGCAAATAGTGCTGGGAAAACTAGATATCCACCAGCCAAAATTGAAACTAGACCGTTCTCTTATGCCACATACAAAAACCACCTAAAAACACAACATAATGTATAACCATATGTCCGAGTGGAGACCATATATGGAGACCTATTGTAAAACATTGTGAATATACTTAATGCTGTTTTTGAACTCAAACTGAAAAATGGTTGAGACAGCAAATTCTCATATTTTTTTTTACTACAATTTTAAAAAATGTTTAAAGAAACCATTGTGAAACAAAATAAATTTTAGAATCAAGAATATAGAGTTCTGTAACTTTACTCACACACAAAAAAACATGAAAAAGTGTTTAGTGAAACATGCAAACATACCCTCCAAACACCAAGAACTCATTAGAAGCACGTCTTCCAGCAGTTCCCATTGGCATATCATCTGAAGAAAAAAAGAGAAAAACACAATCAGTTTTGCTAAACCACTGGCTTAAAGTGTTTATTGTTCCAACTTGACTATTAGGAAACAATTTGATCACAATACAAATTTACCATTTGCTTATGTTTTGATTTTGCAACAATAAGCTAGTAGGGAACACTGCACCCAGCTGAACTCACAGGCTGCCAACATCACCTTTTTTCAAGGTAAACTGTCATGCTTTTTGCCACAAGTATGTATTTCTTTATCATTTAATTCGTGCAAAATCCGTACTACTGTTTTTACCATGTTCCATTTCACATGTCACCGACAAAGGTTTTGGGTGTTGTTCTCCTAACCCCAATTTGCCATAAACACTGTGGGCTTTACTACTTTGCAGAGTGTGGTGACTTAAGAACATGTATGTCACCTTCTAGTACAGCTGCCTGCACCCCGAGTCCAGTTCACTCTAACGCTGGAGCATTCCCACTCCTGCGTGACACTCTCCTGGGTCTTGCATGGGTGGCTGAACAAGATGTCATGAAGCTGGACCTCTTGGACACAGATGCCACAGGCAGTCTTCATGCTCAGACATCACCCATCTATGGGAACAGAGTGCAGCTCAGAACACAGTGTCTCTCATCCCTTACCACCTCTACACCCGTCAGATCACACTGCCCTGTGTGACCTTTACATGGCTGCAAAGGTATAATTCATATGTGCTGATGTGAAATAGCAGTGTTGACTAATAATATAAATTTTTAAATATAAAATAAACTATGGTAACCTCAAAATACTCAAAAAGGAAAAAAATAATCACAAACCTCCCTTTGAACGGCCCTACATGGAACTGAGGAATATCAATACATTTATTTTTGTCCCTGCTCTCATGAAGCTTACACTAGTAGTGAAAAAAGGTTAACAGTAGCAGGGAGTGATAAGATGTATAACAGGAAAATAAGTCAGAGTAAGGGGATAAAGGGAGGGGCACAAAGAAGTTAGTTTTAAAGACAACAGTTGCCCAAGGGTAATGGAGAAAACAGGGCAGAGGGGACAGGGTTAGAAGCTGGAGTTCACCTCTTCATTTTGTAGCTTTGAGTTTGGAATCATATATCACTGTGAAACAAAACTAAGAAGAAAATAACAATCCCTAGAAATCAAAAATAAAACTAACTAATCATGTATCAGCTTGGTAACATAACCACCAGAGGGGAATCCTTTCAAGTGACTTTAAACTTGGAAATTTAATTGAACATCCCTAATGGCTGAGTCTTTGTTGAGGGATTTGAGCAGCCCCTCAAAAAGGAAGCTGTCTGTGACAATGACTCAGGCTGATGACCCAGTGTAGACTCACTATCCATAAGATCTGCCACACACGAAGCTTTCAAATAACATCTTAATTGCTAATTCTAAATTATGAGCACATGACCAGCACCAAACATTCAAAGAAAGAATCTAAATGAAAACTAGACTCTAAAACAAACTGGAGGGAAAGAACTAAACATTTTACAGGGAAAAGCTTTAAAATGTATATAATTAAGTAAAGGGAATGGCAAACCACTTCAGTATTCTTGCCTTGAGAACCCCATGAACAGTACGAAAAGGCAAAATGATAGGATACTGAAAGAGAAACTCCCCAGGTCAGTAGGTGCCCAATATGCTACTGGAGATCAGTGGAGAAATAACTCCAGAAAGAATGAAGGGATGGAGCCAAAGCAAAAAGAATACCCAGCTGTGGATGTGACTGGTGATAGAAGCAAGGTCCCATGCTGTAAAGAGCAATATTGCATAGGAACCTGGAATGTCAGGTCCATGAATCAAGGCAAATTGGAAGTGGTCAAACAAGAGATGGCCAGAGTGAATGTCGACATTCTAGGAATCAGTGAACTGAAATGGACTGGAATGGGTGAATTTAACTCAGATGACCATTATATCTACTACTGCGAGCAGGAATCCCTCAGAAGAAATGGAGTAGCCATCATGGTCAACAAGAGAGTCCGAAATGCAGTACTTGGATGCAATCTCAAAAATGACACAATGATCTCTGTTTGTTTCCAAGGCACACCATTCAATATCACAGTAATCCAAGTCTATGCCCCAACCAGTAATGCTGAAGAAGCTGAAGTTGAACAGTTCTATGAAGACCTACAAGACCTTTTAGAACTAACACCCAAAAAAGATGTCATTTTCATTGTAGGGGACTGGAATGCAAAAGTAGGAAGTCAAGAAACACCTGGAATAACAGGCAAATTTGGCCTTGGAATATGGAATGAAGCAGGGCAAAGACTAATAGAGTTTTGCCAAGAAAATGCACTGGTCAAAACAAACACCCTCTTCCAAAAGTACAAGAGAAGACTCTATACATGGACATCACCAGATGGTCAACACTGAAATCAGATTGATTATATTCTTTGCAGCCAAAGACGGAGAAGCTCTATACAGTCAGCAAAAACAAGACCAGGAGCTGACTGTGGCTCAGATCATGAACTCCTTATTGCCAAATTCAGACTTAAATTGAAGAAAGTAGGGAAAACCACTAGACCATTCAGGTATGACCTAAATCAAATCCCTTATGATTATACAGTGGAAGTGAGAGATAGATTTAAGGGCCTAGATCTGATAGATAAGAGTGCCTGATGAACTATGGAATGAGGTTCGTGACATTGTACAGGAGACAGGGATCAAGACCATCCCCATGGAAAAGAAATGCAAAAATGCAAAATGGCTGTCTGGGGAGGCCTTACAAATAGCTGTGAAAAGAAGAGAAGCTAAAAGCAAAGGAGAAAAGGAAAGATATAAACATCTGAATGCAGAGTTCCAAAGAATAGCAAGAAGAGATAAGTAAGCCTTCTTCAGCGATCAATGCAAAGAAATAGAGGAAAACAACAGAATGGGAAAGACTAGGGATCTCTTCAAGAAAATCAGAGAGACCAAAGGAACATTTCATGCAAAGATGGGCTCGATAAAGGACAGAAATGGTATGGACCTAACAGAAGCAGAAGATATTAAGAAGAGATGGCAAGAATACACAGAAGAACTGTACAAAAAAGATCTTCACGACCCAGATAATCATGATGGTGTGATCACTGACCTAGAGCCAGACATCCTGGAATGTGAAGTCAAGTGGGCCTTAGAAAGCATCACTACGAACAAAGCTAGTGGAGGTGATGGAATTCCAGTTCAGCTATTCCAAATCCTGAAAGATGATGCTGTGAAAGTGCTGCACTCAATATGCCAGCAATTTTGGAAAACTCAGCAGTGGCCACAGGACTGGAAAAGGTCAGTTTTCATTCCAATCCCAAAGAAAGGCAATGCCAAAGAATGCTCAAACTACTGCACAATTGCACTCATCTCACACGATAGTAAAGTAATGCTCAAAATTCTCCAAGCCAGGCTTCAGCAATATGTGAACCGTGAACTTCCTGATGTTCAAGCTGGTTTTAGAAAAGGCAGAGGAACCAGAGATCAAATTGCCAACATCTGCTGGATCATGGAAAAAGCAAGTGAGTTCCAGAAAAGCATCTATTTCTGCTTTATTGACTATGCCAAAGCCTTTGACTGTGTGGATCACAATAAACTGTGGAAAATTCTGAAAGAGATGAGAATACCAGAACACCTAATCTGCCTCTTGAGAAATGTGTATGCAGGTCAGGAAGCAACAGTTAGAACTGGACATGGAACAACAGACTGGTTTCAAATAGTAAAAGGAGTTCATTCGACAGTTCGTATATGGTCACCGTGTTTATTTAACTTATATGCAGAGTACATCATGAGAAACGCTGGACTGGAAGAAACACAAGCTGGAATCAAGATTGCTGGAGAAATATCAATAACCTCAGATATGCAGATGACACCACCCTTATGGCAGAAAGTGAAGAGGAACTCAAAAGCCTCTTGATGAAGGTAAAAGAGGAGAGTGAAAAAGTTGGCTTAAAGCTCAACATTCAGAAAACGAAGATCATGGCATCTGGTCCTGTCACTTCAGATGGGGAAACAGTGGAAACAGTGTCAGACTTTATTTTTCTGGGCTCCAAAATCACTACAGATGGTGACTGCAGCCATGAAATTAAAAGACGCTTACTCCTTGGAAGGAAAGTTATGACCAACCTAGATAGCATATTCAAAAGCAGAGACATTACTTTGCCAACAAAGGTCCATCTAGTCAAGGCTATGGTTTTTCCTGTGGTCATATATGGATGTGAGAGTTGGACTGTGAAGAAGGCTGAGCACCGAAGACTTGATGCTTTTGAACTGTGGTGTTGGAGAAGACTCTTGAGAGTCCCTTGGACTGCAAGGAGATCCAATCAGTTCATTCTGCAGGAGATCAGCCCTGGGATTTCTGTGGAAGGAATGATGCTAAAGCTGAAACTCCAGTACTTTGGCCACCTCACGCGAAGAGTTGACTCATTGGAAAAGACTCTGTTGCTGGGAGGGATTGGGGGCAAGAGGAGAAGGGGACGACAGAGGATGAGATGGCTGGATGGCATCACTGACTCGATGGACGTGAGTCTCAGTGAACTCCGGGAGTTGGTGATGGACAGGGAGGCCTGGTGTGCTGCGATTCATGGGGTTGCAAAGAGTCGGACACGACTGAGCAA
Source organism: Bos indicus x Bos taurus (assembly GCF_003369695.1). Lineage (NCBI taxonomy): Eukaryota > Metazoa > Chordata > Mammalia > Artiodactyla > Bovidae > Bos > Bos indicus x Bos taurus. The sequence continues at coordinate 34,909,880 of NC_040094.1, read as the reverse complement.
CTGATCTGATCTGATCTGAAGTGTGTTCAGAGATAAAACAGTACATCTTGAAATAAGAATAACAATACTGAGAGGGAGATAAAAAGAAGTTCTAAAAACTGAAAAGATGAGAGCATAATAAGTGAAAAACCCAATAGAAGATTAATGAAATAAAATTCATATTTTATGGCAAGGCAAGAGAAATTTAAACAAAAGTTCTCTCTGCTCATTTGGGTCTCCTCCCTTCCTTTTAGTGGGTATTTTGCACCTGCATTAACCAGACCTCCTTAGGAAATAACCTTCCCTCTTAATCTTGTAAGGGGTCATCACAACAACCCACCACTGGCTTTTTACATGCAGGCCTGGATTGTGTAGCTAGCAACGTATCATTTGATGTACAGCCCCCATATAATTGTGCTTTGACCTGTAACAAGTAGAACAGTCCTTATTAACTTTTCATCGATAAGAGAACATTAAGGAAACTTTCCTAAAAGTAGAGCAATACAACAAAAAGATGCAAAATCAGACAAAGAAGGTTAAGAAAATCAGAAGTATGCTCAGGTATGTGTTACATTAGTACTGTTTAAGTTGTACAGACGTTTTAAATGTTTCCTTCAGAGACTTCCAGCTCCTGATTTCACATGTAAGGAGCTTGGAAGTCACCCTTCCATCCTGACAAGTGAAAACTCTTTTTGGCTCTAGAGGAGACAGGAGGACCCTGGGCGAAGAGATGTCCCCAAGACTGCAGAAACAGGCAAACACAGAGAGGACTGGCTTCCCTGAGAAGGGACTCATCAACCGAAAAGACTGTGGAAACCAGAGCCAGGGCAGGAACACCTGAGTGAGAACTGACAACTTGCTGGACCCTTGGGGCAGACAGCTCTGAAAGCTGAAAACTTCAGGGAGACGCAGTCATAGGAGGAGCACAGGGCCGTCAGACTGACCTCTGAGAGCCCAGGCCGACTTACCACAGTAAATGTGGAGAAAGATACTTTGCTTCCTGGAGCGGGGGAGGGGGCTTCTGTGGAACAAGGCCAGTCCTCAAGGGACACCTACTAACCCGAGTTCACCAACTGGGGCTGAACTCAGAGCCTCAATGACCTAGAGATGGGGAACCCCCAACTCCAGGCCCCTTCAGCCACCTTGTCCCACCTCAGACAAGAGAAGAAATGTGAAATAGCTCTGAAGTTCACAGACCAAAGGCTCAGGTTCCATGAAAGTGTGTGAAAGTCACTCAGTCATGTCCAATTCTGCACTCCATGAAAGGCAGAGCCTTAACCACAGGGCTGCCTCCTCCTCACCACATCATTAACGACCAAAGCTCTAATGGCCTGTGGACAGTGCTTACCTACCCAACCTCAGCCCTCGATATATCAGATGCAGCTATCTAGACACAAGTACAAGGCATATCAAAGGCAAAAAATACACTCTGAAGTGGCAGAGCATCAGAACCAGACACAGTGGGGATGCTGGGTTTCCCAGACCCGGAATTTAAAACGATGATGATAGGCACTGTGGCCCACCAGATTCCTATGTCCATGGCATTTCCCTGGCAAGAATACTGGAAGGGGCTGACATTTCCTTCTCCGAATGATTAATATACTAAGGGCTCTAATGGAAAAAGCAGACAGCACATAAGAACACATGGGGAATATAAGCAGAGATGGAAATCCTAAGAAAGAACCAAGAAGAAATCCTAGAGATAAAAAACACTGTAACAGGAATGAAGAACGTCTCTGGGAGGCTTATTAGTAGACTGGGCATGTTTGAAGAAAGGATCTCTGAGCCAGAGGATTATTTCAACAAAATCCTTGAAAACCAAAAAATAAAGACTTGGAAGAAAAAAAAAAAGAACAGAATATCCAAAGTCTGTGGGACAACTACAAAAGGTGTACCATGTACAGAATGGTGATTCCAGAAGGAGGAGAGAGAGAAGACCAGAAGGAACTATCTGAAACAATGAGAATTTCTGCAGATTAATGTCAGTCATCAAGCCCCAGATCCAGGAAGCTCAGAGAACACTTAGGGTAAATGCCCCAAACAATTACACACTGGCGTGTCATTTGCAAATTCTAGAAAATCAAAAATAAAGAAAAAATTCTGAAAGAAGCCAGAGGAGAGAAACACCTACAGAGAAATAAAGATAGAACAGACTTCTCCAAAACCTCACAAACCAAAAGAGAGTGGAATCAAATACTTAAGGTGTTGAGAGAAATAAACTACCAACTTAGGATTTCATACCCTGCAAAATTATTCTCCAAAATGAAGGAGAAATAAAGACTCTCAAGACAAGCAAAAATTGAGGGGACTTGTTGCTGATAGACATGCCTTGCAAGAAGTTCTTTAGAAGAAAAATAATATAGATCAGAAAACTGAACCTACACAAAGTAAGGAAGAGCACCAAAGAAGTGAAATAAGTGAAAGTAAAACGAAAACTTTTATTTTGATTATTCTTAACTGATCTAATAGGTAACAGTTTGTTCAACAGCAACGACGTACTTAGTTATGTGTGCTTCCCTCCATGCCCTATGTGTGTGTATGTGTGTGTGTGTGCGTGTGTGTGTGTATGTGTGTATATATGTATATGCTTGTGTATGCTTATATATAAGTGAAATTAATGACAACAAAGATACAGGGAGGAAGGAATTAGGGTTATTTTGTTATTATAAGATACCTACAATATTCATGAATGGTATGGTATATTTCAAAATGGATTAGTTACACATGTATACTGCAAATCTAAGACAAACCAACCACTCAAAAAAATAAAAAAGAAGTATAACTGATATGCCAAGAAAGGAAAGAAAATAGAACCTTAATAAATGGTCAATTAAAACCACAAAAGGTAGAAAAAGAGTAGAAGATAAACAGGAAGGCAGATCAAGGACAACAATAGAAAACAGTAATGAATGTGGTAGGCACTAATCCAGGTATATCATCAATAATCATTTTTAACATCAATGGTTGCACAGGTAAAAGACAGAGGTTTCCAAGAAGACATACGGGTGGCCAACAGGTACATGAAAAGGTGCTTAACGTGGCTAATTATCAGAGAAACGCAAATCAAAACCACAACGAGGTAATCACCTCACGCCAGTCTGAAATGCTCCTATCACAAAGACTACACATCATAACAGAGAAGGCAATGGCAATTCACTCCAGTACTCTTGCCTGGAAAATCCCATGGATGGAGAGGCCTGGTAGGCTGCAGTCCATGGGGTTGCTAGGAGTCGGATATGACTTAGCGACTTTACTTTCACTTTTCACTTTCATGCACTGGAGAAGGAAATGGCAACCTACTCCAGTGTTCTTGCCTGGAGAATCCCAGGGATGGGGAGCCTGGTGGGCTGCCGTCTATGGGGTGGCACAGAGTCCGACACGACTGAAGCGACTTAGCAGCAGCAGCAGCACACATCATAAATGCTGGAGAGGGTGTGGGAGAAAGGAACCCTCCTACACTCTACACTGTAAAGATCCTGTCACTGAACACATCTTAGAGAATCAACACAATTCGAATCAAAATCCCCAAATGGCTTTTTTGTAGCATTTTCAAGTCAAAATTAAACTACATGGGGGGAAAGGGGTTGAGAATAGCCTGGGTGATTCCACAGAATTCTTGGGTGCCCCCTCACCTTCACCTCTGACCCCATATCACACACACACAATGAAACAAATCCTTTATATAAGCCTGATAGGGCAAGTCTGGGATTGCCTATCAGTGAGGAAAGGACAGAACATTCAATAAATAATCCTGGGGTAACTGATAGAACCCTTATCATCTACACAAATTAGTTCCAGGTAAAGTTAAATATGGAAAAAATAATGAAAATCTCTAGAAGGCACCATGGTACTACTGGGGCAGCATGATAGGACACTGCTGCTAGTGGCTATAGGCTACAACTTGCTTGTACCAACATTTTACAGAGCTGAAGCTGTACATACCTACAGCCACCTGGAGAAAAGTTTGGCACAAGGACATCTGTTACCACACATTCTGAACAGTAAAAAGATGGAAATGATCCAAGTCACAATCAGTAGGGAGATGGATAAACTACGGTTCAGTTGTACTACTAATATAAAGTTCATAAGTTAAAATGAACTAGATACACACCTAGCTATATATGTAGATACACATCAAAAATAGGAATAAAAAAGCAAACCATAGAAACAAATATTCTATGTAACATTTCCTTAAAACTGTAATATCACAAAAATACTATTTTTCTTAGATACAGGCATATTAGAATTATAATATAAATTAAGAAGAAAAATATATCTCTGGCAAGATTAGAATGAGGCCAGGTGCTCTGGCTGTACCTACAGCACTGTATACCTTTAAAAAGACATCTAAAACATCCATGGCAAAATGGTGACATAAATAAAATTAGCATGGTAGACAATTTGAGTATCTGCTGTATTATTTGGTTTGAAATATTTCACAATTGAAAACTTTTCATTACTTTTTCAGTAGGATAAAACTACCCCACATGATGATTTTTAAAGGCAACTACTCCCAGCTCTCGGTGCTCTGGTCAGAACCTGCCACCTGCTATTACATGCTGTGCATGATTCCCCTACCCCAGCCAAGCAGCCCTAAAGTGTGTCTGGTCTGAGGTCGCAGCCTTCATGACAGCTAGCAAAGGGCTAATGTAAGCAGCTATTAAATATGAATTTGACAAACATCCTGAGACCTCTTGACACAGACTTCTCCAGCTTCCTACATATGCACACAGTCAACCTGATACTAGTCAATCATTAAAGTCTTCAAGTTTCCAGCTCTTCTGATCCTACTCCTCTGCAACCAAACCCTGGTTCCTTCTTTTTTATCTAACTTTTCTTCTCGTAGGTCTCCCAGTGCCCTGCACTACTCCACAGAATCCTGGCTTGGATTCAGGCAGCCTGGATTCTGCTTCCTTTATAAAACATCCTTCCTGTGTGTTTATGAAGCTCATTCCTGAACTCTGGCCAGCATCTCCTGAAGCACAACCAGACTGTTTATAAGACCCTTTGACTCTCAGATTTTTTCCAAAAGAGGTCTTCCTTTGTATCCTTTCCTTAAATTTAATTTCTCTCATTCTGCTGGCTTTGCCACTCCTTTCTGTTTGGATACAAACAGAATTTGAGGTCATTTCCTGCAAAGTTTTCATCTACCTTCAAAATCCAAGGTTACCGTCACAGGAACGTAAGTATATAGTTCTGGGAATTCCATCAACTAAATAAAATGTCCATCTGGAAAGGTGTCGTACACACAAGAGCGTGACATAAAGGTTAAAAAATGCTAGTCTAGTAAATTCAGAAATACAATGTGTACAAGCAGAAAAGATTCTCACATGAGTGGTCTGACGAGATGTTGTGTGGAACCAAAACAAAGTCATCCGTGTCACAAGAAGAGTTCTTGCTACTAGTACTGGCAGAATCTTTGGACACCTGGAGATAGTTGGGAGGACCCAATGGTGGGGAGGATAAGTTTTCTTCCTGAATATGCTGCATATCTGGAAGGGACTAAAATTAACAACATAAAATTAAAAGTGGCCTCAATAAAATGCAAGTCAGAACAGCCATTAGACTACGGAATATTTTTTTCATGAAAGTGGCACAGAGTTCAATTCCACTGAAGATTTTAAAAATCTCTTTGGAAAACCTTTCCCTTAGAGATGCACAGTTTAAGGTGTGTTTGCATAACACCATCTAAAATGTTTCCCAAAAGTGATACTTAAAACACATCACACCTCTTATCATGTGCACAGGTCTGCCTCCCCTGAAAGGTCTGCTCTGAATCTGTACCATGTCCCATCCCCGCTTCAGCTCATGGCCTAGCAAAGCAGATACTCAACACCTGCTTACCTAATGACTAAAACAAAATGTCCAGGGACTTGAATGACACTCTGCACACAGTTTTCAATCTCCAATGAAGAAAAATCATGAAAGGGAAAGCAAGAGACTATGTTATACAGAAAAGTAACTAAATCAGTAAGGATAACTGTGTATAAGCACAGGGAATTACTGACACTTCCAGAAAGAAAGATTTAGAAAGCCTTACAGGTGTGGGTGTGTTCCTTTTGTTTTCTTTTTTGTCAGAGGAAGGAGTTGATTTGTGGAAGATAAAATCATAAGGGATTTGCGGAAGATAGGACCGTAAAGGAAGAAAAGCATATGAATATGATGTACAGAACAGTCTTATGGACTCTGTGGGAGAGGGAGAGGGTGGGAAGATTTGGGAAGATGACATTGAAACATGTATAGTATCATGAATGAAACGACTCGCCAGTCCAGGTTCGATGTACGATACTGGATGCTTGGGGCTTGTGCACTGGGACAACCCAGAGGCATGCTATGGGGAGGGAGGAGGGAGGAGGGTTCAGGATGGGGATACCTGTGGCAGATTCATTTCAATATTTGGCAAAACCAATACAATATTGTAAAGTTTAAAAATAAAGTAAAATTTAAAAAATTTTCTAAAAAAAATAAAGTTAAAAAAAAAGAAAAGCATATGAATATATTGAATAGATCCTTGGGCATAAGTAGCTATATACCTCCTGGCACTTGTCTAGTTCAAGGACAGTAGTCACAACCTTAATTGAATATCTTCATCCTACAACAGTCTCCTAAAACAATGAACTTCATAACTTACTGTGTTAGGTCCCCATTACCCTGTTTAACCTTTGTTTCTATTTAAGAAAAATACGACAAAATGCTCTGTAAAGCCCAGTTTTAAACCGCTACTATTCCTTTGACTGTCACTGCACAGTGAAACCAGTCTCAAATCTCCTTATCACTTCTCTGTGTGTGTGTGTGACATACACATGATATAAATTCTCCTTATCACTTTTTGAAGAGCACTTATGCTTCAAGGTTATAAACAGAGTGGAAGCTGGAGGGAGTAACATTACAGAGCACTCACCACGGGCTTGGCATTGAGCTTGGCACTGGGCCCTGTTAAGAGCTCTCCATGTATTATCTAACTCCAGCCCTATTCTGAAATCCATTTCATACATAAACAAACAAAACTCAGAAGAGAGAACAGGTGAGCTGGGCCAGGTTCTAAGCACCTAACTCCACCAATTCTTCCCTGTGCCCTTGCTCCCCAGGCAGGAACTCTCTCAATGTCTCCCTTTGCTATTTATAAAGTTACCTTCATCCACAGCCACCTTGGTGGAAGAGATGCTTCTCGGGTTCAAAGGTCATCTTCCACTAAATCTCTTCCCTCTTCAAGGACCCTATTCAACTCCCCTCTGCTTTCCCCTCTGCACACAAACATGTTTAATTTCTTCACATCTCAAATCAATATAACTCTCTCAATTACCATCTTATCTCCCTTCTTCACTTAACAATGTTTCTTGAAATTTCAGTTTTCACTGACTCAAACTCCTCACCTTCAAAGTATCACTTGCTGCTGCTACCACTAAGTCACTTCAGTCGTGTCTGACTCTGTGTGACCCCAAAGATGGCAGCCCACCAGGCTCCTCCGTCCCCAGGATTCTCCAGGCAAGAACACTGGAGTGGGTTGCCATTTCTTTCTCCAATGCATGAAAGTGAAAAGTGAAAGTGAAGTCGCTCAGTCGTGTCCGACTCTTCGCAACCCCATGGACTGTAGCCTACCAGGCTCCTCTGTCCATGGGATTTTCCAGGCAAAAGTACTGGAGTGGGTTGCCATTCCCTTCCCCAAAAGTATCGCTTAACTAACCATAAGCCTCTTTCTGCCTTCAACCCTCCAATGAAACTGCCTTTACTAAGCTTCCCAGTGATTCCACTACTTCTTCAGGTACTGGACTCTGCTTCCCAGACACTGGGCTCCCAGCCCTCCATTCAGGGACCCTGCTCTCTGCTTCCCCTTCTACTTCTCAGTCTCTTGTGCCCCTCTAAGGAGACCGGTGGAGTATGAGTTTCCCCAGTGCCACCCTGGCCTCCAACCCTCACAGTTTATACCCACCTGGGGCCCACTGTCACCTTCCTACACCAACTACCCCTGCAGAGAGCTGACTCCCGGGCTCAGACCTGCCCCTGGGCCTGCACATCACAGTGCATCATCCTTGTGCTCCCCCGCTAAGTGGCTCCATCAACTCACATCACTCAGGGCTCACCAAGACCTTCCTCTTCCTTAGGTCCCAAATTCAAGCAATCTCTAAGCACTGCAGACTCCTCATCTTGCTCTTTCTGGCCCCTTGTCCTCCCCTTTCCTACTGCTGACTTAGTTCAGGCCCTCATTCTCAAAAACAAACAAACAAAGCAAACCCCAAAACAAACCAAAAACAGTGCAATGGTCACAGGCTGTTCTCTTTGTTCTAGGAGAGAGGCCTCTCTTCTGATCTTCCATCCAATTACCTACCTGCTTACAGAGGAATTTATTTGCTAAAACACACAGTGGATCAGGTCACCCTCCACTGAAAGCCACTCAAATGGCTCAGCGCACACAGCCTGCTCTGCTTGTAGCCCAGATTCTGCCAGGATGCAGACTGCCCCACTCTGGCTCCACTCGCTCCACCGCCCCCAGCACATCACCTTGTTCTCTGTACCCTCAGGCTGGGCCATGAGAGGAGCCTGTCCCATAGTGCTTCCTGCAATGCCAGAGGGTTCAGCTCTGTACAGGGCAGTGGCCATCAGTTATAGCTGGCTATGAACATGTGACATGTGACCAGGGAGACTACCGAGTTGAATCTGCAATTCACTTAATTCTAACAAACGTACGTGGCCACAGTGGGCTACAGACTGCTGCAACAGGTCATGGTTCCACGGGGATTCCTCTGCTTACATTACCACTCTTACAAATTCAAAACTCAGCTCAATGTCTCTGCCGAGGGTCTCTGCAAGCTCTCAGTCTGATTTCATGGTCTCATCCCCAGTCCCACAGGCAACAAGAGGAGCCATCTACCTCCCACAGGCTGCTCCACCGGCCTCTCCTCCACACAACCAAACCCAGAGCTGCTCAACAAAGGGACCTGCCCTGTCACTGGTATCAACCAAAACATCACACAAAGTGGGCATTAAATACGTATAATTAAAAGAGTAGATATTCAGGAGGTATTATCTACATAGCATTTAGCCTATAGCCAGTATCAGATCTAACAGAATTATTTGAATTTTTTTGTTACACAGTTTTTGTTTTTTACCTTTCAAAGACTTCTCTGGAGTAAAGTAGCAGCTGGGTATTTTGGGAGAATGTAAAGAACAGACTGTCACACAGGCATGCCTGCCTGCATCCCCCTCAGTACAGGAGTCTAGCCCAGCCCCAGGAGGGAAGGAGCGCAAGCAGGATGTCACCTCACTGTTGCAGATTATGTTGACGCAAGGCCTATCAGATCACTCCACTTTCTAATCTCTAATTGGAAATTATACAGAAACATTCCTGCTCTCCTTTTATTTCCAGATATGTTATTTTCACTTCAAGCGTGAGCTCTTCATAAAGGCCTTCTAAAAAAGGTTTTTCCACCAAAGTTCTGGGGATTCCCAGGTAGTGCTAGTGGTAAAGAACCCACCTGCTAATGCAGGAGACATAAGAAACTCAATCCATGGGTTCAATGTAGGAGACATAAGAGACTCAACCCCTGGGTCAGGAAGATCCCTGGAGGAAGGCATGGTAACCCACTCCAGCATCCTTGCCTGGAGAATCCCATGGACAGAAGAGCCTGGCAGGCTACAGTCCATAGGGCTGCAAAAAGCCAGACAAGATTGAAGCGACTTGGCAAGCACATACAAAGTTCTGAGCATCTATAATAACTACGCCTCCCCTGCCCACCACATCCTCTCCCTGCTCCTATGAGCAATGGTATGCTCTTCCAGCAGCCCAAGCACTCCTCTTTTGCTCTCCCTTTCAACACGTCTCATCCAACAAAAAACCCAACATGTGTTGTCCTGTCAAAGCACTTTCCCAGTTGCATTCCCCTGGTGACCCCTTCTCTGTCTCCTCCCATGGTTGTCCAGCCACCCCAGAGGCCTCTGCATACCCAGGTCCTCCCCTGCCCTCCCCTCTCCAGCACACACTGTGCTCTCCACACCCCTTGTCACCTTGCATCACGTACATGCTCCATCACGGCAGCTACAGTCATCATGTACCCACCACATACTGCCACCCACCCTGCAACCAGAGGGTAACCAGGCCTATGTTACAGATGAGGAGCTGACCTTCCCAGCAGGTTACAGGGGCAAGGGGCAGGGCCAGACACAGTCTGCAGTCTCTCCCTGACAGTGCACTTCCTCAAACTCTTCCCACTCATTCCATATTCAGTGTTTTTCTTTATTCCAGACTGAAACAGGAAATATACGACACTTTTTTTCCCTCTTAGTCTTTAAATCCACGGGAATATAACGTAAGTCTTCTTAGCCCTCTGCCTTTCTATTTGGTCTGAGTTGGCAGGCTGTGCAGAAGGGCTTTGCCAGTGTTAGGGCTCAGTCATGTGCCATAGGCTGCTCCAGCCTCTGCCTTCACCAGGGGCCATAGGGTCTCCCTAGAAAACAGGAATAACAGCACCTGCCACTGCCTGAGTATTACCGTGTGCCGAGCAGTGCGGTCAGTGCTTTTCCTCTTTATCCTTAAAAATGCCATGAAGCATGTAACTTATGCTCACTTTACTCAGACTCAAAGAGACTGAGTCACCTGTCGCAGGCAACATGGTGAGTCACGAATGTGGACATATTCAAGCCCAGACTCTTGAGCAGCAGGCTGCTAACCCCCAGCCAGCTTCCTGTGCAGCTCCCCAGCCCCACTGCCAGCAGAAGTCAAGAAATGCGTGTCTGCAAGCCAATCTGAAAAATGCCCATAGAGGCTGACACAATGGCCTCTGGACTTTGACTTGTGAAAAGTTTCAAGGTCACAACTCTCTCAGGCAGCAAGAGAGATGTGGGGGAAAGTCCAGGAAAGCACAGAAGAGGGAAAGACCTGGAAGAGCAAAGCAGGAGGAAGGCGTTCTCAGGACCAGGAAGAAGCACTGAGTCTGGAGGGAGGGAGCTGCAGGGGAGCAGCTCACAGGGCCTGTTGCCATGATGACAGGGTCTCAGGCCCAAAGGGCACTCCTCTACCACTGGAGTTCTGTGTGCACTAACTCTCCAGACTGATGTTTATGACGTTCATAAAATAAATACAAAGCTACCTATCTACCTGTCACAGTGAAACCCTTCCCAACCTTACTGAGCATGAAAAGGTGAGAGCACTGTGTTCCTGGTTCAGAGGAAGGCAGCCCTGAGAGGTACTGTGTTCTGCTGAAGTGTGCACATCTAGGTAGGGGCAGATTCCAAACTGGGATCTTCAGCAACAAGGCTCCCTGCTCAGGCCTCAGCCGCGCTAGGGAACTCCATACATAAAGAGAACACCCATAACATATCTGCAGCTCTGTCTGTGAGCAGATGCACTAGCACAGACCCTACAGTCACTTCTAAGAACCCCAGGACTTACTGGTGGAGACACGAAACGACAGGACGGAGAGCTGCCATAGGAGCCTCCAGAGGCAGAGCCGGCATACATGGGCACCGGGACTGGGCAGGCTGGGGAGAAACACCAGGGGAAGAGAGGCTACTGAGTGTAATTATGTGAGTCGTCCACTAAAAAACCCACAACTGCCACAGCTTCATGTTGACCAGAAATTCACATCCACATACTCCCATGGATGACACTAACAACACAGCAATTACTGAACTATTTCAACTTGGATGTAGAAGGAAAAACAGAACTGTAACTAAATAAACACAACTATAGGTATTTAAGAAAAGCCCAATGAAATCTTGAGAAGCACATAAAAGATTAATTTCGTGATATCAAATACTAATTTTTCCTTATGGTTGCATTTACTTGTTTAGTAAAAATGTAAAAAGTGGGTACTCACATTTTTTTGCTGGAACTTGCTCAAGGAAAGGATGGCTGAAAAATGCTTCTGCAATGAAAATGAGAATGCAACCTTTAAACTGACGTTGATTTTGGCAGACAGGTTGATCTTGTCAATGTAGTCAACATAGTACCCTTGAAATCATATATAATTATTACTGTTGTTTAGTTGCTAAGTCATGTCCAACTCTCTTTTGCAACCCCATAGACCCCGCCAGGCTCCTCTGTCCATGAGATTTCTCAGGCAAGAACACTGGGGTGGATTGCCATTTCCTTCTCCAGGGGATCTTCCCAACCCAGGTATGGAACGCAGGTCTCCCATATTAGCAGGCAGATTCTTTACCACTGAGCCACCAAGGAAGCTCATAATTATTATTACCTTCTTTATACAAACACAATTTCCTTTCAATGTAACAGCATGTTATTTTTGTAAATCATCTATAAAAATCATCAAATTGTAAATAGTTCTCAATCAATGAAAATTTAAAAATAATGGCTGTGAATTCTCCAAATGCCCATTACTAACACAGTACCACCAAGATGACTAAAGTGGATCTGTCCTCTTGCGTGGCTGTCTTCAAGTAGACGACAACACAGAGAACCGCAGCCAGGCCCTCGTTAAGCACATATGTGAACTACGGCTGTCAACTGTCCTGACAAGAAGTCTTAGGCAGCTCATTTGTAAATTCCATCCTTCTATCCCAGAAGAAGTATTCCTACAGCTGGTTTCACGTTTTTAAAAAAGCTATTAATTTGATTTAGTTCCTTCAGCTATTCACCAAGGATAAAACCTACACAGTAAGCCTGCTAATTAGATAAAGATAAATAGGTAGGTGAGTACATGAAAGTTTATTATTTTACTCTCTTTTCCTGTATGTATAATTTATTTCATTATTTCTTTAAAAGCCCACAAAGACCATCTCATTTATCATTAGGTCTCCAAATTACGTGCTACTAAATAGCACAGAGTGGACAAGGAGAATAGCACAGCATGGAAATTTGCCGGATTAATACAAGATCAGGAGTGAGATTAACTCAGATTTAGTCTAAATGACCTCACTCTCTGAAGCACTCAGTTCATGGCCTCAGTAGAAAGTAGTTCTAACAATTTCTGTATAGGGAGTAAGATGAAATAATCTGGATATATCTTTTCTGAAACTTCTATAAAAACTGAAATTAAACTTTAGATCATGAAATTGGTAAATATTTCTATCTTTAAAAGAAAGAAATTAAATGGACATTGCCCAGTAACCATGAGAAAAATGGGCCAATAATGAAATGACATACAGGATAATAGTTTGCAAATTATTGATTATATTAAATATTTGTTATTCTTTCCATACATTTACAAAATATGTAAAAAGGAAAAACACAGAGATAGAAAGAAAAGTAAAAATGAATTTCATTTTCCTCTGAAACCTCTACAGTATCTTAAAAAAATAGTTTTTCATGTGGTTGCCAAGAGGAGAAAGGAGGGTAAGGAGGGACTGGGAGTTGGGGATTAGCAGATGTGAACTACTATATATAGAATGGATAAACAATAAGGTCCTACTGTATAACAGGGAAATATATTCAACAACCTGTGATAAACCATAATGAAAAAGAATATATATGTGTGTGTAATAGAATCACTTGGCTGTACATCAGATACTAAAAAACACTGTATATCAACAATACTTCAATAAAACATAAATTAAGAAAAAAAAAACTTTTCAAAATACACAAAATTAGAAACCAGATACAAAATTTGAAAATATTACTTACCAAAGTCCATTCTATCTTTTTGGTTTCTCTGAAGCAAACCCAAAAGAAGATTAGCCAAATAAGGTGATGTTTCTCTGGGAATGCTGCAGGGGAGGGGAAAAAAAAAACACTAAAGTGGTGAGTTTATATATATTAACTACACAACTTTTGCTTTCATTATGGTAAATGAAAATGTATATGCAGTTTCACAAATACCACATTTTATACCAAGACAACCATGATAAAGCCTCATTCCTTAAAAGAGAAACAACCCACTAAGCAGCTGCCTCTGAGAAGCAGCATCAGTCTGGGAAGACTCTTGTCTTGAGATTCTTACTGCCTTTGTCAGAACATCTGCAGGACAAAGCCTCTCAGAAGCACAGCCACCTTGAGTTTTAACACAACTTCAACCTGGCACCGAGAGTTGCTACAGAGTTCTCTGTTAAACAAAGAGCAACCTCCAATTCTGCCTGGAAAAGGGTAGAGCTTAAATAAATAATAATGTCTGCAAACAAATGCTATACATAAGTTAAAAATAGCCACAGAACAATTTGCAAAGTAACTTGTACTGAACTATATGTGTGCAGAAGCACCAGTAAGAACCAGACATGGAACAAAAGACTGGTTCAAAATTGGGAAAGGAATACGACAAGGTTGTATATCATCACCTTCCTTATTTAACTAATACACAGAGAACATCACACGAAATGCTGGGCTGGATGAATCACAAGCTGGAATTAAGATTGTCGGTAAAGCTATCAATATGCAGATGACATCACTCTAATGGCAGAAAGCGAAGAGGAACTAAACAGCCTCTTGATGAAGGTGAAAGAGGAGAGTGAAAAAGCTGACTTGAAACTCAACATTCAAAAAATTAAGTTCATGGCTTCACTTCATGGCAAATAGAAGGGGAAAAAGTGGAAAACAGTAGCAGACTTTATTTTCTTGGGCTCCAAAATCACCATGGACAGTGCATTAAATTTCACTGCAGCCATGAAATTAAAAGACACTTGCTCCTTGGGAAAAAAGCTATGACAAACCCGGACAGCCTATTAAAGAGTAAAGGTATCATTTTGCCAACAAAATTCTGTATGATCAAAGCTATGGTTTTTCCAGTAGTCATGGTACGAATGTGAGAGTTGTACCATAAAAAAGTCTGAGCACTGAAGAATTGATGCTTTTGAATTGTGGTGCTGGAGAAGACTCCTGAGACTCCCTTGGACAGCAGCAAGATCAAACCAGTCAATCTTAAAGGAAATCAACCTTGAATATTCATTGGAAGGACTGATGTTAAGCTAAAGCTCAAATACTTTGGCCACCTGATGTGAAGACCCAACTTATTGGAAAAGACCCTGATGCTGGGAAAGACTGAAGGCAAAAGCAGAAGAAGGTGGCAGAGGATGAAATGGTTAGATAGTATCACCAAGTCAATGGACATGAATTTGAGCAAACTCCGGGTGATAGGGGAGGACAGGGAAGCCTGGTATACTGCAGTCCATGGAGTCACAAACAGTCAGATACAACTTAGCAACTGAACAACAGAATAAATATATATACATAAATAAGCAGTCAAACATGTAAAGAGAACTCACACCAAAAATATTTCTAAAGAAAAAAAATTTCAAAAGGTACACAGCAAACTCTTGTTCTCCGTAAGAGCAGGGGAAGCCCAGCCACTTTCTGCTTTACACCCATCTATTCTGTTTGCATTTCCCTCCCTTCTCTCAAAAAAACACATATAACTTGTATAGGTTTTTATTCTGAATAAATTTAACATTTTAAAAAGGAAGAAAATGGCACAGCACATGGGCATGCATGATGCTCTAGTAGCTTTCTAATTTCCTGTTAAAATGAATGCTCTCTTTACTGCTAACTGGAAAAAAGATGCAATAATGGAAAAACATACATAAAACACACAGAATTCAGATAAATAACACAGTATCGACAAAGTAAAACCCAGTGTAATCAAGACACATACCTAGGCATTAAGTTCCTGTTTTTTTCATAAAACATCCTTAGGTCTTGAGGACTATTAGCCTGTTAAAAAAAAGAAGAAGAAAATGGTTTAATTTCCTAAAAAACCAAGTGCAAAAACTCCAAATTACATGATGGATGCTCATATTCTTGCAATAGAATAGAGACTGAATTTGAAAGCCATGGACTCCTGAGGGAGCCATCGATGGGCACAAGGAACTTCTAACACCTCTGACACTGTACAGATTCTGCACATCTGGGCATAATGTATTTTTCTGAGGTCAGATTCTCAGAGAGGCCTGAGGCTCAGAAGAGTGACTACTCTGGAGGTTACATGGCCCATCCAACAGGTGTGCTGTGTGAAGTCAGGTGCAACGTACCTTCAAGGGAGTCAAGCCAGAGAACTAAGAAAGTGCTCCTTTCCAGCCTCTCCAGAACACAACACAGCAGCCTCCCTGTAAGAGCTGCTGAATTACTGAAGTTGCCTCTGCCTTTGAACCAGGCTAGGAAATCAAGTGTTCAACCTGCTGTGTCACTGACTTTTAATGCCATCTTGGGCAAATTATTTCTCTCTGTTTTAGTTTTCAAATTTAAAAAAACTGTCTCTGTAACTGGCCAATATGAACTCAAGAAGAATCATTGTGATCATATGCTAGAAGAGCTCTTTCTGACAGAATGTTAATGGAGAGGCAGACCCACCTAAGATAAATTGTGTAAAACCTAAACAATGACCTCTCCTCCAGGAGAGGCAGGAGGAGAGCTGTTACCCATTTTCCCAGACCTGCCCCCGCCCTCACACGGATTCCCAGACCCCAAATCCAGGCTAAGCAGGAAGCGCTAATATCACCATTCACACCTATTTCCCACGGGGTCGTAAGCCTGAGCTGGAGAACCTAGTATTACCTAGTATTAACCCCTACACTGTTCAAGGGCCAACCGCATTCCCCATTTTATAAGTCAAAGGCAACTGCAAAATGAAAAGAGCCCCGAACTAAGTATACCTGAAAAGAGTCACGGTACCTGAAAAGGTGGCTTTCCAACGAGGCACTGATATATCACTGTCCCGATGCTCCACAAGTCGGCCTTGGCATCATAATGTTGAGACATGATAACCTCAGGAGCCTGGGGAGAAAGCAATTCAAGAGACGTGCATAATGTCAGTTACATAATTGACCTGCATGTGTTAACTGGAGAAGATCACACTCCTAACAAAACTACAACAATAAAAACAACACACTGTGATACTGCCCTAATCAAATGATACTGCAACCAATATAGACCCACATTCTTACACTGAGGTTTACTGGCAAGTCCCAAAAACAACACTGGAGGAAAAGCAGCAGGTTGCAGAAAGAAAATATTTCTATATAATAGTATGGACACACAAAATACACAAAGAGCATTAAAATAGTAACAAAGAGTACACCCCAATCCCAGGACCAGGGTTACTTCTGGGATGGGAGAGTAGGAGAGTGAGAAGGGTGGGTTACAGAAGGTACATGAACCACTTTCGAAATATATCATTTCCTCTAAAAGAAGACCAAGGTGAACACGGTAAAATGTTAACTGTCGAATGCGGATGGTAGGCACACAAATGTTTGCTACATTAGTCCTATTTCCGCCACTTAAAACTCTAAAATAGCGGAAAATCTATTAGGCAAAACATAATAAAAACAGTCTTAAAAGCAAACAAAAAGTCTCTGATACTTTGTTACAGCTGTTTTCTCCCCTCTCATTAGATGTTGCTTTCTAAAACTACCATCAATCAAGGCAAGCATTGACTGGAAGTGCTAAATACACTGAATGACAATGACATTTTATTTTCTAGGCATAACATTTTTATTTATTGTTCCTAGTAAACTTCTTACTGGGTCAACTTCCTTTAATAATCAGCCCAAGTACTCTATCCTCAAGGCTGTAAGTTCAAGACTGAACTGATTTCACACTCGAGAAGTGCAAAGTAGCATTTAATTATATTAAATTATAAGATTTACTATATAAGCAGTAAGGTTATGATCAAGAAAAAGTAAACCTAACACAAAATTTTTTTGAACTTTGAGTACTAGTTCCCTTGATCTCAAAGTTGATTTTACATTAGAAGAAACCCTAACTGAACATAAACCTATTTTAAATTCAAACTGAATTAGGTTCATTTACTTCACAGGATTCTGAAGCTCCAGAATCAAGGTGTTTCCAGGCTTACCACCTCACATTAGTTCAGAAGTGTCACAGCCTTACCCTATTAGACCTGACAGTAACCACAGGAGAGGATAAAGAAGAAAAGTAAGATTTTTCAGCTGTTACATGTGACACGAATGGGAAACATTTCTATAGTATAGGGATCCTGTCAAAAGAGACAACATGCAAAGGATGACTACAACCTATAGGTGAAGATATGCCCCAAAAGATTTTTTTAAGTATTCCTAAAATTACACATCATGTATAGCATGACCATACTTCATCAATTTTTATTTCTAATTTAATCTAATAGAAGATTTCTACCATAACTAATCATGTTAAAAAATAAATGCCAATGGGCAAAGATGACTTTTATAGTCCACTAGGCTAAAGCGAAAGACGTGTGTATTACAGCATTTCAGTAATATAATTAACATTTGTAAATACTAAAAACTCAGACTAT
This sequence comes from Bos indicus x Bos taurus, assembly GCF_003369695.1. Classification (NCBI taxonomy): domain Eukaryota; kingdom Metazoa; phylum Chordata; class Mammalia; order Artiodactyla; family Bovidae; genus Bos; species Bos indicus x Bos taurus. The sequence continues at coordinate 34,891,731 of NC_040094.1, read as the reverse complement.
GATAAAAATCACATCTTAGTTGGAAACAAGCTTTATACTTAAATCCCAATGCTTCCTGCTGTAAACACAAAGGATGCAAACACTCACCATGTACATTGGGGACCCGCATAGTGTGGCAGCCATCATGTTACTATGCAAGTAACGAGCAAAACCAAAATCAGCTGTTTCACAAAATAAAAGGGAGAAAGTCAAATGATACCTTTGCCCACACTTAACACAGATCATGATTCTTTAAGATACAAGCAGGCACAAAAGAACTATGAGAAACTAAAGCTTATTGACTTAGACTGTCCACCAAAGAAAGAAGTGGCCACCTCACTTTCAACAAGTTAAATAATGGTAGTAGCCACCAATGGCACAGGTCGCTGCTCTGCCAGTTTTGTAACCCAGAAGGGAGTTCCTCGCTTTGCAAGAGAAAATGCCAATAATAGTAAATGATTCATTAATAAAGCTCTCATTAAAATATCAACACCAGGTACAGAGTTTGAGCTGTTTTCATCCTCCTCCAGATACCAGATGTAACCTATATAATAACAGACATTTCTTAAAATACTGGTAAAAAATTGTTTTTCCAACAACCATGAGAACAGCTTTAAAAAAAAATCTAGCATTACCAAGTGCTTCAAATAATCCTGAGAGTGCTAAAGTGTTAGCCTCTCAGTCGTGTCCAACTCTTAGTGACCCCATAGACTGTACAGCCCGCCAGGCTCCTTTATCCATGGGATTCTCCAAGCAAGAATACTGGAGTGGGTAGCCATTTCCTTCACCAGGGGATCTTCCCCACCCAGGGACCGAACCCAGGTCTCCCACACTGCAGGTAGATTCTTTACCATCTGAGCCATGTCTGCCTTGAGTGAGCTAAAAAAAAAAAAACCTTCCAAATAAGAAGCCTGAACTAAATGGTCTCTCAGATCCCTTAGGTTAAAATCCCATGAGCTGTGAAGAATCAGGGTATTAATTTGCTGCCAGCAACGCAGTGTGTTAGCTTCCATCTGATGAAGAGAAGCATCTCCTCCTGAGATTCCTACTCGGAGCCCTGGTGCAGGCCCATCAGCCCTTTCTGAAATTTAGCACCTGCTGCCAACAATGTAAAGCATTCCCACATCCAAATGGACTTCAGTGAATAGAACAAAAATCTCAAAAGTGTCTCAACAAAATTCATCATTCTCACTGAACTAAAATTACCTAAGAATATTGAGTCTCAAAAGTGTTCTTTGAGTGAAACAACATAGCCACATACCTATTTTGATGCGAATACCACTGACACTGGACTTCTTGCGACTGGCGTAGGACAGCAGGATGTTCTGGGGCTTGAGGTCCCTGTGGATGATGCCCTTGCTGTGCAGGATTCGCATGGCAGCTGCGATCTGATGCAGAAACACTCTGATGGTGTCCTCGCTGAGCGTGCCCTTAGCTGGGAGAAAAGGCATTCCATAAACACTTAAGCCTACAAAACCAAGTCTCATCTGTGGGAGTAAGGAATGGGAATTCACTTTTTCTCATTGTTTTTACTCTAACAATTTAAGTCTATGAAGAGGTATCAAATATCTCAAAAATTTTAATCAACTTATTGTAAAGAGAACTGATTTATGTTTATATCTTCTATTCTCATCAGCGATCCTTTATGGTTTTCTTTTCCCACTTTTACTGGGAAGAATGAGCATGACAACAGATGCTTAGCAAATGCGAGTTTCCTCCACAAGCCAAAAGTAAGTCCCCTTCACATCAAGTACTTGGGATAAATGTCCATATTTAATCCCAAACACTACCTGAGTACAAATTAAAAACACGTGATATGCTTGGCTGGCGAGACTAAGGCATTACCCCCAACTGGACCTGTCAGGGGGCCGAGGCCCACACCTGTCTCCTTTTCACCTCCCAGAGGCACCTCTCCTAACCAAAGACACCTGTAAGAAGCTGCGTCTTCACTGCTACCAAGAGGTGGTGGGGACACGACTGGAGAGTCATCGCTATCCAGCAAACAGCCACGCCCACACATGCACACCAGAGCATGGCTGGATGTGGAGTCAGGCTGCCTTTGTTCAAATCCCAGTTCTTTCACTTACTAATACTCACTGCACAGCCATGGAAGTTGACCCCTCTGTGCCAACTCCTCTACAGAAAACTGAAAACAGACTAACCATGTGGGGCTGTTGCAACATTCAAACAAGACAGCACGTTTAATCATAAAGACTTAAGGAAAACACCTGGCATGTAATAAGTACTCAAAGGTAAAGTGAAAGTGCAAAGTGTCAGTCGGACCAACTTTTGTGACCCCCTGGATCGTGGCCCACCAGGCTCCTCTGTCCAAGGAATTCTCCAGGCAAGAATACTGGAGTGGGTTGCCATTTTCTTCTCCAGAGGATCTTCCCGACCCAGGGATCAAACCTGGGTCTCCTGCACTGCAGGCAGATTCTTTACCATCTGAGCCACCAGGGAAACAAGGTAGTCAGTACACAAATGTGTATTTTATAACAGTGGATCTAAAAGTCAAAAGTCCAATTCCTTCAATCTACATTAGGTATTTAATATCCGGGCCCCCATTTTGACTTCTTTGGCTCAGATGGTAAAGAATCTGCCTGCAATGCAGGAGACCCGGGTTCAATCCCTAGGTCGACCCCATTTTAGAGTCTCTGTGAACATACTTCTGCCCATACAACTCTAGAACATGTTCTTTATAACCTTCTCTTATGCACTTAAAACTAGGAAAGACAGAAATAACACTAATACACTGAACAAGTGAAATATTACTTTTAAAATCATTTTAATGAGTGACATTTTGTCCTTAATATCTTCAACAGTGGAAACAGTGACAGACTTAATTTTGGGGGGCTCCAAAATCACCGAAGATGGTGACTGCAGCCATGGAATTAAAAGATGCTTGCTCCTTGGAAGAAAAGTTATAACCAACCTAGACAGCATATTCAAAAGCAGAGACATTACTTTGCCAACAAAGGTCCATCTAGTCAAAGCTATGGTTTTTCCAGTAGTCATGTATGGATTTGAGAGTTGGACTATAAAGAAAGCTGAGCACCAAAGAATTGATGCTTTTGAACTATGGTGTTGGAAAAGACTCTTGAAAGTCCCTTGGACTGCAAGGAGATCCAACTAGTTCATCCTAAAGGAAATCAGTCCTGAATATTCCTTGGAAGGACTGATGCTGAAGCTGAAACTCCAATACTTTGGCCATCTGATGCGAAGAACTGACTCATTTGAAAAGACCCTGATGCTGGGAAAGATTGAAGGCGGGAGGAGAAGGGGACAACAGAGGATGAGATGGTTGGATGGCATCACCAACTCAATGGACATGAGTTTGAGTAAACTCAGGGAGTTGGTGATGGACAGGGAGGCCTGGTGTGCTGCAGTCCATGGGGTCACAAAAAGTCAGACACGACTGAGCGACTGAACTGATTATCTTCAAATGAACTAAATCCCCATGGTTTAAAAATTACCAAATACTTTTTTCTGTGAGGGCTATTTTCATCTACTTTTAAAAATTCCTTGGGGTTCTTTCCCTGATGCTCACTATTAAAAAGAAAAATCCAAATGCATTAAAACATACAAAAAGTGAAAGCTTCCTTGCTCCCCTCCCTAGAGATGAATGAACACTGTTAAACTCTGGAGTACGTTCTCCCGGTTCTCCCAGCTCTACTGACACTTCCCTTGCAGATGAACGCAACGATGACAGCACATTAGTGGGAGGGTCAAAGCAACAACTGGCGGAGAAGGCGATGGCACCCCACTCCAGTACTCTTGCCTGGAAAATCCCATGGATGGAGGAGCCTGGTGGGCTGCAGTCCATGGGGTCCCACAGAGTTGGACACGACTGAGTGACTTCACTTTCACTTTTCACCTTCATGCCTTAGAGAAGGAAATGGCAACCCATTCCAGTGTTCTTGCCTGGAGGATCCCAGGGACGGGGGAGCCTGGTGGACTGCTGTCTATGGGGCCTCACAGAGTCAGACACAAATGAAACGACTTAGCAGCAGCAGCAGCAAAGCAACAACTGGAGCTTTACTGCTGTAACATTTTAAATTACACTGAAGCAATAAAAATGGATGGTACGGCTTTTTCCATCTCATTCATTTACATTTTCATTTTAGGGCTTAGAAAACTTTTGCTACTGTCAATGACTGCAGCTGCTTAGAACTTGTATCTTTGCCCCATGATACATGCAAGTTTATCTGATTCAGAGACCAAATTCTAACACTGTTTCTGTGCAGAAAAATTAATGATCTCATTTAGGCTGTTTCTGGGCACAAACTACAGTAGAAATTCACGTATTTCTATGAACACGGAATGCCTACTCTCAACACAATCCCACAAACTGAAATTCTCTTGGTAAAAGCTTAACATTTTAAAGGCACAGCCAACATGAAAACTCTCAGACGGATGAACTCCTGAGCAGTTGGCCCTGACAGGGCAGGCTCAGCCGTGGCTGCCAAACTGAAGGTATCTGCTAAAAATAATGTTAAAGTACAACTTACCAATTACTTTCCAACTTCCCTTATTTTAACTTGCAATCAAAAGAATTTGTTTTTTATCTTTTGAAGATGTGAAAGGCACTTTATCAAACCAAATACAAGGACTAAATGGGTGTCTTGTGATTTAATGGCATTATGCCCTCCAGACCTCTGACAGATCTTCTTGATCAATGCTCCCCAACAGAAACATAATGTGAGCCTTATACATACCTTAACATCTCCTAGTAGCCACATTTTCAAACATGAAAAGAAACTGGTGAAATAATATCTATTTAACCTAGTACTTCCAAAATATCATTTCAGCCTATAATCAACATTAAAAATCTTGATATAATCACTCTTTCTTTCAAAATGCAATGTGTGTTGCATATCACAGCATACCTTTCAATAGCTCAACAGCCCCATGTGGTCAGTGGCTACTGTAGTGGACAGTACAGCTCTAGACAATGCCTTGAGTACCTAAGTTATTCGACACATCTCTTCAAGTGGCAGACAGGGAGAGGTTAAGTATGACCATTAAGTATGACCAGCAATTAAGTGACATAACAAAGGAACTACTGCAAACCAGCCTGCCTGTCTTGACCCCAACATTCAGGTAAGCTCTTCATTCCCTGCTCTCCTGATCTAACACTACTGCTCCAGAACATCCAAAGCAGAGTTCAACATCACATATAGATTGTTGAGGAAGCTAACAAACCTGCTACAGCAGCATCAGCACCTGTGTCAGCCCACAGGCTTTCTGTTAGAAAAGAACACTGATATTCCGACAAGGAAGTGAAATAGCTAAGTGCCCTTCAGCTTGACCCCGGGGAAAGGGGCTTTTACCTGGATCGATAAGAAGTCAAGGATCTCAAGATTCAGAGGTTAACAGAAGGTAGAAGCAAGGTGTCTTCTAGCTCTAACTCCTCTCCTCCAATAGAGAAAAAAATGCCCATCTCTGAATTTTATCTACTAGCAAATGACTTTTTGAAAAACCTTTTTACCAAACTGACATAATCTGAGAGAATCTCAGGAAAAATACCAGAGAAGGCAATGGCAACCCACTCCAGTACTCTTGCCTGGAAAATCCCATGGGCGGAGGAGCCTGGTGGGTTGCAGTCCATGGGGTCGCACAGAGTCAGACACGACTGAAGCGACTTAGCAGCAGCAGTTTTAGGCTGAGAGATGAACCTTTTACTACTTTTTTATTTGTTTGTTTTGCCTATTTCCCATATACTTTCAAGGGTGAACAAGTAGGTGCTGACTTCATCTAATGTCCTTTAAAAAGTACTTTGGAGGGACACAATTTGATCTGAACACGAACACACTTTATATATGGAATTTCAAGCAACATCTAGTACTAAAACCTTACCTCTATGCCACAAAATAATGTCAAGGTTACCCTGAATCCCTTACGACATCTTTTAAAATTTACAAGCAACATTCACGTTAATAAACACATCCTAGGACATATTCTCCCACTATTTTTTTTTTTAAGGAGATGAAAGAGACTAAAGGTTCACTGCCAGCCCCTAACTAGAATCCTTTGAAGAGAAATTTTGTTGGTTTTTCTCTGATGGTGAGAAACCTCACCTCTCAAACTGTCAGAGAAAGGCACACATAAACAAGTACTTATATACAAGCAAAGGAGTAAAACCACAACACACAACAGTCAGGCAGCAAAGCAACCACAATTAAACATATACAAATATTTATTGGATGTTTCTATACACGTACAGAAAACAAGGGTAGCATATTTCAGAAGTAAATGAAGATTAAACACACTATAGTACTATACTGACCACTGACAAAGTCAAAAAATTACCTTGCAAATAATCTGCCAGGTCTCCACCATTGCAATACTGATATACAAAACAAAAAGTAATTAAAATAAGACACTGATTCAAGATTATTTCAATTCATTATCAGCTTTCTTTTTTTTAATTTGGCTACATGGCATATAGTATCTCAGTTCCCTGACCAGGGATCGAACCCACATCCCCTGCATTGGAAGCTTGGAGTCTTAACCACTGGATCACCATGGAAATCCTATCAGTTAATTTTAATTAAAAATACATTTGTAATATTATAAATCCAGTCCCAAACAAATTATAAGAATCATAGAATCAACATTTTAAAATTTTATATTCCTTATAAAATAGAATCTAAATCACTGAAACTTTATTAATTCAAATTTCAAATAACCTGTCAATTTTAAGGTATGCATTAATCAAAAGAAAAAAATTAAAAAGAAACCTGGATACTACCTACCTCCATCACCAGAAAGACAGAGTTGGGTAATTCCTGAAAAGTAAACATATTATACATGGTCTAGATTAGAGAAAAAAGCAAGCAAAAATTTTAAAATAATGATTGTTAATAAAATAGTATACGTATTCATTTTAAAGAAGTAAAATGAAATCACAAAATCCATTAGTAAGTGAAATTTAAAATCCCCTAAACACTGACATAAGCATCTCAGCTTCAATGACACTAAATGGCTAATGTAGTCATCAAGAAGTTCAAGTCTATTCATGCAAAGAACTAAAGGAAGAGCAACACTAAATGTGCAGTCTCGATTCTGAAACACATGGTCTGGGATGCTTTGTCCTACCGGCCCACACACACCTGAAGGAAGCATGTACTTGCTGGGATTCTTAACTGTAATATAATACATTTCCACCTTTTTGCTTGATTATCTTCACCTCAACAGCTGGCCAATATTTACGTCTGGTATGTAACCCCATACCCTTCTCCTACTCATATAATCAGAAGCTAAACACACACACAAACACACTTTACTTTGAAAAAACGGGATATCACATATAAATATCTGAACCTTGCTTTCCTTACTCAATAATATACCAAAGAAATCCATCCAAGTCAAATGCATATGCACAAGTCTTTTTCCTAACTGTCATATGTCATTGTGTGACTATATCACCATTTAAGCTGTTTCCTACCAAGGAACATCACTTGTTTCCAGTCTGGGCCATTATAAGCAAAGCTGTATTGTTTCTTGGACACACATCCTAGTTCTCAGGCTTTTATGGCCCTCGGATAGATGTCCAGGATTCTGGGTTGTTTAGTCAAGGATGTGCAGCTCTAACATCCTTGGCAGATACTCCTCAATGACAGACTTTTTAACTCCCTACTATAAACAGGACACTGGTCCAGGCCCCGAGGGTACAGCAGTAAGACAGCAGAGTAGAATATCCTTTTCTCCCTAATCTTAAATTCTAAGAAGGGAGGGTCAGGAGCAAGTCAACAAACAAAAGCATTAAGTACACAGAGCCTGGAGATGATGATAGGTGCTTTGGGGAAGGAGGAGAAACAGGGTTGGGAGGGGACTGCAATTCCATTTAGGGTGGCTAAAGAAAGCTTCCTGAAAACACACCGTTTGAGTGAAGACATAAGGAAGGTTGAGGTGTACCTGTGCAGACAACAGACATGGCGATCCACCTGCACATATAATCTCCCTGCAGGAAGGAGGCCCTCGGCATGAGGAAAAGGGGGAAGTGGCCAAGAACCACAGGAGGCCCAAGTAGACAAAACAGAAGCAGCAACATGCAGAGAAGGGGAGACCGGGGATAGCGGGGTTTGTCTTTCACGCACAGAAACAGGAGCCCCTGCAGGACCCATGCAGATAAGGAACACACCCTGACCTGCATTACTGGGAGTACTTGGACTGTAATGCCCAGACTCTTCCTCAGGGTGGAGGCAAAGTGTCGTCACACACTCCAAAAATCATATCCAAAGCCTGACATTTGTACCAGTGACACATCTCCTCCTCAATCACACCAGTAAGAATTACTGCACTTACTACTTTTGCCAATAGGAAAGGTGAGAAGTGACATCTTTCACCTTAATTTACCTTTCTCTACTTGTTTATGAAAATTTCACCCATTTATGGCTGTATCATCTGACATAAAATAAGTCTTTCAAAACTTTTATGTCCCTACTTTTATCGCTTCTGAGTTTATCTTGACTTAAAATACCTTTCTAGGGACTTTCCTGGTAGTCCAGTGGTTGGCAGTCCTCCTGCCAATGCGGGGGACACAGGTTTGATCTCTGGTCTGGAAGGATCCCATGTGCTGCTGAGCAACTGAACCCTTGCACCACAACTACTGAGCCTGTGCTCAGCAACAAGAGAAGCCACCGCAATGAGAAGCCCGCGTACTGCAATGAAGACCCAGCACAGCCAAAAATAAAAATAAATAAAATACCCTTCTAGCTCTTAGATTACATATAGTCATATAAATATTATTCTAAGATCATTACTGCTTATTTTATATATTTAAGCTTTTGAGTCACTGAAAATTATTCTGGAAAAATGATGAGGACAGATGTCTCAGTTTGCCAGCATCATGTATTGAACGAATCTCTTTTTCACTACACTAAAAATTAACAAGAGGTAGATGTTTCCAGACCATTGACATTCATGCAGGGAAGTATTCCCAGCTGACAATACTTACCTCATGCCCAAAATACTCAAAGATATGTATCTTTCAAAAGCAGTCATGATATCACCCTCCGAACGGCTTTGCACCATCCTTGGACTAGCGATCCATCCCGTGTGAGCCCTCCACCGTCCCCTACATCACCCAGCACTCCCTCCACTCCCAGCACTCCTGCCACATCCCTTCTTCCAGGTCCTCACTCTTGTCTTTCCTGTCGGGTCCTCACAGAGGCTGCATCTGCGTGGGAAGCTGACCTGCCTATGCCCAGCCCAGCCTCCTCCCACTGTATTACATGACTATAGATTCATATATGTGTTTAGAAAACTCTAAAACAAATATAACAAACAGTGGTTATCCCTGGGAAGTGCCATATCTTTTCTAATTTATTCATTTTGATAATGCTGGAATATTTAAACTGTGAGTGAGTGAGTGAGTGAGTAAAAGTCGCTCAGTCATGTCCAACTGTTTGCAACCCCATAGACTACACAGTCCATGGAATTCTCCATGCTAGAATACCGGATCTTCCCAACCCAGGGCTAGAACTCAGGTATCCTGAATTGCAGGCAGATTCTTTACCAGCTGAGCCACTAGGGAAGCCCCATTCAAACTGTTAGCATATATTACTTCTGTAATTAGGGAAAATGTGTTTAAGTGTCATCTAAAGTGAAACCTGAGGACTACAATGTCAAAAGTTCTCAGTTCATCAAAGTGCACATAAGTCTGAGATAGACCTCCACAAGTGGCGGCCAGTGTGAATGGTGCTCGTCTCCAGTGGATAAAATGACTGCACCCACCTCTGCACCCCACACCCTGTACCCCAATCAGAATCCAGCGAGCAAATCTAAACTCTGTCTACTCAACAGCCAAGCGTCAAGATTATATTCATCTGACCAAGAGTTCTGAAGTCTATTTTTATAAATTAATTCCAGGAGTACACAATGCACAAAACAGTAAACATTTCTCAGCAGTCACCTTGATATTTCCAATTGTTCCACAGTTCTGGTTTCTGGAACATGTTCTCCCTAATGATATCTCATTCTGCAGCCAAAGCCAGTACTTTAAAATATTCATTTCGACAGACAAAAATCTAACTACACTCTCCACCCTGAAAGCAAAATCAACTCTGAACTTGATAGCGTTTTCTGTACCTCTCAAGAGACAGGCAAAGAAGAGTTAATATTACTTACCAATTTTTACACGAGGCACTGACTTGTACCTCGTGGTGCCCTCTATCTACAGAAACTCTGACAACTACACAAACAGCTCTGAGGAGAACCAGCATTTCAATAGGGATTGTGACATCAGATTAGTTTTGACTTTAACTGTTTTTCCCTTTTCTAGGCTGCTTTGAATTTCTCAAATGAAGGAATGAATTGTATCTATTTAAATAGGTAATAAAATATACCCACAGAGTATACATGTTCTGTATATGGAATCTGTTGTATTTTTGGAGATCACACACTGACATCAAAAACTTTAAACCTGATCGTTCTGCTTGTCCCAATAATTCCAATTCTAGAAACTGAACTCACAAGACATAATCAGGTATCTTCAGAAGTTATGTATTATCCTTGGAGCATTTTTTTGTAATGGGAAAAATCTAAACATCTTACAACTTGGGTAGAGTTAAATAAATACTTTGCTGTATGATATGACTACATAAAAAATAACTATTTTTTAAAGGACATACAGAAGAGCCCACTAAAATTAATCACACTGAGAGCAAGGCCTGTTTTACAAATGCCTGGCACACAGCACCTCACCGCATGGAACCTCACAAAATGAATGAATTTGAATAATGTAAGTGTATAGGGAAATGGTTTTAGCTAGAAATAAAATAGCAGAATCACATAACACACTCATTTACTTCCTGGAATTCCACTGTCCACACTAAGAAAACAAAAGAACAGAGTAATGTGCATCAAGCACCTGGTCGGCTGTGGAAGGAGTGGAGGGAAAAGCTGAATGCACCGCCCCTCAGGATCAGACTCCTGGAGTTCCCATCAGGTGAATACCACTAGAAGGGTGATTCTAGGATCCAAGGATTTTAAAACACAATATGGCCCCTAAATACAAGCCAACTACTTGCTCTGGTGCTCCACCCAATAAGCAGGAATTTTCTCTAAACCTGGGCTTTTGAAAAGGATTTCCAAGGGTGATTTTGACTATACAGAAATGTTGCCTTAGAATGTAACTTCAGAATCCAGCCTTCCCACCTCCAAAAATAATACGACTCTACTGTACCCAATCAACATAAACAAATCCAGGTGATGAATCTGCAGTTTCCTTGTTATCATGCCATGTTATCGCCTAATATCACCACTATTAGCAAACATTGCTTCTGCAATAAGAAAAAAAGCTCTAGTTGATTTTTCAATAGCCCAAAATAGTCCTTTCTACATTCATCACAGAAATGCCAGATCTCGCGTCAATATTTCTCTACTTGACCTAAAACAACACTACTGTAGCATATTATCATTTATCAGTAAGTTTACTTATGCAGCACATTATTTTATCCTTTTGCCCTATACTATTTTATACAAATTCTTAATAAACACACAACTCCAGCTATATATCTTTTCAACAAGAAAAAAGCAATTTTTCTGTTTCTATGATGACATTTAAATTTGTATGAAATGGAAAAAATTTCTATTAAGTTCTTTATTAACAAACATACATATATTTCTTTGAAAATCCAAAATAAGGTACCTGAACATCATAGAGTGCTACAATGTTTTCATGCTGAAGTTCCTGTTAAGAAAATTGAGAATTCAAAATATTTGTATTTAAGAATTGTAATTTTTCAATATGCAAATAAAATTAAGTATATACACACATTTATATCCATTTATACTATTTCTAGTATACTACACTTTTGTTACTAGTTAAAACAATTCAGTCTAATTAAGAATAACAAGAAATGTGCCTGATCAAACTACTTGGGGCAAACATTTTTTCACTGTCCTAATTTATTCTCATTTACAAAATAAAACGTCAGTATGACCACATATTTTACTGCTAGTCTTTTAGATTTAATACATAATTTCTAACAAGAAAGGCCTAAAATTCCAAACTGCTTTTAGAAAGCATGATTTGCCTAAAAGAAAACAAAATATAATTCAACAAGCTATAATTCTTACCCAAGAGCTGTCCACAGAACAGCAGTTCTGATGAACGTTAGATGAAGGTTCCATGTTTATATTACTTTGGGATTAAACACACCTAAACCTATTTCTTCACTGCATATTTTTTTCGAATTTCTTTATAATGAATCAAGGGCTTTGTGACTCTCCAAGAAGTATTAAGTAAACATGACTTTCCACATTTATTTGACCATGGACTCCTTTCCCCCCTCAAAGCATCCCACTTGGATAATTCTGCTTATGAGTGATCTAAAAAGACAACTTCCAAGGAAAATAACTTTGCTCAATTTATAAGGAAAATAGATTACAACTGCCCCCAGTTCTCCAAAAAATATTTAACAAGAAAGGAATCAACAGAAAAAGAGAGAAATAATGCGTAAGAGAGGCCTGTGTGTAGTGGTAGTCACTCAGTCATATCCGACTCCATGCAACCCCATGGACTGTAGCCAGCCAGGCTTCTCTGTCCATGGGATTCTCCAGGCAAGAATACAGGAGTGGATTGCCATGACCTCCTCCAGGGGATCTTCCCCACCCAGGGATTGAAACTGGGTCTCCTGCACAGGAGGCAGACTCTTTACCATCTGAGCCACGAGGGAAACCTCCAAGAGATGCCTGCCTCTTCTCAAAGGACAACGCAATAACTAAGGGAAAGGAATGATGAGAAGCTAAAATCAGTTTTCATCTAATCCCTCTAAGCACTGACCAAGAGCCGCAAGCATCTATTCTTAAAAACAGCTTGCAAGTACTCAATGTTTCAAAAAACTGAGCATGCAAAAATGAGAGCAACAGGTGAACATTCTCAAACTTGGGGTCAACTACCCAAACTGGAAAGGATGTCATCTTGTGTTCATTTAAGTTTTATTCTAGTGTATCTAGTATGAAATACCCCATAAAGAAACATACCTTTAAGATTTTAATTTCCTTCCCAAGCAGTATTTGTGATTTTGACAGGTTCTTTTTATTAATACTTTTAATGGCTACCTCCCAATCAGTTTTCTGGAAAGGAAAAACAATTACTCCTGAAAATTATTCCACAGAAACAACTGAAGAGAAACAAAGAAAAAAGAATCTATAAGCATAAAGATGAAAACAGAACCCAAATTTCTAACAAGAAAATGATTTTACAAAGGTGTAGCAAGCTAACGTCCCACAAGACAGCCAGTAAAAATAAATATGAAGCCTCCGTAGTAACTAGCAATAAATGGGGAAAAAAAAGGACACACTTTATCTACAACGACTTAAAAGTTATGGAGGATAAGCTGGGAGATGGTTAACAGTTAACCGAAAATAGGATTTGACAGCTAGGCAGGATTAAACGATTCGTGGTGGTTTTTTTTTTTTTTTTCTTTCTTGAGTTTTAAGTTATTCTCACGATAAAGGAAAACTCGGTAATATTGTATTTACTACTTTACAGGCTGAGCAACCAGGCCAGCCAGCCCTCTTCAGACCTGCCCCTTGGCTCAAACTCTCTTAGGATTATTTCCACTCCTGAGGTGCCTTTCCGAATTCTTTAGATTCTAAAACCTGCTGGGAGCCTGTTTTCAAAACAGCATAAGCTTAAAAAGAAAAAAAAAAAAAAAAAAAAGCTGAGCCCGCTCTCGGGTCGATTTGGGTCTCCCCGCCTCACCCCACGGCCGGCCGTCCGCCCAGCCCAGGAACGAAGGTGGGTGGGCGGTCGGGGCTCCGCGCGGGGAAACGCGACACTGAGTTGGGGAAGCCCGGGGCTCGCGGGCCACCTGTCCATTTTCCGCTAGGTCTGCAATTCTCCGCCACCGGGGAGGGTCCGAGCGCGACCGGACCGGCCCCGCGCCACCCCGGCCGCAGCCTCACAGCCGCCGCAGCCCCGCCTGAGGCGGGGCTCACCTGGCGGTGCCGCCCCCGGAAGACCACGGCGAAGGCCCCGTGTCCCACGAGGTCCCGCTTGCTGTACTCGAAGTCGCCCACCACCTCCATGGCCGCGCCCCGGGGTCGCGCGGGCGGGCGGCGATCAGCACCGCGGGCCCGCCGGCCCCGAGCGCGCCCGCCGGCCGCCGAGCTGGGGCAGCCGCGGCCCCGGGCCTGGGCGGGCGCTCATGCCGAGAGGCCGGGCAGAAACCGGGAAGCGCCGCGCAGGGCCGGGGTCAGCGAGGCCTGGCCCGGCCCCGGCCGCTTCTCATGCCGGCCGCCGCCGGCCGCTGACTCCCTGACGAAGCGGGCTCCCTGAGGAAGCGGACTCGGCGCTGCCGAGCAGGGGCGGCGCCGTCGTCGTCACTGAGCACTCCCGGGGCCGCGCGAGCGCCGGGGAGAGGTGCGGGCCCCGGCGCCCCCCATCCCCGCCCGTCTGCGCGTTGGCCTCTCCGAGGGTGCGGCTCCGCCCGGCCGCCGCCCTTCGCGGGCCCGGCCTTGTGCCCTCGCCAGCCTAACCAGCGAAGGGCCCGCACGCGCGCGCCGGCCGCTCCGCGCCGACTGCCGGCCCTCCGCGACGTCAGCGCATCTTGAATGCCGCAGTGCGCGGCGCGGCGGACGCGCTACCTCCGCCGGGAAAATGAGTGCCCAGCTGCCGTTGGAGGCGGGAAGAAGCGCGCGAACCGGCGGCTCCCAGGGCTAGACCCGCGGGGAGGCGGGCTTCCGGGAAGGGGCGGCAGGAGGGACGGGGGCATCCCTGTGCAGTGTGGACCCCACTGATGCGATGAGGGCAAAGGAGCATCTCTTGTATCCAGGCCTTTCCGCGCCCTGCGAAGCCAGAGGCCTCGCCGCCAAGCCCCCACCCTTTTGCATTTACCCTCATGGGTGTGTAGGTCAGGGATCCTGCACCTTCTGCGGCCACTTGGCTTCTGTGAGGAACTGATGACAGTCCTAGAGAAATAAATGCGAATGCTCGTAGACTCAGTTTTGGTTGTTTTCAAGGCTCTAGTGAGAAACTGCTTCCCAGCCTTGGGTGTCCTGCAGCGTGGCCTCCGGCTTCCTTTGAAGGGCCTAAAAGAGTTTTCTTTCCTACCAGCTCATTAACATTCAAGTGACAAGGAACTTCCTTGACACTTGAAAAGTGACAACCTTTCCCTCAGAGAGGTGTCTACCGAAATCATTTTGTAAACGTGCTTGAAAACATCAGAAATCCCAGGTCCCATAATGCACTGCATGTTCACTTGTTTAACATATCTGCTCTCAAGTCATCTCTCATTTCCAGAGTTAAACTTCCCACCCAAGGCCCTTTCCTGAACACTGATCTCTGAAGGCCCAACAGGGACCCTCAGGACATCCAACCTTGTAGCAGTCAGCCTGGGAAATCTCCAGAGAGGAACTGGCCCCTTCCTCTAACCCTTAAAATGTGAAGTCTTGGGTTTATACTCCCAACTGTGCACACCTGCCTAATTCCCTCCCTATGTCAGTCTGGCCCAGGTGAGTGTTGGAGCCTGTGTAAGTCTACAACCTTCAAAAATTAAGAGCAGGGACTTCCCTGGCGGTCCAGTGGTTGGAAATCCACCTACTGGTGTGTGGGGGGAGTCAGGTTTGATCCCTGGTCCCGGAAGATTCCACATGCCACACGGAAGGCTGGGCCCAGGTGCTGCAACCACTGAAACCCGTGTGCCTAAAGCCCGTGCTCCGCAAGGAGAGAAGCCCCTACACTGCAGCTAGAGAAATCCCTCACACAGCAGCCAAGACCCAGTGAAGCCATACATAAATAAACAAAGATTTTTAAAAATGAAGCAAATTTGCACATAAACACAAAAATTCATTTGGAGATGATTCCTTAACCTCTTTGAAAGTGTCCCTATTTTCTTTTCTCTTTAAACATGCATATTTAAATATGAGTCAATGACCTAAAACCCACTGAGAAGTAGTTCTCCAGGATGTGTTTATTATGGGTTGTAGGACCCTGAACCAACTACTTCACCTCCCCTGCCTAGGTTTCCTCGTTTGTAAAAGGAAGCTATAACATCAACGTATACCTTCACTGGGTGGTTAAGAGGATTAAAGGACTGATGTGGAAAGAGCCTGGAACAGTACTTGGCTCTGCAAAGCACTACTTAATGTGTGGGGACTGGGAATGTGAAGGACAGGGATGCCTGGCGTGCTAGAGTCCATAGGATCACAAAGAGTTGGACACAACTGAGTGACTGGACAACAACAACAGATGTGTGTGGGGTAAGTAAAATGAGATCAAGCCTGGTCATAGGTGACACATCCCCCACCCCAGCCCTGTGCTGGAGTCACCCACTTCCCTCCTCTGGCCATGCCCCAGGTGGTACTCAGGTGAACAGAATCCAAGCTTTGCAGTTCTAGCTTTTATCGATGGACCATTATACCTGTGTAAGAGCTGGTTCTCTAACAGTTCCCTGGAGAATTCACTTCCTATAAACTTTCTGTGCAGAAGCAGTGGGTGTAAAATTTTTGGACAGCAGGGAAGTCACAAGGAGAACTAACATCCCAGGACTAAGGCTGGCAGCCTTTCCCATGAAGTACCTGGCCATGGCCAACATCCCAGGGAGCAGAGGGGGAGCTGTCCAGGTTGTCCTGAGGCACCAAAGCTGCTAGTTTCGGGGTCTGTCCACTGAGGTGTCTTGTAGGGCCTCAGTGCCCTCCAGGAGCAGTGCTTCAACCTTCCTGCTGGTCATCTCACCATCCAGACAAGGACAGGTGTATCCTCTGCCAGCTGAGCCAGTGCACAAGACATAATTCATAACACGGCCCTGTTCACAAGGTTGCATCCTCTAGGAATCAAAGGTAATTGAAGCTAAAAACTAATATACAACTTCGAGCTGTTTATTTTTTAATGTCATTAAAATTACATTCCCACAGTAGGACATTATGGAAGTGTCCTAAGCCACCAGGGGCCCTAAATTTAGACCTGCATCCCCTCCTGTACCCATAGGCTAAGCACAGGCCCTGGGAGCACTTTGTTGCTTTAAAAAATATTCAGCTTTCACAGAAGGATTTCTGACCTCGAGGCTCACTCCTGAGGGGAAGTGGCGGTGGGGAGCACTGGAGTGGGGGACCTTTGCTAAGGGGATGTCTAGTTAGGACTATGTCAGTAAGCACATACGCCAAATGAGATAAAGCAAAAGCAAAAAAAAAAAAAGAGGAATGTAGATAGACACAGGTATGGCTCTTGGGTTCCCAGTAGAGCAGGGACTGGAAGAGGCATCTGCTTCTTTGTTCTCTCCCCAACAAGGCAGGAGGACAGAGAACCGGAAGCCACCAGTCTCAAACCCAAGTTCTTAAGGAAGGGATTCTGATGACCCCACTCTGGAGAGGTGCACTGAGCAATCCTCTCAAGACAGGGACTAGGGTTGAGGGAGGCAGGTCAAGTTGTACAAGCCTGCCGGAGCCAGCAGAAGAGTGGAAATTCCAAAACTTACCCCAAAAGCAGGGGCGAGTGGGCAACCCAGGAAGGATGATCAGGGGTCAAATTTAGGCTTTATTCAGGAATGCCCAGAAGGAAGATTTTGACTTTACTTCTGAAATCACTCAAAGTTGCCAATCTGATTCACTGTCATTGTTCTTTGTCCTATTAACCGTGTGTGTGTGTGTGCGTGTATGTAAACATGCCTGTTGACACTATTGAAATGTTTCACTTTGTATATTGTATAATAATAACTGCAGTGAGAGGTAAGATCACTTGCTAATATAAATTCTCACATAAACTGAGCGTCTCAGCCAAACACTGTATGATTTTGTGATAGTGAAAGGGTTCCTGGGACAAGTAAGTGTGACAAGCGTTCATGACCCCATCTCTTGGCAGGGAGGGATCCTGAGATTAGGAGAATCACCCGTTTATTATTATCTTCAAATCACATCATGGCTGTTTGCTTTTATTTTGGTTCTATTGTCTCTACTTCGATCCTATAGCTGATGCTTAGAAATTCTTGGGACTGGTAGTGCGCTGAGCTTTGATGTTTATACATGTACAGTTTTACTGAAAAATATGGAAATAAGCACATAAAGTGAAGAGACCACAAACTTTGGATATATTTCTTAAAGCTTTCAGGAAATATCATAACTACAAATCTTCTGAAATGACATCAAAAATAGACTCCAGCCAGGAATTTTCTGATACTGTGATAGCATGGCAACAGCAAGAAGCATCTTTCTATGTTATGCATGAATCAGTATTTCTAGGACTTCCCTGGTGGTACAGTGGATAAGAATCTGCCTGCCAATGCAAGGGACACATGTTCAATCCCTGGTCTGGGAAGATTCCACATGCCAAGGGGCAACTAAGCCGATGTGCCACAACGACTGAAGCCCACATGTGCCCATGCACTGCAACAAGAGAAGCCACTTCAATGAGAAGCCCGCACACCACTACGAAGAGTAGTCCCTACTTGCCACAACTAGAGAAAGACCACGCTCAGGAGACTGAGCACACCCAAAAATAAAATAAAATAAATGATTTAAAAATTTCATTTCTAACATGAAAAACAATTTGATTATTTCAGCCAAAAATAGAGTAGCTAATTTTCACTATTGCCATAACTGTTCAACCCAAAGAGCACTTAAAACTTGAATCATTAAAAGTTAAAATGCTAAGCATATATTTCACAGGAGTGGCCATAATGTTCTGTTAATGGTAATGGCTGAAATAAAGCGAAGAATATTTTCAGGGAATGCCTTGGCAGTCCAATGGTTAGGACTCAGTGCTTTCACTGCTGAGGGCGCAGGCTCAATCTTTGGTTAGGGAACTAAGATTCTACAAGCCGTGTGGCATGGCCAAAAAAAAAAAAAGGTTTTTTTAAATTAAAAAAATTTTAAAGAATATATTTGTATGTCACAAGGATAAATTTCAGGGGATATCATGACTCCATTGTCAGATAAAGCATCTGAAATATTAAACTCCTAAGGGAAATATTTGATTGATGTGATGACATAGAAAAAGAAAATATTTTAGTTTTAAAACAATTTTATTCAAAAACTTAAACAGAATCTATTGAGTGGTTTTAAAAGAATAGTACATCTTCGACCATGATGGATTTACTAAAACTTTAGACAAGAAGATCAATATCAGTGTGTCATTACAGCCTAGTTTTTTGCTCCCTGTTGTAAACCACATGCCTACTGAAATGAGAAAACAGCTGACTCAGCTGGGTTCTCCAGAAACAGACTCTGATCTGGGGTTGGGATGGAGATGCTCATTAGGGAGGGACACCAGTGACAGGAGGGGCAGGAACAGGTAGGATACCAGTGACCATTGGCACAGGGAGAACTATCATGCTGGCTTGACCACGCCTGGGCCACCCCAGCTGAATGCTCTGGAGTTGAGCCCAAATGCCCAGCTCGCTCTTCACCTTCTGGAGCTGCCCTGGAGGGCATGACCCTGGGTGGCTGGGCTGCTCTGGCTGAGGCCCTGGACTAGCAGGGGAGAGATGGGGACCAACTGTCCTTCCCCAGCAGGGCAGGTCCTTCCTCCCAGAGGAGGCTGGGCATCGTGTCTCAGGTGACCACAGGCTACACTTGTAGTATCAAGTAGTAACTTGGAACACTTGTGAGTCAGGCTGTAAGACCTCCACCATTAACGACTACAAAGTCTATTGTTGCACAGACAAGCATTTTTCTGCTTTTTCTGTTTTTAAAAGTACAGTTTTTCTTGGAAATGTTAAGAGCTCACTGCTGTGCTCCCATTCATCCATCTGCCTGTCCACATGCCCCCAGCTTCTGGGGTGGGCCCTGGGCAGGCTTCCCTACTGATCTTCCAGAGGTTGATTGCAGAGCTACTCCCAGGTCCAGCCACAGATTAAGCAATAAGATACTATTTACTAAGTCCTTCAGCCTCATTCCTGAACTTGGGCGGGATGAAGAGAGGGTTGGAGGGTTGGAGGAGACAGAAAACAAAGCCAGGTCCCCCGAGCCCACCACGTGGCCGAGATCTCCTGAGGGAATCCAGGGCTGGAGGCCAAGCTGCGAGAGGGGGTGCTCCTGGAAGGTTCCCCGTCCTGGGCAGGGTGAAAGCTGTGCTGTGTGTGTATTTACGGGAGCAGGGCTGGGAGCTGGGGGTCCCACTGCTACTTTGGTTCATTCACATCTTCAAGGAGTCTTTCTTCCCTCTGCGGGGTCATCTCGCTGGAGTTTGGTTCCGCAGAGCTGAGTACTGGTCCTCTGCTGGACCACTCCCCTCAGGAACGCCCCTGCACGCAGTCAATCGTGGTTAGCTCCTCCTTCGGCCAAGCCCACGCCATCCGTCCCCCACCGCACAGACTGTACCCAAGGGGCCTCTTCGCTCAGTAACTTAAGGCCCCACCCCAAGGCCAGGCCCTTCCTCCCCTGGAGGGAGCCAGACAGGGATGGGAAAGGTTGGGGGCAGGGTGAACAGGCCAGAGGCCTGCAATCCTCAAAAACACTGACTTCAAAGAAGTCTGAAACAACCAGCCAGCGAGGGCCCAGACCATTCTCAGCCACCTCATTTGTCTCTCTGGACAATGGGCCGGCCATCCTCCACCATCTCCTGTTCCTTAACAGTCCAGGAGTGTGCCTCCGAGGGTGGGCTCAGGCTGGGTACAGCCGGCATCTGAAGCGGTGACTCCATCTCTGCCTTCAACCTCATCAGGCCAAAAAAAAAAAAATTAGAAAAAGAAAAAAGGATGAAGATTGTTCTGAAAGCCAGTTGCTGTCTTGCAAAGTGGAATGACTCCAAACAAGGACCTTTTTTTTTTTTCTTTTAATTGTTGCGGGTTTTGTGGGTCAGCCACAAAACCTGATTGGGGCGGGCCAATCAGGAAAAGCTCACCCTGCCCCTTGTGGTATCAGTATCACCGGGGCTGGAGGACCTGGAACAGCCCGACTGGAAAGGAGGTCTGGTAGGTTTCTTGGATCCCAGCT
Source organism: Bos indicus x Bos taurus (assembly GCF_003369695.1). Lineage (NCBI taxonomy): Eukaryota > Metazoa > Chordata > Mammalia > Artiodactyla > Bovidae > Bos > Bos indicus x Bos taurus. The sequence goes on along the minus strand of NC_040094.1, from coordinate 34,870,872 downwards.
TGACAGGCAGGGGTGGGCTGGATTCACTCAGAGTCCCCCTCATGCCCCATCCCGTCACTGCTCCCAAAAGAGTGACACTTTCCCAGTTGGGTATTGAGTTCTGTCTGGTTTACATCTAGCTTCTCTCCTTGGCGTTATGTCCATATGTGGGCATTGTTCTGTTTGTCGTCTGCAGTCACCGCTCCTTCTGGCCTCTTCTCAGGGTCTACCACGTGAAGAAACCTTGAGTTACCGACCCATTCCTCTCTCAACAAACATCCAGGGATGTCCAGTGTCCATGAACTTTGGTGACCATGTGTGTTTGTTTCTGTTGGGTTCACACCCAGCAGTGGGGTCGCTGGGCTGCAGGACACATCTCAACACTGACCGATACTATCAAGTGAACTCCAGGCTTGTCACACATTCCCCCGGCGGAGTATGAGTTTGCCACTCTGCATTCTCACCCATACTCAGTGGTGTCAGCCTTCCTATCCGTTTGGCAAGTGTGACAGGCTGGCCTTACCCTCTTCCTCCCAGCAGTTCATTCTCTGGCCCAGGGATACCCCTGGGGCTAGTGTCACTGGTGGCGGACCCGTTGCCTCACCTCTGCAGCTTCGAGGAGCAGTCCTCGGCGACCACAGCTTCCTGGCAGTGGGTTGGACAGCTGGTGATGTGAAAATCAGTGAAAGTCCACTGGGGGATGTGAGTGGTGGCTGTGTCTTCTTCATTCCCTCATCGGCTGCGGTAGCCCCAGGCCCTGAGTCAGGGGACCTGACTCACCATGGTAACCCACCATGAACCAGATGTGCTGAGGACCAGTCGTTTACCCAATCCACTGCCCCTTCACACCACTGCCGTAACTCTTCTTCAGTGTGACTATTCTCCACCAAGAGGCCCAGCTCAGATGCTCCCTCCGGGAAGGCACCCAGGAGTCTCCAGGCCCTCCTGGGCCTCCTCCATGTCTCCCATCCAGGCCTTTGCATCTGTTCGCTCTGCCTGGAGCCCTCTTCCTTCATCATGGCCCCTCACCACCTTCTCGCCATGTGACCCATTTGTCTCCTCCACCTGGAATGTAAAGATGCAATGTTCTAGCCCCCAGGCCTGGAAGACGCCCTGACACACAGATTCTGTTGACTGACTACATCCCGTCTCCCCATGTACCGCCCTGGGCTGGCTGGGCTCCACACAGCTGGGTGACCTGTCCAGAGCAGAACCAGGGAGGAGAGCAGTTCCTCATGTCCGGACGGAGTCAGGTGAGGCCGCGGTGGGGTCTCAAGTGAATTGGAAAGGTGAGTCAGTGCACGTGAGGAAGGAGGGGTTCCCAGGTCCAGCAACCGTGACTAACCTGGAGATGCTGGTCCAGGGAGTGGGCAGAGGATGAAAGAGATGGAGCCAGGAGATGAAAGAGACACCCAGAAGGGCTTCATTCAACAAACCTTTATTTAACACCTGAGTTGGGGGATGGGTATGGGGACTGTGAGGGGACAGGGCAGGAGGTGAAGCAGTGAAAGGGGCTGAGATGGACAGAGGAGGGTGGACTTGGGGCAGCAAAACAGACCAGGAGACGAAGCCAGCGGGTGTTAGGAAACCCCCCAGATTTTCTTGTTTCTAATATTATCTTTACTTACAATAAGCACGAGAGTGAGTTATTGTAGAAAAGACGTTCAGTCTTGGCAGAAATACTTGTAGTCTCTTGCTCGATCTGTTTACGAGTTTTAGAAAGGTGACAGGGATATTGGTAATGTGTATTTTAAGCCATTTTAAAGTTTTTGTGTTTACTTATGTAGTTTTTCTTTTTTTTTCATTTTCAAAAATAGTATAAATGATATTGTACTGTACATGCCCAGGGCCAGCTTTCATACTCTTTTTAAAATTTAAAAAACATTTATTTAGTTGGCAGTGCTGGGTCTTGGAGAAGGCAATGGCACCCCACTCCAGTACTCTTGCCTGGAAAATCCCATGGATGGAGGAGCCTGGTGGGCTGCAGCCCATGGGGTCGATAAGAGTCGGACATGACTGAATGACTTCACTTTCACTTTTTCACTTTCATGCATTGGAGAAGGAAATGGCAACCCACTCCAGTGTTCTTGCCTGGAGAATCCCAGGGGCAGGAGAGCCTGGTGGGCTGACGTCTATGGGGTCACACAGAGTCGGACACGACTGAAGTGACTTAGCAGCAGCAGCAGCAGCAGCTGGGTCTTAGTTGCAGCATGCAGTACCTAGTTCCCCAACCAAGGACTGAATCCAGACCCCCTGCATAGGGAGCACGGAGTCTTGCCCACCGGACCACCGGGGAAGTCCCTGTTTGCTTTCTTTTATTTGTGACCACCCTCCCTTCCCTCCTCTCCCATGAGACTTATGTCAACAGTCTATTACAGATTTTCCCCACACAAAGATGATCATATACAAATATATGTAAACTGCTGCTTATAAACAGGTATGTGGAAAACATCCTTCCTGTATGTCAGTTTGACAAACAGGGGATAATATGATACCCTTTTGGATTTTGCTCTTCTCAGGTATTACCTGATGGGATTCCTTTAAGTTACTTGGTGCAAAACTAATTAACCCTTTTTCAAAGCTGCATAACATTCCATGGTATGGAAGCATCAGAATGTATTCAGGCATTCTCTGTGGTTGGACATTCACTCTTTCCTGCTGTGTGTGTGTGTGTGTGTGTGTGTGTGTGTGTGTGTGTGTGTGTTGGCCAGTATGAACACTGTTGTGTTACATTAATTTTTTATGTATTAGTGCTTCTATTTCTTGAGCTAGATTCTCAGGCGTGGGATTGCTTGGTGTAAGTGTATGGATTTTTAAATGTAGGTGCCTATCTCGAGGAGCTTATTCTCAGTGAGGGAAGCAGACCATGTGAAGAACAAATAACATATCTGGGAGTCTCACTAGCAACAGGTACCAAAGTGAAGTGAAAGTGAAAGTTGCTTAGTCATGTCTGACTCTTTGTGACCCCATGGATTATACAGTCTGTGGAATTCTCCAGGCCAGAATAGTGGAGTGGGTAACCTTTCCCTTCTCCAGGGGATCTTCCCAACCCAGGGATCAAACCCAGGTCTCCTGCATTGCAGGCAGATTCTTTATCAGCTGAGCCACAAGGGAAGCCCAAGAATACTGGAGTGGGTAGCCGTTCCCTTCTCCAGGGGCTCTTTCCAACCCAGGAATCAAACCAGGGTCTCCTGAATTGCAGGCGGATTCTTTACCAACTGAGCTATCAGAGAAGCCCAACAGGTACCAATAAGAAAACTAAACCTGGGAGGGAGAGAGGAAGCATGGGGGAAGGGGCCCAATTTAAGAAAAAGTGACCCAGAATGACCTCACTGAGGTGACATCAGAGTCAAGACTTGAAGGAAGCGAGGCTGTGATCCATGCAGAGGGGAGGAATTCCAGGTGCAGAAGCCCCGAGGCAGAAGCCCCGTAGCCCTGTGTGACTGGGACTAAGTGGATCAGGGGGTGGTGATTGGAGATGATGTCACAGAGAAAACAGGCCAGAGGCTGTAGAGTCTCAGAGGTCATTGGAAGGACTTTGACTTTCCCCTGGGTCAGATGAGAAGCCTTTGTAAGGTTCTTAAGGAAAGAACAACATCATGGCAGTAAAACTGAACAGGAAGTAGTTCTCACAACTGGAAGAAATGTTGATGGGGACTTCCCTGGTGATCCAGTGGCTAAGACTCTGTGCTCTCAATGAGGGGTCCTGAGTTCCATCCCTGGTCAGGGAACTAGACCTCGTATGCCGCAATTAAGAGTCCACATGCCACAACTAAAGATATCAAGTGCTGTAACTAAGACCCAGTGAAGCCACATAAATAAATAAAAATAAATACATTTTTTAAAAGGAAGAAATGATAATGATTATGTGATGCAACGGAGGTGTTAGCCAATGCTATGGTGGCCATCATGTTGCAATATAAATGGATCACATCGACATGGCCGGCCCCTTGAACTCACACAAGGCTCAGTGTCAACTCTATCTCAATGAAAGAAGTGGGCAGAAAGCAGAGTGCTTTCCCAAATGCCCCTGCTCCCACACAATGTCAGCATCCTCTCCCCCAGCAACATCCCCACCGGATGGTACACGTGTTACAACTGGTGAACCTGCATGGAGACATCCTCACCATGCAGAGTCACTGTTTACGTGAGAGTCATTCCTGCTGTGTGCGTTCTGTGGGTCCAGAAAAACATCAAAATGGAGAGAAGTTTCCCTCTCTTCTTACCTTCTGAGAGTTTTTTCTTTTTTTAATTTAAGTATAGTTGATGTACATGCAGAGTACATCATGATAAACATTGGACTGGAAGAAACACAAGCTGGAATCAAGATTGCCGGGAGAAATATCAATAACCTCAGACATGCAGATGACACCACCCTTATGGCAGAAAGTGAAGAGGAACTCAAAAGCCTCTTGATGAAGGTAAAAGAGGAGAGTGAAAAAGTTGGCTTAAAGCTCAACATTCAGAAAACGAAGATCATGGCATCTGGTCCCATCACTTCATGGCAAATTGATGGGGAAACAGTGGAAACAGTGTCAGACTTTATTTTTCTGGGCTCCAAAATCACTACAGATGGTGACTGCAGCCATGAAATTAAAAGACGCTTACTCCTTGGAAGGAAAGTTATGACCAACCTAGATAGCATATTCAAAAGCAGAGACATTACTTTGCCAACAAAGGTCCATCTAGTCAAGGCTATGGTTTTTCCTGTGGTCATGTATGGATGTGAGAGTTGGACTGTGAAGAAGGCTGAGCACCGAAGAATTGATGCTTTTGAACTGTGGTGTTGGAGAAGACTCTTGAGAGTCCCTTGGACTGCAAGGAGATCCAACCAGTCCATTCTGAAGGAGATCAGCCCTGGAATTTCTTTGGAAGGAATGATGCTAAAGCTGAAACTCCAGTACTTTGGCCACCTCATGTGAAGAGTTGACTCACTGGAAAAGACTGATGCTGGGAGGGGTTGGGGGCAGGAGGAGAAGGGGACGACAGAGGATGAGATGGCTGGATGGCATCACTGACTTGATGGACGTGAGTCTGAGTGAACTCTGGGAGTTGGTGATGGACAGGGAGGCCTGGCGTGCTGCGATTCATGGGGTCACAAAGATTTGGACACGACGGAGTGACTGAACTGAACTGAACTGAACTGATGTACAATACTATATAACTGTACCACGTGATGATTCACAACTTTTAAATGATATCCTCCATTTATAGTTACTACAAAATATTGGCTATATTCACTGTGCTGTACAGTGGGCCCTTGTAGCTTATTTTGCTAACAGTTTATCATGAAGTAGAGTTAGGTTGTGTCAAATGCTCTTTCTGCTTTGTTTTTTGACAGTAGAACTTTCCCTCAGAAATCAATAAGTGGGTCTCTCTGGTGTGGATTTGTGTGTCACGGCTGTGGGAACTTGATTAACATGAACTGTTCCTGAATCTGACGCCTTGACCCTGGGGGCTCATGAGACCAAGTTCGGTGACCTCCTGGGCGGGGGGTGCAGCAAGGTCGACAACTCCCCCAGTCCCTGCCTGCTAACACCCCCCACTGCCCACCCACTGCGCTGGGCTGACTTCGCCTGTGTCTTGGGCTTTCCCTCAGGTTTTGCTGACCTCTGCTCTTCTGCTCTGAAAGCCCGTGCACAGTCTTGTTCTTGCAGCCCTTGGTTCTGCTTCTTGCTTCCTTTGAGGAAGGCCCCCAGCCTCCCCAGGCTTCCTTCTCTGAGAGGCTGACCCACCAGCTGTGCTGCTGACCTCAGACAGGCCACAGGCTGGGCCCCCAGAGGCAGAGGAGGTGGCTTGGGGTCCTGCGGTCAGGACAGGACGTTCACTTCCTCTCGTGCTGGTTGAAGACCTCGGCTCAGCAGTTCTCCCCACGGTGGGGAGAGGAGGAGGAAGGCTTGTTTCCCAGGGCTGGCTCCACTATAAACAAACTCTGTGATTAGAGTCGCCTCGAAGGAGGAATCGAGCCTGCACACAAAGCCCTGAGTCTGCACTGTGAGGGCGGCCTTGGGAAGGAGAGTATTAGAGTAGGTCTGTCCTCATAATAAAGCAAAGAAATCCAACTCCACCCTTCTCTTCATCACCCAAACCTTCCGATTGCACTGCCAGACATTTCCCAAACCAGTGAACACTCTCTGCCACCACCTGGTGCTGAAGAACCATTATCTCCATTTCTGCAGAAGACACAGAGGTCCAGGGAGGTGAGGGAAAGGCTGACGACCCACAGCAAGGGTGCAGCACCAAGTGGAATGGAAGCTGTGTGTGTTAAGTCGCTTAGTTGTGTCTGACTCTTTGCAACCCCATGGATTGTAGCCCGCCAGGCTTCTCTGTCCATGGGATTCTCTAGGCAAGTATACCAGAGTGGGTTGCCATCCCCTTCTCTGGGGGATCTTCTCGACCCAGGTTTCCCTTTCATGCAAACAGCACAGTGCAAGTAAGCTCTGATCTCCTGCGTGTGGCTTCCTACACTGGCCTGAGGGTGGACCATTGGGGCAGTTCTCAGACTTTCTCATCTCACAACCCTTCATAGCCTATCCATGGGTCTCACTTTGAACCAGTCTTTCACCTACTCATGGTTTGGTGAATCACATATCGGTCATTTGGACAATATTTGTTCACTGGATTATGCACATCTTCCAAATATGACAAATTTCATCATACAATATTTTTTTGAATCACATTTATAAGTTAGAGCTCATCAGAAATGGCTTTCAGGATAGGAAGCTATCAAGGCCACCATGGTGAATATCAGTTTTCCAAAATTCTAGTTTTTGCTTTAAGTCGAATTTCATCCTGGGCAATAAATACTGACAGTGTTTTCTTCTCAAAGGGAAGACAGGCTCACTTCCTTCATTTTCAAGAAAATGTCTTTGTAAGACCCAGGCCTGAGTAGCCAGTTGGTCAGGTGTGCCCTCGTGGGGGTCCCACATGATAGCCAGGGCCAGAGCCTCTCCTAAGCCAAGTTGCCCCTCGATGTACAGAGGGCTCCTTGGGTCCTCCCATGAGGTCCCACATGACATTAAAAATATGCACTTAAGGGTCGAGATTTAATAAAATTAATAATTGTTACTTCTTCAGAACTTTCCTGGGGGTTCAATGGTTAAGACCTTGAGCTTCCAATGCAGGGGGCACAGGTTTGATCCCTAGTCTGGGAACTAAGATCCTGCATGCTGAGTGTTGTGGCCAAAAAATTAAAAAATAATCATTACCGCTTTACTCTTATAGGAAACTGGCTCTTTTTTCTTTTAATGGCAAGTGAATGGCGGGAAAGAATACAAGGACCTCCGGCACAGTGTGTCCAGGTTCCTGCTAAGGGGCCACGATCACTTTTGCATCATCAATACAAATATTCACACAGTGCAAAGACAGTTCACATCTCAGTGTTATTATGAAAATGGTTCTAACCGTGCAGACCTTCTGAAAGGGTCTCGGGACACTGGGCCCCTTGAGAGCTGCTGGACCCGTATGAGTGAAAGCCGCTTGTGTGAACAGGTACGGAGCTTTCTGACTCAAAGGCATGGGAAGCCTTGGTTCTGATCCTGGGCAGACGGTGCCCAGGAAGACCATGAGCTGGGCCTGGTTCATTTAAAGTAAACTTTTTCTTTTTTTCCTCCAGCATCTCCCAGGCCATGATCCTCAATGTCAGAACCAGGCCTTCCCTAGGAACAGCTCACTGACATCAGGTCGGGCAGAAAGGCCCTGACCCACTCGAGTTGGATGCTGTATGAGGATGTGCTCGGTGGGGATAAGGGAGAGGACTCAGGTGGACTGGATATCAGGGAGGGTCTTGGAGGAGGCTGGAGGAGTGAGACTTCAAAGTGGAAGGACTTCCCTGGGGACAGTGGTGGGGAGGTCATCTGCAGAGCAGTGGAGGACGAGCGTGAGATTGAAGGTCAAGGATTGCAAGGTCTCGTAGGCTAGGTCACCCAGGGCATTCAATGCTAAATACGAAATCTGGACTTTCTTCAGTAGACTACAGGGAGTTCATGAATCATATAAGTGATCCTACATTGAAGGCAAATCTTGGATTTTTATAAAGGAAAAAAAAATTTTTTTAAATTAAGGTATCAGAGTGTAAATCTTTTGGAATGTTGATGAGACAGTCAGATGTCTAGTTGTAACATCTAATTTATTTAGTTACATGTGCATATTTAAAATAACAGTATATACAAGAATACATTAGTACAAAATATTGCTTTTTTCCCATCTCACATTTCAAGTAACAACTTTATTCCCACTCTCCATGTGCACCTTGGACACTGAAGTCTTCATCCCGATAGAGCCACGGTTTCTGGAGGCACTCCTCCTAGGTTGTCTGAGATGCAGCATAAGACACGTGCCTGACACTGGCCTTGGGAAGCCTGACCCAAGCGGCAGGACAGTCCTCCGCAGCCCTCCCTTGTCATGTCATGCAGGCTTATCAACCGTAGAACAAAACCACTTGCTTATTGCTTCTGAATTTGCTCTTAGAAGCTGGTTTACAAAACCCACCACTAGTGACAGGGAGGGAACCCCCCTACAATCATTCACACCCTTCCCACGCACTTCCTTTAACCCATTCCCATGGGAGGGCCTGATTTGAGGTTGTTTGGGACTGAAATGTGAGGGGAAACCAGAGGTAGAGCAGTTGTAGGAGATGACAGTCTGATTGTGGGGGTGACTGGGAAGTAGTTCTTGGGGACAGGGCCAAAGAGTCCCAGATGGGGTCAGCATCCCAGGTGCCCTCGGCTTGGACAGCCGTCTAATGCTGATAAGGGATTTATGTGCTTGAGTGAGTAACGGGTCTCAAGTTACACTTCTGAGTAGTGTGGGCACTCTCGATCAGAGGGCATGAAAACATTCATTTCCCAATTTACAGGAAAGCTTCTGAGATTCTCAGCAGCAGCAATTGGGAATTCGCTAAAATGCAAAATCTCAGCACCCTCCCCTTCTGCCCCCCGCCACATGCATTAACCCAGAAATTCTGGGGTGGATCAGGGTAGGGGAAGCAATCCAATTGAACGTGTTCTCTAGGGGGCCCTGACGCACATGAAGTGTAAGATCACGGCTTTTCAGGTAATGGGCGGGATGTCTCGAATGGCTGCCTGGACTTGACTTGCGGCTCTGGAGGGGCCGCTTTCCTCCAAAGCCTGTCTCCCTGTTAATAACAAGAAAAAGGTGCGTGCTTAGAGTATTACATGGATTTCTTGGGAGAGCACCTGGCACGGGGCATTCCCAGTGCTGGTTAGTATGAAACCATCTCTAGAGGGGACCTCACAAGGGGCTGACCACCTCAGTGTCAGCCCAACAGTGAGACTTGCCAAGATCGGGGTTTTCATATCACGTTTGTAGTAACTTTACACTAGGGTCCTCATTTCTAGTTTATAAGGTTCACATCTCCCAGAGTTCTGCAGAGAGCCCCATGGGGCTGAGGATGCTCCTAGGTCTACCCCAACAGGGCCTAACCTGGGGAGCCCCAGGGGTCAAGGTGCCTGACCCCTTGCTGTTAGCCAGGTGCTCAACACTTGAGAAACAATGGTGATGAGGGAACAGAGTTGCACACAGACAGCCCTCTGGGGGCTAGGAAGGGGGTTCAAAGGCGGGGGGGGGGGGGACACACGTGAGGTCATGAACCCTGGTGACCTCTGCCAGGGCTCTGGGAGGAACCGGGGTTAAATCATCAGCTCAAAGGGCTGTCCTGGCTCTAAAACTCCAGCACCCGCTTCAAATGCACTTCTCACCTGTCTCCTTGTTGGAGTGGAAGCTCCAGTGGCCCAGAGGGTTTCACCCTACTCTGTGTCCCTGCACCGTCAACACTTGGTAGGCATTAAAGTACTTCTGCATGGGTGACCAGCAGCTCTGTCATTAAAAAAAACAAAGGGCTCTTTGCTAAGATGAGGGGCCCATGGGCTCAGGGCAGAGCTACACCTCATCTGGAGGCCTAGCTCCCACTGGCCCACGGGGTGCCAGCATGTGGGTTCTCATTGGGATGGAAGGAGAGGTCAGCTCAGGTCATTTTGGAGTGACCCATTTTGGAGTGAGCTGGAAAGCCACTTATCATGGACCCGGGTGTCAGGAAACACCACTACCACAACCCTCACTAGCTCCTTGGCAAATGCCAGTTCCCTCTGGCTGAATGCAAGCCACTCTTTCCTGGCACCTGCCCACCCACCGCTGAGGCTCAGTTGCTCTGCCTGGGCTCAAGAGCAACCCCCAGGGGCCAGCTGAGGAGGGCCCCGAGGCTGCACTGTCGTGCCCAGGGTGGTTTGCCAGCCACAGACTGGGTGGAGGGAGCTGATGAGGAGACACCTGGTGGCGTCAAGCTGAAGGCAGAAGAGGTCCAACCCTGAGTGACAGGCATCAGGCAGGCTTCCCTCCGTGCACAGGGACATCCTCTAGGCCTTTGCTCTCAAGGGTCCCTCAAGCCATTTCCTTGCCCCCTCACCCAACTCCGTGCAGGACGCAGCTCCCTACTCTGAGCCCAAGCAGAGCCCCCCTCAGCAGATGGCCCCGTAGGGCAACTATTCAGTCGGGCTCCTAAGCTGTAACCCTGAACATGCTGCTGGAATTAACCCCCATGTCCGGCTCCAACCAAAGGCCAGACTCTGTGCCCAGTACCAAGTGGTCAGCACTCACAAATTCTGTGATCAATCACTGCCCTCCCTCATTTGAAGCTTTTATTAGCTACTCACTAAACGGGCACTATTTTATGCCCTCTATTTCTGGGTTTTACTGTTCGTTGGTGCCAAAGAGGAAACGGAGTTTATCTTTCAGAAGGAGGTTTGGAAAGTGTCCAAGGACCCTAGTGTAGGTGACCGTCCCTCAACAGGCAAAGCCCTGCCCTTTTCCAGGCCAGAGTAGCTTCTCCCTGGAAAAATACAGGGAGTGTCTTTTAGTTCTCTGAGTTTAGGATTCCACTTTAAGAGAATATACAAAATGACCAAGAAAGGTTTGCTGAAGAAAAATTCCCCAGAATTTAGTGGTATTTTGCAAACATGCTGATCACACACAATCATTAGTGATTAGAGCTATCTGGTAGTATTTTAGTCAAGGTCCTTTTGGTTGTGCATAAGAAAAACTCACTTCAGATTGATTTTTAAAAAGCCAAAATGCATTCTAAGGATACCTGAGGGATTGACGCAGTCCATGGCAAGGATGCAGGAAACCTTCACTGGCTTGATGGCTACAAGGCAGCAGCTCTCTCCCACGTGCTCTCATGTCTCTGTATTTTCTGCTTGTTCACATGGCGCCGGCTCAGGGTTCCTGACTTGTAAGTGCCCTGTGTGCACTATCACCCAGACAGAGAGACTGGGACTTCTCCTTCCCCTTGCAAAATTTTTAGGATAAAGCATTTTCCTGGGCCTCTGTGGATCAGAAGATCAACCCTAGTCCAATAAACTGGTGTGTGGGGGAGGGGAGGCGAGCGGTCATTGTATATAAACACGGCCCCACAGCAGTGTCCTGAAAAGAGGTGCCCAGGATATCAGCAGGTTGCTTAGCTGTCAGTACTTAAATACAACAACAAAAACAAAGAAGTCTGTACTTGTCTGTGCCAAGTGACTCTCCCCTCCCAATTCTTACTGAACTAGCCAGAGCTTCAGAAATGTAAATACACTTTGTAATGTTCTACTGAATAATGAAACCCAAGCAAAAGAGGTTAAAACAGCTGCTCCCTGTTTTACTGCTCTCACTGGGCTTGGCTCATGCTTTTTATTTTTGTCACATCTTACACGAGTGATGAAAACGCATCCGATCAAAAAGGTACCCTTTCATAACGTCTTTTTTTCTTTTTAACAATGTGTATGGGTGTCAGCATGACATTAAAGCTGGATGTTCAGGGAAGCCTGTTTTGTGGGCACGCTGTACACAGCCTGGCTCTCAAGGCCAGACGACCCCTCCCATTCTGAGGAGTGCAGGAGCCTCAAGAGACAGAGCTTCAGGCCACACTTTCTATGTCCTACAGCAGGCGGGGCAGGAAAAGGCAGCCAGTCTCCAGCCTGCTATCCTTCTCTTTATAAGGGCCTCACAGCTACCGGCATCCCTACCGAGAAAGCACAGCACACACAGGTATAGGACTGGACAGCATCTTAATGGAAAGCACGCATGTCAACAGCCTAAAGCCTGACAGACATTGTTATTCCAAAACATGCAGAGGCGGCATGTCACCCAAAACCACAGTTTATTCTATGAACTTTATATTGCTTTTCTGTTATTTAAAGACTGAAGCAAAGTGACATGGATGGAAATATTCTGTTAAAAGAACAAAGTGAGTCAATCACAGCACAGGCAACTAATAATACTCGGGTCTATGCCACACGCTCCAAACACAGGGCTGAGTCCAGGAGTGGCTCTGTTCTGGGTTCTTGTAAAGCAAATGGAAATACTGGGAAGAATCAACACATTTCAATAGAGGAGCCATAAATGCCCTGAAAGCAGAAAGCTGACACAATTTTAAATATAATTCATATATATATATATTTTAAAATCAAACACAATTAAATAGAATATGGTTTAAGTACATGAACACTTGGCTTTAGAGGAATAACAGAGGTGGTACACAGTACCAAAACCCACACACAGCCTTTCTGCTTCATCTGTTGATGAAATGGCGTGCCTCTTGCACAGTCAGGTATTGCAGTGGAAGGAACTCTATTCATTCAAGACTTTCTCAAGGACAGAGGTGATTAATAATTATATATTTATATGTATTTATATATATATATATATATTTTTTTTTTTTGCAAAGTCTGAGCAAAAGCAGTTAACACCTAAGAGAACGTTCTTCCCCCAACAGTCCAGGCGGCGAGGCTGTACTGGCAGCGCCCGCCATGGAGTGTGCTTACCACCAGGGTGGCTCCGCTGAAGGCAGTGTGGCCCAGACCCTGAGGCCAATGGAGTGGAACTGCAGCGAGGGGCCTCTCATGACCATGGACGAATGAGAAAGGCCACGAGCTGCACACTGCCGGCGCAGCAAAGATGGGCGGCGGGGGTCAGAGATGAGGGCCTTTCTCCCCCACCCCTGCCCGCCCGCACCCCTGCCCACCACCTGCTTTAAAAAAGTGTACAACTGGGAAAACTGGAGTGACAGTTGTTGCAAATTCCTTTCCTTGTGTGCTGTGAGGGGAGGGATGTCTCCAGAGCACAGAAGTTGGAGGAGTAGGGCCTGATGCTCACAGTGCAGAGGGTGGCCCCTCCGGCAGAGGAGCTGATTTACATGTACTGCATCCCGGGAGCAATTAAAATGTGAAAATGGCAAACTGCCACCAAAGGGAAGGACAATGTCACAACTTGACCCGTGACCTCTCATCTTCCTTCCAGATGAACACCTGTGTGCAGGCCCTATTCCCAGGAAGGAAAGCCATCTGCTGGCACTGCTCTGCCTGGCTGGGGCCAGGCTGACTCACCTGTTTGTGTAGGAGATGGAGCAAAGCACCCCAGGCATCCGCCTCATGCTGCTGCTGGGGTGGGAGATCGCCACAGCGGCGCATCAAACACCAGCTCCACGCCCACCCGCCTCCCATGGCACCTGGCCCTGAAGATCCCCATGGGCTAAATTCTTCTGTGGATGGGTTATTGCCATTGGAAAACGATTAATCTCTAGTAGTGTAAACAGTGCCCTTTGGTCTCTCTGACTGTCACTGTGCGATCATCTGGGTGGCAGGGCGTCTACGAGCCGCTCTCCGTGGTGGAAGTCTGGGATTGTCTGCCCTTCTTTCCTGGGAACGACAGTGAGAAGAAATACAGTGCTGTTTTCATTGGCTGCGGTGAGGAATCCACCAAAGGAAAAAAGTTTTCTTATTTTCCAAAAGCAGATTTCCTTGATCTCAGGTCTTAGTCATATCTGAAAAAAGGAAGGAAAAGACAAAGGTAAGGTACATTTCTACAACCAGGGACACACTACTGTCACAAGGCAGAAGGGGACGCAGCGCTGAGTGAGTGCCTCCCGCATACCAGGTACTGTGCTCCACCTCAGGACCCTACTACAATCACCTCCATTTACAGCAGAGCCAGTGGAAGGCTGAAGATGCCAAGTGGCCCACCCGAAGGTGACGTGATGAGGACTGAGAACCAGACTTGCTTTTTTATCTTTCCTTCTAGATAACTCCGATATTAGAGTGAAATATCTACTTTTTGACAAATAATTCTGTTTCTAGGAACTAACTCCACAGCACACTCTTAAGAGGCGACAAAGACTTTCATACACTATTCATTAAAGCATTGTTTTGTGACAGGGAACAATCCCAGACAACCAAATGACCATCTGCTGGGGATTCACGAGATGGAGACAGAGCCATAACATGGAATTCTCCAGAGCTTCTAGCAAGAAAACAGAGACTTGTGATATTCTGGCTGCCTGAGACCGAGCTTCTGAAGCTGAGTCCACCTTCTCACTGCACTGACAAGGAAACAAACATCACAGAAGACATGGTCCTCACTATCTGTGAGATGGGACACACACACACGAAATAAGTCAGTAATGCTGTGAGTTTAAATGCTCAAGTGCTTTCTACAGACAAATGCAGGGCAGCCGATTCAAAGCAGGGAGATACCCACACGGGTTAAGGAGAAGCTGTGACCTCGTCTGTCAGGGCAGGACTTTCACATTCACATAGTCATGGACTGAGAATTACAGGGGATCTGAGGAGATTTTGTCCAACTTCTCTGATCTGCTGATAAAGAAATGAAGGGACCAGAAAGCAGCAACTCGCACAAGGTCACACATACTGACCGAGAATGGACGGTGCTAGGTCTGCTGGCCCAGTGCTTTGACCACACCAATACGCTGCAGGATTGTCATCTCGGCCAACCAAAAAGAAGGCCAAGTAAGGTTAAAAGCAAAGTATACCTGCAGATTTAGACATGAAAAGCACACATGGTAATACAATCTGAACACACAACAATGAAAAGCCTTAAGTTGAAAATCTGCTTTCCAAAATGGTTTCTAAAGAACAGTTTCATACTGTGGAATATTTGATCATCAACATGGTAATGGGGGATCACAGAAACAATCATCTTGCACTTCTTTCTACACCTTTATCTTGCTCTTTGCTATTTTGGGTTTGACTAAGCCGGTGAGGATAAATATAGGTACAAATTATCACCCTTACACAGAAAAGAGGACAGTCTGCAAAAGTGAGCAGAGCTTTGGTCCGAATCAGCTCAGTGAAAAGTTCAAAATTACAACAAGCTCTGATAACAACAGTTCTTAGAGTAAAAAGCTGCAAGGAACGGGTGATGCTGGATCCACATCTCAATTCCTGCCTCCAAACTATGGAGGGTTACAGGGGACATCACGTGAACAGAGGTAGCTTGGGTTCCTAACTCCTGCTAACGTGGGTGACGCAGAGCAGTTTAATGCCATCATCAGGAGTCTGAGCAGAAGTTCTCCTGTCACGTGAAGTCCTCCTGAGTCAACTCAGGTTACAGAATGCAAAGCTAGAAGAACACTGGGAGTCTTTTCTTGAAGAAAACACCAAGGGGCTAAGCGGCTCTCTCCAACTTGCTGGGTTATCTGTGGGGCTCTTGCAGGGACAGCTGGTGAAGCTATAGAAAGACAGGTTGAGGCAAGTCAGAATCTCCTAAGGATTACTGTTGGTGACATCCAGGTAAAGATGGGCAAAGAGATCACACCCATTCTATTCACACCTTCCTAAAACAGTGCTTGAGAGAACCCAAAGTACAAAACCAAATTCACATGAATGGGGAAAGTGAGAGAAGAGGCAACAGCAGTAAAATGGAAGGAAATGGATGCATGTACATGACTGAGCAGACCCCCTCCCCTCAAAGTAACTGATACTCACTTTTATTTCCTTCTTTCTGCTTTCTCTGGGTTTCATTTACTCATTTTCTAGTTTAAGACAGAAGACTGACTTTTCCTCATCTAGTATCAACATTTAATGCTACAAATCTGCCTGTAAGAATGGCTTCAGCAGTTCCCCACAAGCTTGGCCATCCCCCAAGAATGGTGAGGCACTATTTCCAGGGCCCCTGCAGATACCAGCAAGCTGAGAATGCTCGAGCCCCTGACATAGTGTGGGGTGTAGTATTTCCATATAACCCAAACACCTCATCCTGAGTACCTGAAATCACCTCTCGCTTACTTATAATTACCTAATACAATGTAAATACCACATAAATAGTTGCTGGACACGGCAAATCAAGTTCTGCTTTTTGGAGCTTTCTGGAAAATTTTTTTTTAGAAATATATTTTTGATTCATGATTGGCTGAACCATGGATGTGAACCTTTAGATGTGGAGCCCATGAATAGGGAGGGCAGACTCCACTATGCTGTATTTTCAGCCCAAAGCATTTTCTAATTTCCCTTTGAATTTCTTCATTGGCTACTCCTAGCCCCAGGTTCCAGAACTGTCCAGCCTACTGATTTCTAGCAGTTCTTTCCTACAATGGGCATTTTTACCCTACTGTGTAGAGACCAGTACTTGGCCAAGGCCTTGTAAGGACCTCTCTAAATATCTCTGGAGCCTCTTTTCTGTGCAGGCCTTTCTTTTTCCAATACCTTGTCCTATGAGTTCCAGTCACCTTGGGCTCTCTGAACTTCAATTTCTGACTCTTCAACTCAGTTAAGACAATGAACTCGCTAGGCTTCCTCCTCCCTGCACGTTGAAAACTGCTTTGGGGAAGTGAACCAGGTATTACCTCAGTGTTACCCTTCTTGCAGGGGCTACAGCTGTCTACTGCCCGTTGCCTAGTATCTGGAAATAGTCATTTCATTCAGTTAGCCAGTTTTCCGGTTGTTTATCATGAGAGGGCAATTCCTAAAGGCAGGAGCAGAAGTCCCCCTATGTCCTGCACCCTTGTATCTAGATCTAATTCTCTTTTGTTTCATGCAGGCTGGGTCCTTACCTTTGTGGACTTCTCTAACGGCTGATCACACTGGGCCTGCTGCATCACATCACTGACTATCATTTTAGCAATCTTCCAAGCTAGCTCCTCCTGGGCCTAAAAAAGTAATTAAATTGTTGAAAACAGTTATTTGCTAGAAGAATCAACAAACATTAGTGTTCTAAACACAACTGCATATACATATCATTTCTATGTATTTGGAAAGAAGCACATTCCTATTTATCACAGGACCCAGGCCACCCTCTGGTTTTGGTATATTTACATATGATTCACTGGCCCCTCAGAGTCAGCTACAGGCTAGCCAACAGCATGACTAGTTTCATGTTAGATGGTCAAAATCAAACATTTTTCTTCTTCCACTCTCGTCTTTCAATATACCTAACTATCCAAAAAAGCAAACCTCTATTTCTGAAAGTGTACCTGACAGTGAGGAAGGAAACGTTTGAGTTCTGTTGTGGCACTGATCACTGATGTCTGCTGACTGATAGGAACCTGACTGCTTGACTGTTTTCCGTGGTCAGAGTCTTTGGACAGAGGACCACCGCCCCCAGGCAACTGTGAGATCTTGGAAGGGCCACCCCTTCCTGTCACCTCTGAGACAAGGAAACAATAAGGTGCCGTGCTGCTTAAGCAAGAAATAAGGAGAGAGAAAGCCTGAAACCTTACTTGGAATAAATGCCCCTGATAAGACAGAATCTTTTTACACTAAAAGCAGAATTTACCTCATCAGTATTTCCTTGCACCCATTTCTTCATAGCTTGAGAGAACATGGATCCTAGTAAACAAAGCCAAAGTTGAATGCAGACCTCATGCATAATTTTGCATTAAAAAAGATTATTAAAAGCCATTTCCCAGTTTTTAAAAGATAAACTTTAAAATTTTTTAAAAAAATCATTTATTTTTGGCTGCGCTGGGCCTTCGTTGCTGCATGGGCTTTTCTCTAGTTGCAGCAAGTGGGGGCTACTCGCTAGTCGTAGCGCTTCTCACTGTGGCGGCTTCTCTTGTTGCAGAGCACGGGGTCTAGGGTATGCGTGCTTCAGTAGTTATGGCACATGGGCTCAACAGTTGTGGCTCCTGGGCTCCAGAGCACAGGCTCAGCAGTTGTGGCACACAGGCTCAGTTGCTCCGCAGCATATGGGGTCTTCCCAAACTAGGGATCAAACCCACGTCTCCTACATTGGCAGGCAGATTCTTTACCACGGAGCTACCAGGGAAGCCCCAAAAGATTTTTTTTTAAAAAGAGAGAGAGAGAGATATATATATATATATTTTTTTTTTTTGTACAACCTCACTCCCAAATTAAGGCATATAACCATTAACAAAAACTGATTATATTGTTCCCATAAGAAAATATTTAACTTGCAAATATTATGGCTTGAAAAAACTTGGAAAAGCTATTTTAGAGCTTGAGGTTTTTCTTCTGTTCTCAACTAAAGAACTAAAGAAACTATCAACCAGTGTTAAAATTTGCAGTAAACATTCAAAGATCAAATAAAACCAGGACCAGGATCTGGCCTTGAGGGCAGAATCTAGCAATACATCAGGAGGTACAATCCACTGACAGGTGGATGGACATAAATCTTTCAAGACCAGCTCCTCTACAAAAGGGTTTCCAGTGCAGATGCCGCTGCTACATGTTGGATCTCTGGTCTGCGAATTCGCTGGTAAGATCAGCGTTTTAAACAGCCAGGCTCTGTCCAGGCTGTAACAACTTCCTAGGAGACACACAGCCTCTTCACACTGCTACTGCTACTGCTAAGTCACTTCAGTTGTGTCCGACTCTGTGCGACCCCATAGACAGCAGCCCACCAGGCTCCGCCGTCCCTGGGATTCTCCAGGCAAGAATAGTGGAGTGGGTTGCCATTTCCTTCTCCAATGCAGGAAAGTGAAAAGTGAAAGTGAAGTCGCTCAGTCGTGTCCGACTCTTAGCGACCCCATGGACTGCAGCCCACCAGGCTCCTCCATCCGTGGAATTTTCCAGGCAAGAGTACTGCAGTGGGGTGCCATTGCCTTCTCCGACATCTGTACTTAATACGCTGAGGCACCACCGAGGAAGGAGGCTAGCTTCTATTTCCATGAGTTAAACACACAGCTTATCCTTTCATGAATACAAACGGGCTCACATTCTAACTCTGCCTTAAACCAAGTGGCTGGCAGACTGTTTCTCAGGCAAGATCCTGATTAGTTCAATGACTGGGTAGTCTATAGTAAACTGTAGCATTCATGAAAAATACAAAACCTGGACCACTTCCCCTTAATACTTTGTATTACTAGCCAGAAGTCGAAATACTGGTCTTGTTAAACTTTATGGCCAGGCACAGTCAATATTACATGGCCACAACATTACATGTTCTGCCTAAAGTCTCAAACGGCTGTTGAACCCACTGAATTTCTTGGCGCTCAGCTCTTTCTCCAGGCTATTGACAGCCTCTACTTGCTAAGGTGTCCCCCTCTTCTAGCAGCACCTCCCCCGCTCCATAGGAGCTTCTTCAGGATCCCGTTGTTTCCTCACCACTTTCTCTGGGGTATCTCATCCCCTCCTTGGCTTCAACTTCCTTCAAAATGCAAATAACTCAAAAATTTGTTCTTGGGTGTCATACCAATACTTAACTTAAAAATTGTCCTAAGACATTTCAAACTTAACCTGCTCCAAGTCGAGCTCTTCTCTCATATACTCTTTTTTTTGTAGCCTTCATCTCAGACATTAATTTAATCTTCCATTGAAAATCAACATCATAATGTTTTATCTAGAGAACCCATGTTAAAACCTCATCTGCCTTCCTCATTTACTCTCCCCGTGAATCTGTAACCAAATTCCACGGTGGATGTAGCCTCCTGAATTTCCTCTGTAAGTGTTATAAATCTGACCTAATTCCTGCTACCACTACCTACCCTGAAATCCTCCTTTCCTTCTACCTACGTTACCAGTGAATCCTACTCCCTGAGTAGCCTCTCTGACACCAGACTCTCCCCAACTGCACTTTATTCCCAGACTATGGCAGAAAGAAGCATCTCACTGCACTCTGCTAGAAATCCCTGCGGCCCAGAAGACAGGACCACAGGCTTCCTAAGAAACACACGAGGGCACTCACAGGGCACACACAGCTCCATCTTCCGCCAGTGCACCGCCACTGCAGGGACCACCCGCTCACAACATCCCTTACAATTCCTTCTTGTTATACTTTCTCCTAGATGGTGTGAAGGTGACTATTAAAATTACCTTGCTTGACCTGAAAGTAAGGTTCCCACATTCTCAGAAGCTTCTGAGATACAGCCACCTTAAAATGTGGCCCTTCCTTCTGTGCTCTATCATCAGGGCTTTAAAATCCAAAATAAAACTATAGGTTGGCAAATGACAAACACTCTCTGCAGCTACCCTCGGCAAGGAGAGGAAGGGAGAGGAAGCAGAGCTGAACTGCAAACAACTGCTGTCAGCACAGTATTCTGAGCCATTGTTTCATGCAGATGTGCCTTCTGTAATGGGAAAGCAAGTTCAGTAACTTCTGATTCAGAGACAGAGACTGTGTGGAGACCTGACTACACCAAGCCCCTGGACTCACTCCTGACTATAAACACAAGGTTAAAGACATGATAGCTATTTTGTAAAATAAACAGTTTAAATCTTCAACAACCCTTCACTTACAGGCAATGACTAACCTGAG
Source organism: Bos indicus x Bos taurus (assembly GCF_003369695.1). NCBI lineage: Eukaryota > Metazoa > Chordata > Mammalia > Artiodactyla > Bovidae > Bos > Bos indicus x Bos taurus. Next base: position 34,850,388 of record NC_040094.1, on the reverse strand, counting down.
TAAAGGCGCGATACAATGTATAAAAACACCACAAACCTTTTGATTTCTTTACATCAGGTTCAGGCTCAGATTCTCGGATGAACTGACCCAAGTCACTAACTCTTCCAAACGTCATCTTCCTAAATAAGTATGAAAAGAACACAATGTCTAACAGTCCATTTGAAATTAAGAAAAAAAATTAAATTTAAACATCTTATCTAGATCTAGAAAACGAGAAATACAATTTATACCTATCCATTTTACTTAGAGTGGGACTTATCTCAAAAAGAATTGTCCCCCACAGAAAGCAAACTTTCTCTAACCTATTAGTACCAAAACCCAGTTAATACCAATAACCCCTTAATACCAATAACCATCAATGCCAAATAGTAACATAACACACTATGAAATATTTAGCAACAGTTATGAGCTATAATTAACATTATTTATGGAATAGCACAACACAGTTAAGATGAGGTAAATATGTGTAGACTAACATAGAAAAATCTCCAAACTCACTATTAATGAAAGTACAAGACAGAAATGGAGTGTAATTTCAATCACTTAAACATAAGCCAACAAAAAGATACACTATAACGTAACAGTGATTATCCTGAGAAGGGGAGAAAACAGGCACTGGTTTGTAATCAAAGGGCACAGAAGCCTTATTTGTAAATTTCACTTTTGGAAGAAGAGATCAATATATTTGTATTAGTTAAACTTATTTAAAAGAAGAAAATTTTGTAATGCCTATATATTATTTCATCTCAGGTAAAGCGGATCTTATTCTAGAAACAGCCTTCCTAATAAGTCAGTTAATATATGGGTGCCAATACACCGACTGCTACAGATTTGTTTGCCTTTAGAAAAACTTCAGGAAGATGCTAGAACCATTAAACTAAAACAAACACTAAAATCTATCTCTAAAGATAGAGGAAAAAAATCATTATTTCTCTCACACAAAGAAGACCTTCACAACCCAGATAATCACGATGGTGTGATCACTGACCTAGAGCTAGACATCCTGGAATGTGAAGTCAAGTGGGCCTTAGAAAGCATCACTACAAACAAAGCTAGTGGAGGTGATGGAATTCCAGTTGAGCTATTCCAAATCCTGAAAGATGATGCTGTGTAAGTGCTGCACTCAATATGCCAGCAATTTTGGAAAACTCAGCAGTGGCCACAGGACTGGAAAAGGTCAGTTTTCATTCCAATCCCAAAGAAAGGCAATGCCAAAGAATGCTCAAACTACTGCACAATTGCACTCATCTCACACGACAGTAAAGTAATGCTCAAAATTCTCCAAGCCAGGCTTCAGCAATATGTGAACTGTGAACTTCCTGATGTTCAAGTTGGTTTTAGAAAAGGCAGAGGAACCAGAGATCAAATTGCCAACATCCGCTGAATCATGGAAAAAGCAAGAGAGTTCCAGAAAAGCATCTATTTCTGCTTTATTGACTATGCCAAAGCCTTTGACTGTGTGGATCACAATAAACTGTGGAAAATTCTGAAAGAGATGGGAATACCAGACCACCTGATCTGCCTCTTGAGAAATTTGTATGCAGGTCAGGAAGCAACAGTTAGAACTGGACATGGAACAACAGACTGGTTCCAAATAGGAAAAGGAGTTCGTCAAGGCTGTATACTGTCACCGTGTTTATTTAACTTATATGCAGAGTACATCATGAGAAACGCTGGACTGGAAGAAACACAAGCTGGAATCAAGACTGCCGGGAGAAATATCAATAACCTCAGATATGCAGATGACACCACCCTTATGGCAGAAAGTGAAGAGGAACTCAAAAGCCTCTTGATGAAAGTGAAGTGGAGAGTGAAAAAGTTGGCTTAAAGCTCAACATTCAGAAAATGAAGATCATGGCACCGGTCCCAGCACTTCATGGGAAATCGATGGGGAAACAGTGGAAACAGTGTCAGACTTTATTTTTCTGGGCTACAGAAAATCACTACACTGTAAAAATCACTACAGATGGTGACTGCAGCCATGAAATTAAAAGACGCTTACTCCTTGGAAGGAAAGTTATGACCAACCTAGATAGCATATTCAAAAGCAGAGACATTACTTTGCCAACAAAGGTCCGTCTAGTCAAGGCTATGGTTTTTCCTGTGGTCATGTATGGATGTGAGAGTTGGACTGTGAAGAAGGCTGAGCACCGAAGAATTGATGCTTTTGAACTGTGGTGTTGGAGAAGACTCTTGAGAGTCCCTTGGACTGCAAGGAGATCTACCAGTCCACTCTGAAGGAGATCAGCCCTGGGATTTCTTTGGAAGGAATGATGCTAAAGCCGAAACTCCAGTACTTTGGCCACCTCATGTGAAGAGTTGACTCATTGGAAAAGACTGATGATGGGAGGGATTGGGGGCAGGAGGAGAAGGGGACGACAGAGGATGAGATGGCTGGATGGCATCACTGACTCGATGGACCTGAGTCTGAGTGAACTCCGGGGGTTGGTGATGGACAGGGAGGCCTGGTGTGCTGTGATTCATGGTGTCACAAAGAGTCGGACATGACTGAGCGACTGATTTGATCTGATCTGATACATATATTTATTTTACAAATTTAAATTTTATAAATTAACATATTTATTTTACATACAAGAAACACTATAGAAATAAAACATCTTGCAATTGACAGTCTTTCTTAAGGTCTGAAATAAATGAACCAATCATTCCTTAAGAATAAACAGCATCTTTGGGAATTAACTCATTTAGCATTATTCTCTACCATTTCCTGAAAGAAGAAATAAAGATTGCTACAACACTGACGCAGCTGAAGACTGAGTCGCCAAAATAACCTTCTATTTACTTCAAAGCATTTTCGGGACTCCTTGGTCTCCCAACTATCACTTTACTTTCTGGAAAAAGCAATTAAGCATGTTGAAATCCCCTTTCATGGTACTGCCAGGACTGGGGTGGGGTAATCATCCATGCCTTTACACAGGTTTCTGTGTTTTCAATCCATCTTTAGGGAAGAGGAAGTGATATTATGATTTGATCTGTGGTAAAGATTGAGATCACTGCCTTTCTGTTTTAGGATAAAATAAACAACCAAGTTAACTGCAAAATACAAAGGAATCATTCTATTCCGTTTCCCCAAATACAGCTGGTTCCCCATATCTGCAGGTTCCAGATCTACAGACTCAATCAACGACCGATTGAAAATATTCAGAGAAAAAAAAATCTAGAAAGTTTCAAATAGCAAGACTTGAATTTCCTGTGCACTGGCAACTATTTACACAGCATTTACATTGTATTTACAACTACTTACAAAAAATTGACGTTCTGTTAGATATTATAAGTAATCAAGAGATGATTTATACGGGTTTAAAATATCAGGCCATTTCATACAAGGCACTCGAGCATCCTCAGACTCTGGTGTCTGAGGGGGTCCTGCAATCCCCTTCAGTTACTGACGGCCAATGGTACAGTATGTACCAATGGACAATGGTATAGTCCATGATAAATGCTTCAGCGTCTTTGTAGTTTAAAACAGAGACTTCAAAATAGCTAACATAGGAATCAAATGAAACATGGACAAGACAGCCTAGCACACATTATGTAAACATGACATGCATCAGTGTCATACACAGCGGTGGAATGAGGATGGCAATGGAATCCACTGAGCGCTCACTGCTATCAGGCAATGTTTTCAATGCTTTTCACGTACTATCTCATTTAACCCCCTCACCAACCCAACGAAGCAGGACTCATTCTCGTTTCACGGATGAAAAACTGGAGAGCATTAGGCAGCTTGCCATCAGCAGTTGAGCCAAGATTAAGCCCAGGAAGTCACTCCTGAGCCTTCACCCTCAACTGCACTCTACTGCACTACATGTAAAAGGGGAGGGCATAGATGAGACAGTGGAAACAACTTTACATTTTAAATTAAAAAAATTTTTTTAAAAAGATGCTTACCCTGCATATGTCCGTTGATACAAAGATTCTGGATCCAGACTTGCAGCATCTACAATTATCGCTTCATCAAAATTTTTCAGAATCTTAACACTGGCTTTTTTCACACTGGACTACAACAGAAATTGTGAAATTAGTGTATGTTATTCAGGAGTCCAGTCAGTCCTGGGTTTGGAATGACAGATTTATACAATATCTTCAGTGTTTAAAACACACACACTTTCCACTAAATCCTGTCACGAATGAGATGCTTAAAAGCAATGATCCTAAGACTCAAACATAAGTGCAGGAGCTAAGCACAATACCGATGCATATGACGTGTGCATCCATAGGCCACATGTGTTTTCCCTAAGGAATCGAGTTCCAGCAACTGAGCTTATGTTCTCAACTGTGTAAAGCTCCTTTCTTTCATGCAGATGTATCTTGGCTGATAAATCTAAAGTCCAACTTTCATGGGATCAAAATGAATGCTTTTGATTCTTAGTGTGGCCATGTGACAAAACAGATGGAGGAAACTTGCTAAGATGATAGTATTTTACCTCCCACTCCTCATGCCCACAAAGAAAGCAAGAGAGAACTGGTACTTCTATGAAATAGAGGCATGGGTTGACCCAGTGACTCCACTTCTAAAATTCAATCATAAATAATTTATACAAAATGACTTATACACAAGATTATTTGTTGCAGCATTGTTTAAAGTAACAACAGATTGATCTGTGGAGTTAAAGTCCTCCTTCCCTATCAGAATCCTGACTAGCTTCTTCGTAGACATGGACAAGCTAATCCTAAAATTCATATGGAACTGCAAGAGACCTCAAACCATCAAAACAATCTTGAGAAAGAAGAACTAAGTTGGAGGACTCTGATTTCCCAATTTCACAACTTATTACAAAGGAACAGTAATCAAGACTGAGTTAAACAGTCATCATTTGACCCAGCCATCCTACTCCTAGGTATGTACACCAGAGAAATGAAAACATACATCCACACAAAAGCTGTACAGCAGCGTGATTCCTAACAGCCAAAACAATAACCCCGACGTCCACAAGCTGAGGAGTGAACAAAACGTGGTGTCTCTACGATGGAGCAGCACTTGGCCATAAGAAGAACAAAGTTCTAACACATGCTAAAACCACAGATGAACCTCGAAAAAGAAGCCAGCCACAAAGACAACGTATCACAAGGTTCCACTTACATGAGACATCTGGAACAGGCAAATCTATAGGGACAGAAAGTCAACTAGCAGTCACCTAGGGCTGGAGGAACGAGGACTTGGAGGGCGAGAGTTAAAGGGTACAGGCCTCCTTTCTTGGGTGAAAAAATGTTCTATAACTAATTGTGGTCAGAGTTAAGCAACTCTATAAATATACTACAAAACCACTGAATTATACAGTGTAAATGGATAAACTGTACGGTATGTGAAGTATATCTCAATAAGGTTGTACGAAAAAAGAAAGAAAAGAGGAGGACAGTGGCAGGAAGGGGACAAGAGTGTCTGACAACCTGGTAAGGTGCTCTCTTTCTTGATCTAGATGCTGGTCACATGGGTTAGGTTTGCTTATCTAAATTCTTCGAGCTCTACATGATTATGAAATGTAGACTCTTCTGAAACATATTATTATACTTCAACCAAAAATGTAAAAATACTTTTTATGGTTAGCACCTAGACCTTTGTGTCTAAACAAAAACAGCATTCAAACTATTAGCAAGGTGAAAAGACAGCCTTCAGAATGGGAGAAAATAATAGCAAATGAAGCAACCGACAAACAACTAATCTCAAAAATATACAAGCAACTCCTACAGCTCAACTCCAGAAAAATAAATGACCCAATCAAAAAATGGGCCAAAGATCTAAATAGACATTTCTCCAAAGAAGACATACAGATGGCTAACAAACACATGAAAAGATGCTCAACATCACTCATTATCAGAGAAATGCAAATCAAAACCACTATGAGGTACCATTTCACACCAGTCAGAATGGCTGCAATCCAAAAGTCTACAAATAATAAATGCTGGAGAGGGTGTGGAGAAAAGGGAACCCTCTTACACTGTTGGTGGGAATGCAAACTAGTACAGCCACTATGGAGAACAGTGTGGAGATTCCTTAAAAAACTGGAAATAGAACTGCCTTATGATCCAGCAATCCCACTGCTGGGCATACACACTGAGGAAACCAGAAGGGAAAGAGACACGTGTACCCCAATGTTCATCGCAGCACTGTTTATAATAGCCAGGACATGGAAGCAACCTAGATGTCCATCAGCAGATGAATGGATAAGAAAGCTGTGGTACATATACACAATGGAGTATTACTCAGCCATTAAAAAGAATACATTTGAATCAGTTCTAATGAGGTGGATGAAACTGGAGCCTATTATACAGAGTGAAGTAAGCCAGAAGGAAAAACATAAATACAGTATACTAACGCATATATATGGAATTTAGAAAGATGGTAACGATAACCCTGTATACGAGACAGCAAAAGAGACACTGATGTATAGAACAGTCTTATGGACTCTGTGGGAGAGGGAGAGGGTGGGAAGATTTGGGAGAATGGCATTGAAACATGTGAAATGTCATGTATGAAACGAGATGCCAGTCCAGGTTCAGTGCACAATGCTGGATGCTTGGGGCTGGTGCGCTGGGACGGCCCAGGGGGATGGTATGGGGAGGGCAGAGGGAGGAGGGTTCAGAAATTAATAATTTAAAAAAAAATAATAAATAAAAAACAAACAAACAAACAAAAAAAAACAGCATTCTACTGGCTTGGCCAAAAAGTTAATTCGGGTTTGTCAATCGTCAGAAAGATTTTGGTTAGAATATCTAGTAAGTAGGCTAATTTTATCTCTCCTTGTTTCTTCCACAACCTAAAGCATATAAACGGGGTCTATAATGCTAGAATCTGAGTGAAAAGGTCCTAATGGCTGGGCACACGGGTTACTACCTGAGAGGTGGCGCTGTCGGCAGCCCCAGGGTGGGAGTCGTCAGGAGGACCCATAGAGCCTGGAGCCGTCAGCGAGCCACTCCCTCCCAGGAACTCGTCTCCTCGAACCGAGTGGATGAGATCGTTCAAGTATTTATAATACAGATTGCTGGACAAAAAGCCAGGCAAAAAGACCTGAAAGAGAAGACACCTTGTTAATGTATCAGTTTATAGGCCCCCCCCCCGAAAACTAGCCGTGAAACTACTGAATCTGGACTTCCTAGTGACCAGGGAGCGAATGTAATTTGAAATTAGATTTTTCTGGTTTGTTACAAATACTGAAGTCTTCGTGTATATGTTGATTTTGACTTCTGGACGTATTTCTTTAAGATAATTTACCAGGAGTGTGACTACTGAGTTCAACTCATGAAAACTTCAGCTTTGATAAATCCTAAGGATAATCACTAGCAGTATTATCAAGGCATCTATTCTGACACAGGCTTTCCAACACTGGCATCTGTTTTTTCATATCACCGTTATATAAACATCTAATGTACACAGATGTTTACATTTGCATTTAAAAATTATTAATGATCCTAAGCTCCCATTATTATTACTGGCATTTCCTATGTTCAACTTTTCCTTTACTGTATTCAGCACAACTATAAATATTGATGTCTGTGTTTCACATATGCCTTCCTCCTAGACAGAGCTGCAGGAGGGCAGAAACCATGTTTTTTCTTCTGTTTACCCCTGTAACAACATCCAGCATAGAAATACTCGAAGTATTAGTGAAGAAGGCACACGTTGTTCTCCCCATTTACCTACTTGATAGTACTGTATGTACTCTGATACTCTATTTTTCTCTTTTATTATCCAGTAAGTTTACATTCTTTGTATGATATAGATCTTGAAGTTTCCCTGTAAGATTAGACAATGTTTATTTTAATCATGAAAAAATGATCAGCCCTGGACAAGAGCTATCCAGTTTCCCAGCAGCGCCCTGCCACACTCCTGACACTCAGGTTTGAGGGGTGGTCATGCAGCAGTGTAATTAATCCCTTTCCACCTGATGCACCAGCCAGACAGGAGAGGAACCACCTCATGGGCTTATCCTGGGCTCTGTGCCATTCCCAGTAAAAACTGCTCTAGTTCATCAGAGAATAACTGAGGCATAAGTTCCAACTCTTTATCAATAATAAGCAGCTATTAGCACTTACCTTGTAAGTGACACCGATACAAAAAACTAACATTCCAACCCTGTTGGAGGGTTTGGTGAAAAATTTGGATCATCCCTAAGCTAACTTTGCTCAGTACTATCAGTTATCTAAAAGCTATAATACAGTAATAACAGCAGTTAACATTCTTTAACGCTTACGATGTGTCAGGGGCTACGTTACTAGTAAGCACTCTACATGTCTTACCTCACTTTCATCCTCAAAACACTTCTGAGGTTAAGTACCTGTATGAGCCCCACCTCAGAGAGGAGGAAAATGGCATTAAAGGACTTCGGGAGCTGCCTGGGTCCCTCGGCCTATAGGGTTGAGATTAATACACACCAAGCCAGACTCAAAGCCTTTGCTCTTAATCATCATCGCACTATTTCAGTTGTCTACTATTGTGTTTCTCCGCATTTCATTTTCTGACTTACACCAGGAAAAACTTACTATAGTTTAACACTTCTGGGGTTTTGGTTACCTTCTCCATGGTCGTCCAGGCCTGACGTAATGGAGTTGTGAAACAGTTAGGGAGTGGCCCACCTTCCCGGCAGATGTTGGATTCAATTTCTAGTCGCACAACATCGTCGAACCCAAGAGGGTGTGTGGCCTGGAGGGAGAAGTACCTATAGCAGAAAGACGGCCAAAGTCAACCCATATCCCAGCAACCACAGTGCCTTCTGGCACCGACTCCAGAGACCCTCCTACGAGGCTCATGCAGACCTAGGCCTACAGAGCTGGGTGGAGGGCAGCCCTGCAGCAACCTTTCCTCCCACCACATCTGAGCATTCTGCGGCTTCCAGCTCCTCTTTACAACAAAAATACAGAAAGGCTAATGAAACAGGATATTAGGAAAAAAAAGAAAAGCGGAAGAGTAGGAACGGGTAAAGTCAAATTTGGCATAATGACCTTGATAAAACAATAGTGCTGGTGGGCGTCTTCATTTGAAGACGGCTCCCGGTTTGGACTCGGGACCCAGGGCAGACGGCGCCCCTGCGAGGGGTGCACTGTGCTCCGCCAGGTCCTCACTGCGGCCACTCTTCTGCTCCAGCACAGAAAACCCCGCTTTCTCGTTATCAGTATTTTCTTAACAAAAAGTGAGCTTCCTCCCACCTTGCAACAAGTAAGTTGGCAAATATTCCTCCATGCTTTTAATTGTGGGACAAGACATAACAAAAATTTCTTTTGGCCACACTATGTGGCTTGCGGGATCTTAGATCTTAGACCTGGGCTTGAACCTAGGCCCCAGATTCAATCCCTGAAATCGCAGAATTCTAACCACTGGATCATGAGGGAACTACCCCGAATTTCTAAACGTACACATCGGCCATGTTAATGTCCATATAACAATGTTTCTTGTACAGTATTTTCCCACAAATATATTATACTAAAATAAACACTGGACAAACATTAGAACCGCATCCAAGTCCTGTCACTAATCTGTCCTGTGACTTTGAGACATTCATCACCCGTGTGGGCCCTGGTGTTCTCATCAGCAAACTGGGAAAATCAGACCAGACTCTCACCGGGCTATTCATCAGGATCACCAGATGTCTTTACAGAGAAAGATTCCTGGGTCATACTTCAAACCCGCCGAGTCAGAATATCTTCCACCAGAGGGCAGGAAATCTATTTTTGGCAAGTTCCTAGGTGACACTTGCACTGACAGGAGCACGAGCATGCCTGGCACGCGGAAACCCCTGACCCAGATGCTCTCAGCTCTCTGCCAACCCTAAGGTCCCAGTGATTTTTTCTTTACCCTCAAGCTGTCTTCTTAGCAAGTGCTTGTGGATACAAACATCACACTGCTTTTCTTCACAGAAGGAGAAAAGTTGGATGAAAATGAGGAGCAGACACAGTTTCCAATTCCATTCCCTGTCAGACTGTGCTGCCATCTCATCTTCAGGGAAAGCTAATGAAAAAGTGCTCTCTGCTAAGCGGTCAGTCTGGCTGAGTAGCCACTGAGCCCTCTACAATATATTCCTGTTGGTTTCATCTTCTTTCATGTCCCAACCCAAGTTTTCAATCACCCAAAGCGCCAATGAGTCTGCTCATGCCAGTGCCTCCTCCAAGAACATTCTTTCCCACCTTCTTTGGCGACAGAATCCAATTCACTCTTCAGGATGCAATCAAATCTTCCTTCTGTGAAGCCCTCAGTGACCTCCACGCTCCCCACACACCCCGCTTTCCCACCAGCACCTTGTGTTCTAGGAACCCCCACTTTGCACACACCAGTAAGCAGCTCCTCCGTGGCTCCCTGCGAGCTCCCTGATGGCAGAGACCCAGATGACCCACCTTTACTACCCAAGAGCACATGAAACGCTCAGTATCTGCTAAGTGCCGAAGTCCTCCACCAACTGACTCACTTGTCGTATAAGATCATGGCGTCATTCTGCGCCTCCTGTCCGTCATACTGCCCTTTTTTGGCAGCGAGCTGAGACTGGAAGTTGTCTGCTGCCAACCAGAATTGTAGGATATTCACTGCATCCTCTTTCTCCATGTACTGGGAAGTAAACATACAAAAGAGGAAAATCAGACTGAAAATCTGTAAACAGATTTCTCTCACCATTTCTCATCTATATATAAACACCAACTATTAAAATACAGGACACCAAGAGAAGAAATCCCCACAAAACCACCCACTCCCCAAAGATCCACTTGCTCAGTTAATGCCAGTCAGCAACTTACAGTCATTTGAGATGGAAAAATATTAAAATATTGTTTTAGGGGGGAAAAAAACCAAGAAACAAACCCCCCCGCCAATCAAAACAAACAAACAACTCTAAGCAACAACAGAAACTCTACCACCACACAGCTGAAAGCAAATTTCAGTGAACAGGAGTTAAAATTAAAGGTGGATTAGTGGTTCCTTGCTGCCAAGCATACAAAAAATAAACCAATTGGACCCAATCTCGAACACCTGATTGTTTCCACCATTCCACGCAGCCACAGCAACCTGAACAAATGCTCAATTAAACTTAAGGTAAAGAGAGGGGGTGAGAACTTGAATCAGCTAAGTAACTGTACCCTGGTGAGGAGGTAGGATGCAGGTATGGGTCTAAGTGACCACTCTGTGAGACTAGGAACCCTCTACCCCGACTTCAAAGTCACTTGCTTTGCAACAATTTCATTAGCTGAAGCCTAACGCACCCCATCACACTAAACTGCATGCCTCAAGGAGATGAGTTTACTCACTGCTCCTTGCAAATGCTTCGCTGGGTAATCCTATCACATGGCTCAAGTAAAATGATGACACAGCAGAAAAAAATTCACTACTTTCCCTTCTCTCTTCTTAAGTCTGGTCTGCAAACATTTATGCATTGAAATCAAGTATCAAATTCTGTGGTTTTAAAACAGCTCTAAGTAGTTAAAAATCTGCATTCTTTTATAAGCAGTTTAATTAGGTTTTTCAAAATTATAGTTATTTTACACTGAATTTTCAAGTTCTCTTTAATGCCATTCAAGTATTCTTGCCATTAGATACAACACAGTAATTGAGGTATTTAAACCCAACTGATGTGTTTACAAATAACTTGTCTCCTCTATGTTAGTTTCCACAGGCAGGGCCCCAGCATTTACAGCTTAGAGGCTGGAATCTAACAGAGTGTGAAAGGAAATGCAGAATTTACCTCTGAGAAATAAAAGAGGGCTGACTCACAGAAGAGAATGTCAGCCAGGTAAACAGTTCCACTGGTCAGCACTTCAATCTGGTATTTACAGAAATGGTGACTTCGTAGAAACTCACTAAAGTGCCTGCATGTGGACAAAAAGGTAAAATTTGAGGGACCAACCGAGGAAAGAGCTCTGCTGGGAAGCACACACTCTTTCCGCGCTGTGCCCGCTGTGCCTCACAGCCTGGGTCAGCACACCCTCCCTTCCCACGGTGTCTCCCTGACTCCTCTCCCTGCAGCAACCTCTCCCCTCTCTTACTGGCTTGCAGCTCCCCTCTAGCATTGAACACATGCTACCTCCTACTGCAGTAACCAAGCAACATGCCCTGTTACTCTCAGGCTGTAATCTCCTTCAGCAGGTACTACAGCTAACTGTGCGCAGCACCCTTTCCACAAATCTTAAATGAAAGAATGAATACGGAGATTTTTTTGAGGGCATGTGGATTTAGTGCTACGGCATCCATTAAGGTTACAGCATGTACTAACAATCAGGATATCCACCTGAAGACACATGTTGTTTAAGCAGATACACTACAGTCACAATCTCCCCCAGTGACTTCAGAATTAAAAACAAATTCTTTTAACTTAAGAAATATCAAAATTAAAAATACAAATCTGTTTTACTTTTACTAGGACTTACATAATTTGTATTTAAAAGAAACCATTGCCCAAGATAGTTTGAGAGGATGCCTATAAGATCCTGTAAACATTCAAAGTATTTAAACCCTCAAAGATAACTTGGTTTTCTCCTGAGACTGAACCGAAATTCCCAAGACCATAGAATGTGGGTGTGTGAAACCGACGTACTCGTGCTCCATTGCACTGAAGACTATGGACTGTGCAGAAACGAAACAGTTGGGATCCACCTGCCCGTCTTCTCCACAAATCTTTGCTGTAAAAGAAATGGTAAATAACTTTTTCTCTAAATCCAAACTATACACATCTGCAAATCAAAGCAGGCAATAACTGTAAAGGCATCAAGATTAGCAGGTTTTAATGCAATTAAAAGAAAATACAGGTAAACAGCTGATCATGAGGTAAGGAATGTCTTTCTAAGCATACATGCAAAAGCAAAAATCAAAAGATTCAATATGAAATTAATTTCTTTAAAACACTCCTAAAACAAAAGGGCAGACTGAGAGAAAAGAGTTGCAGCATATATGACAGTTTAAGAATGATAGATTATTTTCATTCATGTATTAAGAGCTCTTACAAACTTACAAGAAAGTCTCAAAAGAAAAATGAACAAAGGACAGGAAAAGAAAATTCACTGAAGGACAAATATAAAATGGCCAATTAAAAACATATTCATGCTCACTAGTAACCATGGAAATATAATAATGGATTACAATAATGAAGCACATCACCTTTTGTCTAGTAAACTGGCACAAAATCGTTTTAACAATCCATTTGCTTAACTGTTTAATGATACACACACTTGAGCACGGACATGGGAAAACTGACCCTTGTGTTAGTGGGCATATAAACTGATGTATTTAACTGGGCATATAAACTGGCAGTTTCTAGCACAAGCTTTAAAAATGAACATATCCCCATTCCTCAAAATATGAACATACCCTTTCAATCAGCAATTCTATTTCTAGGATGGTAACCTAAGGAACTATAGATTTATGAAAAATAGTTACCTCTTTATCAAAAGCTCTCTCCTTTTCTCAGCTACCCCAGACAGGTTAGTTATCAATTGGTACAAACACCTAAAGGAATTGCTAGCGAACGATTTCCAACATTCTAATCTGTTCAGACACCTAACAGTTATCATTAGGCACAGGTGGTCTTGGGAAGTCTAGAAGATGGTAGCAACAAATTTTCACATAGAAACAACATAGAAAACCCCAAATTCCATGACGACACTTGGAATGAAACTGGTTGAAAATTCCAAAATACAAGCAGATGGGGACAAGCCACCAACAGCCACAAGGCCCGTGTGTTACAGGCGTCTGTGTGGGAGAGGAAAAGGGAAACACATGGACAGCACCTGTTAGCCTGACACAGACAGAAGGAATGCACTGGGAGTGGGGCGACTGACAGAAGCAGCTTAGCTGAGACCGGGAGGGGATCTGCTATTCCCAAATAATGAGTAAAGACCCAGAGAGCCCCACGCTGGGAAGAACCTGCTTGGAGAGGAATAACAGGCTATACTTCATAAATCAAAACACTTAATTTTTGCAATCAAAAACTCAAAACTGAGTAATGGGACTTAATAGGAATATCAGTTTAGTTCAGTTCAAACGCTCAGTCTTGTCCAACTCTTTGCGACCCTATGTATCGCAGCATGCCAGGCCTCCCTGTCCATCACCAACTCCCTGAGTTCACTCAGACTCACGTCCATTGAGTCAGTGATGCCATCCAGCCATCTTATCCTCTGTCGTCCCCTTCTCCTCCTGCCCCCAATCCCTCCCAACATCAGAGTCTTTTCCAATGAGTCAACTCTTCGCAGGAGGTGGCCAAAGTATTGAAGTTTCAGCTTCATCATCATTCCTTCCAAAGAAATCCCAGGGCTGATCTTCAGAATGGACTGGTTGGATCTCCCTGCAGTCCAAGGGACTCTCAAGAGTCTTCTCCAACACCACAGTTTAAAAGCACTTCGGCGCTCAGCTTTCTTCACAGTCCAACTCTCACATCCATACATGACCACTGGAAAAACCATAGCCTTGACTAGACGGACCTTTGTTGGCAAAGTAATATCTCTGCTTTTGAATATGCTATCTAGGTTGGTCATAACTTTTCTTCCAAGGAGTAAGCAACTTTTAATTTCATGGCTGCAGTCACCATCTGCAGTGATTTTGGAGCCCAAAAATATTATTTGCAACCCCGTGAATCACAGCACGCCAGGCCTGACACTGTTTCCACTCTTTCCCCATCTATTTCCCATGAAGTGATGGGACCACATGCCATGATCTTCGTTTTCTGATAATAAATATCTATTCAATGTATAATGAACCACTTCTATCTGTGACTATAGGCATACGAGGTCTTTCTGATACAACATAGTAAAAGCTTTCAAAACATTTAAAAAATTACGACAGAAAAATTTATATACCTATGCATGATGGAAAAAAGAAACAATTTTCAGAAGTGCTGTTTGTTTGCCCTTACTACTGTGAAGCACTTTGATTTTTCTAGTCTTTTTTTGCAAGGGAGGTGGGGATGGTGGCGAAGACCTAAGAGGAGACTGGTCCTAATCTGCAGCATGAAAAACACTGCCAAATAGCCTACCAGGTAGGGTCTGGTTTCAAAGCCTAACTCTGCCATGTCTGAGCCTTATCGAGGGCAAATGTTATAGACAGCAGGTGTGCACTGGGAGCTGTTACCTTCTCTGTGGTTCCTCACTTATAAAATAATAACTGTATTTACGCTAAAACGTTCTTTAGAAGATTATATGAGTTTGTCCAGGGGAAGTGCTTAGAATATTGTCTGGGACACAGTAAGTACTCAAGTAAACATGTGCTACTATTTTTCAAGTCAAAAACTAATAATAATGAATAAGAGGGAAACTTTTTAAGTGAGCAACAGTCAGATATAATAAAGTACACTGAAAACAAGACACGGAAGGGAGATGCTGAATTTCATATTCATGAAGAATTCTCTTAATAACCAAAAAGAGGCTTTCTTTTTTTTGGCCATAGCTTCAAGCACTGCTTACCTATGATGTCATTTCTCATTGCTTCTGTAATTGGTATCGGTTTAGCAGCATCTGGAGATATGTATTTGGTAAAAGTATTCACTGCATCTTGCTCTATACCTGCAAGGGAAGACAGGGACAATTTCAAAACCAAAAAGCAACTTGCACCAGTAACAGAACATATTCACCAACAGCAGGGCTTTGCTGTGGACCCAAGCACACACACAAATACAGAGATAGTTTATTACAAATAAATATATTTATAAATAAACTTAGGACAAAACAAGCCTCTATCACAAAGTTGCTTTTACACCCTTTGGTTGGTGGAGCAGAGGAGTTATGAGGAAGCCCCCTGCCCTCCCCACAGCTAACAAGCTCACAAGAAACAGCAAATACTTATTCTCACACACCCTCTTTCCGTATCTCCTCTCCAAAGTTGGAACCTGAAGGATTTACACAGCGAGGGCTCAAGTTATTTACAAATCCATGTTGAAAATATTTTACCAAATTTCACATTCACGAATACATTCATCTGACCTTCAACAACCCTGGAAGGTTAAAATAGTGAATCTCAAACTTTCTGTCTTGGGACTTTGAAATCTTAAAAATTACTGAGCTTCCATTTATCTGAGTTTTACCTATAGATAGTAAGGTATTGAAAATTAAGATGAAAAATTATCCAGTTTAAATGAACAATATTAAATCTGTTAAAAGTTAACATAAACACCATTTTTTAAAAATAACTATTTTCCAAACTGAAAAAATAAGAGGATGCCATTTTACATTTTTGCAACTCTATTTTTCTTGATAGAAAACTGTTAAGATTCTTATATCTGCTTTGGCATTCAATCTGTTGTGCTTTTTTATTTGGGTCAAATATATATAGTGCTATCAGGATATGAGAAGAAATGTATGTATATTATATATATTAGTGTATGTGTGTATATATACACAGTGTGTGTGTGTGTGTGTGTGTGTGTGTGTGTGTGTTGTTGTTGTATTAGTTGTGCAGTTATGACCCTATGGACTGTAGCCTGCCAGGCTCCTCTGTCCACGGGATTCTACAGGCAAGAATAGTGGAGTAGGTTGCTACTTCTTTCTCCAGGGGATCATCCCAATCCAGGTCTCCTGCATTGCAGGCAGATGCTTTACCATCCAAGCCACAAGGGAAGCCTACGTGTATACATGTGTGTATGTACAGTTTCTGTCCTGGTTCCTGGCACAGAGTTCCTAAAACCCTTGCAGCTTCCTGAGTTACAGTAGGGCCAGAGGAGCATCATTTGTTAATCATAATAAAGCTCTTTCAAGCACAGGAAAAGTTTATGGACACCAAGTGACTTGTGCAGAGGGAGCTGGTTGCCAGAGAAGGAACCAGAACTCCAGCCCCACTCTCCAACCTCCAGGGAGGGTGGAGGGGGTTGTGGACCATCAAGCCAATCACCAACAGCTAATGATTTAATCAATCGTGCCTACGTGATGACACCATAAAACCCTAAATGAAGCAGCTCAGAGAGCTTCTGGGTTCATGAATGTGTCCATGTGCCAGAGGGGAGATCGCCCCAACCCCACAGAGACAGAAGCTCCTGCACTTGGGATCCTTCTGGACTTCACCCCGTGGACCTCTTCATCTGGAAGCTCATTTCCCTCCTTTATAATATCCTTTTACATCACTAAACATATATAACGTGTTTCCCTAAGTTCTTTGAGCCTTGACAGCAAATTACCGAAAGAGGAAGAGGTAGTGGGAATCTGACCTGCAACCCATGACCGGCATCTGAAGTGGGGGACACTGCTGTGCAACTGAGCCTTTAACCTGCAGGGTCAGTACTAATTCCAGGTAGTGCGAGAATGAACACTAGGTTACAATCCAATGAGACGGGAGAACTGCTTAATTTTGGACAGACATTGCTTTGCTCTGAACAGATAAATGGTTTTCTTTATATCAAGAATATCTGGCCTCAGAGCTGTGAAAAGGAGTATTTTAATAGCTTTCTGAAATAACTGTGGTTATATTCTTCTTTGATCCTCCTTTTGCATACTCAGTCATAACCCCAAGGACTGTGGCCCACCAGGCTCTTCTGTCCATGGGATTTTCCAGGCAAGAATACTGGGTGGGTTGCCATTTCCTCCTTCAGAGGGATCTTCTGGACTCAGGGATTGAACCCATGTCTCCTGTATTGGCAGGCAGATTCTTTACCACTGCGCCACCTGGGAAGCATTCTTCTTTGATACTATATCCAAAACTTGAAAAGTGGTAGTTTCTTAAAAGTTAATCAGAATGTAGAATCAGAAACCAAATTAATAAACTGGTTATAATCTGTTACATTAGAATCTACTGGTCTATGTACCATGTTTAACGAGTTTTTTTTAACTAATGAGTGCTTTTATAGTCTCATGTATTTTCAAATATTTAAAAAAATATTGGTTCACTAACTTATGAAGATCTTACAAATGTTGATAAATTGCATCATATAGTATAAAAAAAGAAATCACATCATTAATATCACCAATGATCTTTTCAGAACACTCTTTAAACCTGTCAAAGCATGTGGTAGTGAACGGAAGTTTTCCAAATTCGAAGTTTCACTTGAAAACTTACATTTTATCACTGGGCAACAACACTGCCAGCTGTTTTCCATGAAATGACAACTCATTTTACATGGCCAGAATTACTAATAACAAAACTGGACAAAAGCAGTGTAAGAAGACTATAGACCAATATCCATCATAAACACAGGTGCAGAAATGCTCGACAAAATATTAGAAAATCAAGTCCAGCAGCATAAACAGACTGATACACCACAAGCAAATGAGGCTTACTCTGGGAATGCACGCTTATTCAGTATTTTTTTTTTTAATCGATATAATCCCTCAGACAAAAGAAGGAAAACCACATGGTCATATTAAATGACAGAAAAAACATTTGAGAAAATTCAACACCATTCATGATTTAAACAATTATCTGTAATCTTTTAAACAACTCTCAGTAAACTTTGAAGAGAAGGGCGCTTTATCAACCTGATAAAGGGCATTTACAAAATCCCATAGCTAACCTCACACTTTATGATGAAAGCCTGAGTGCTTTCTAAGATCAGGGAGAAGACAAGAATCTCAGGCAATCTACACAAAAGCTCTAAAAAATAACGAGTGAGTAAATTAAGGCCACAGAACAGAAGGTCAACATATAAAAGTCAATCATATTTCTATATACTAGCAATAAAAAAACTATAGAAACAAAAACTTTCTAAACATACTATTTGTAATAGTACCAGAAAAGAGGGAATAACAAAACATTAAGGATCTGTACATTGAAAACCATACAATGCAAAAGAGAGCAATCAAAGAGGTAGGTAAATGGAGCAGATTCAATCTACGGCGTTTAAGACTCAATACAGTTAAAAACGTAAATTCTCTCCAAACGGACTACAATGACTACTACTACTTCAGTCGTGTCCGACTCTGTGCGACCCCATAGATGGCAGCCCACCAGGCTCCCCTGTCCCTGGGATTCTCCAGGCAAGAACACTGGAGTGGGTTGCCATTTCCTTCTCCAATGCATGAAAGTGGAAAGTGAAAGTGAAGTCACTCAGTCATGTCCGACTCTTAGCGACCCCATGGACTGCAGCCTACCAGGCTCCTCCACCCACGGGATTTTCCGGGCAACAGTACTAGAGTGGGGTGCCATTGCCTTCTCCCAACGGACCCATAGGTTGAATGCAATTCCAATAAAAATCTCAGCAGGTGTAAAGTTAAGTAGTTTATTTGATGTTTCTCTTGTTTCTTGAGGTAGGCTTCTATTGCTATGAACCTCCCTCTTAGCACTGCTTTTACTGAATCCCATAGGTTTTGGGTTGTTGTGTTTTCATTTTCATTTGTTTCTATGCATATTTTGATTTCCTGTTTGATTTCTTCTGTGATCTGCTGGTTATTCAGAAGCGTGCTGTTTAGCCTCCATGTGTTTGTGTTTTTTATAGTTTTTTCCCTGTAGCTGACATCAAATCTTACCGCATTGTGAGTGAAAGAGAAACACCAATACAGTATATTAATGCATACATATGGAATTTGAAAGATGGTAATGATGATCCTATATGTAAGGCAGCAAAAGAGACACAGATGTAGGAACAGACTTTTGGACTATGTGGGAGAAGGCGAGGGTGGGATGCTATGAGAGAATAGCATTTAAACATGTATATCACCATATGTAAAATAGATGACCATTGCAAGTTTGATACATGAAGCAGAGCACTCAAAGCCGGTGCTCTGGGACAACCCAGAGGGATGGGGTGGGGAGCGGGGTGGGAGGGGGGTTCAGGACAGGGGAACATTATGTGCACCCATGGCTGATTCATGTTGATGTATGGCCAAAACCACAATATTATAATTACCCTCCAATTAATTAATTAAAATCTCAGCAGGGTTTCTTGTAGACATAGACAAGCTTATTCTAAAATTTATATAAAACATACAAGAACCTAGAACAGAAAAAACAAGTTTGAAAAAGAACAAACTTGGAGGACTCAAACTACCCAATTTTAAGACTCACTACAAAGCTACACCACTTTAATTCCCCAGCAGCATGTGAGACAACCATGTTCATGATGCTGTTCATGATGCTATTCATATCAACTATAAGCTATGAAAAGCTTACACCCCTTCAGGTCAACTTCTGTTCATTTAAAAAATAACTTGTGATAGGCAAAGCTTTCTGGATTTCTCGACTGCAGATAAGGAACTGTGGACTGTAGGAGCCAGTCCAAATCAAGATGGGCAAAAGCACAAGAGAGAGAGGACATTTACCCGAGAAAGCCCTCCACCCCCATGAGACACGAGGCTTGCACTTTCAAGGGCAGCTGCCCGGGACCCAAACAGGGTAGAAATTAGACCCAAACCAGGCAGAAGGCCCTAAGAGTGTACAGTCCATGGTGTCTCAAAGAGCTGGACAAGACTGAGCGACACACACAGACACAAGGCCCTAAGAGGGCAGGGCCTGAAACACACACACACACAGACACACACACACGGAAGGCCCTAAGAGGCAGGGCCTGAAGAAACCAAATACACACACAAAAGGCCCTAAGAGGGCGTGCGCGTGTGTGTGCACGCGCACACACACACACACACACACACGGCCGTTAAGAGGGCAGGAGGCCCTAAGAGGGCAGACACATACACATACACACAGCCCTAAGAAGGAAGAGACACACACACACACACACACACACACACAGCCCTAAGAGGGCAGACACACACACACACACACACAGCCCTAAGAGGGAAGACACACACACACACACAGCCCTAAGAGGGAAGACACACACACACACACATACACACACACAGCCTTAAGAGGGCAGACACACACACACACACACAGCCCTAAGAGGGCAGGAACACACCCGACCCCAAGACAGAAACGTAGACACACACCCCCACCCGTCCCCCCGCAAGATAGAAACTTAGTTTTCAGTGGTACCAGGGTAGCAATGAAGCGGGTCCTGGATGCTTGGCAAAAGCAAATGCAAAAACACTCACAAAGAACCCAATCTAATTAGAGTCCCTGAAGAATTACCAAAGATAAAATTCAAAGACATATCTATTCACAGCCAAAACCCACTAAAACCACAGCCTACCAGAAGTGTGAACTTGCAGAAACAAACCCTGAATCAGATATACAAAAGCTGTAGGCACTGGGGTTATGAGATACTGAATACATGTTTAATAAATTTAAATAAATAAAAAATGGGGTCAAAAGTAGGACAGAGGGATAAAGGAACAAGAAACTAAAAAATGACCAGGCAAACCTGAAGAAAAATATTTCTAGAAATGGAAGAATTTGCTAACTTTTAGATTAAAATAACACTTTAAAAGACTGATTCAATAGCAGTTTAGATCCATTTTAAGAATCAATGAACTAAAAGATCTGAAGATGTTACTACCAATCTGAAAAAGCTACATACTACACGATTCTATGTGACATTCCAGAAAATGCAAAACTATGGAAACAGGAAAAAGATTAGTGGTGGCCAGAGTGAAATGAGTGGGTATATAGAGATAAACTGGTAGAGCACACAGGTTTTTAGGGCAGTGAAAATGCTCTGCCTGGTATCACAATGGTGGTTACAAGTGGTTATACACTTTCCCAAATTCACAGAACATGTAACACCAGGCGTGAACCTGAAAGTAAACTTTAGGTAATTATGATGCCCCCAGGTAAGTTCACTGGTTGTAACAAGTGTTTCCCTCTGGTGGGGATGTTGATAGTGGGGAAGGCGATGCATGTTCAGGGGGCAAAGGGTGTACAGGAAACACCTGTAGCTTCCCCTCAATTTTGCTGTGAACCTTAAAAAAAAAAAAAACTGCCTTAATAAAGGCTTAGTAGGAAAAAAAAAAGAAAAAAGCACACAAGGAAAAATAAAAAAAGGAATGTAGACTTGGACCTTTGAAAAACAAAGAGAAGAGAAAAGAGAAGATCATGAGCATGGGTTGGAAGCTGTCTAATCAGAATTTCAGATAACTGAAAAATGAAGTGTGTAGCTTTCAAGCTAATAGAGAAGAAAAAGGAAAAGAGGAGCCGCAGTCCAGACTCCAAGACTTGAAGCGCAGGTCCTGCCTGATGTATGACCTGGCAGGCTCCTCGACCTTCCCAAGCCATGGCTTCCTCACATGTAAAACGGGGTGACTGCCTACCTCACAGGGCTGCTGTGACTACTCCGTGAAATTGAAGTACAGCCCCTGACACAGAACCCGATTAATGCTGCCTGCTGTCAATTAACAAATAACTTTACCTGAAAAGTTCAGTAAAAGAGCAAGAAAACTAAGACTGAGGCTGACATTAGCCTTTCTGGATAAGGATTTGATTTCAAAATCTGTGATGACCTTGGCCCCTTCTTCATTTGTAATTCTTATTTTTTTTTCTTAGGGGGTCGGCCCTTCTGTTCTTTTTTCATACACAATCCTATTCTAAAACTCCCAAATTTGGGAGAAAGTTACTCTAACCCTTTTAATCCCCATTCAAGTTCCACTTTGTAAGTAGATTTTAAAAAATATATTTATTTTTATCTATTTGGCTGCAACAGATCTTATTGTGGCATGTGAAATCTTTAGCTCCTCAACCAGGGATCGGACCCAGGCCCCCTGCATTTGGTTTCTGCAATCTTAGCCACTGGACCACCAGGGAAGCCCATAAATAGATTGTAAAAACAAACAAAAACAGGATAAAGAGAGACAACACCACACACTTACTTTTCATTAATTTTCCTGATAATTCCTTCAGTGGAGAAGATGGACTACTTCTACTGGCTACCATGAGCCTGGAGGACTCCTGGGTTTCCAGGGAGCCCCAGTGAGTTCCTGTCCTGGCTGTCTCCAGGTGGAGCAAATGGGCACTGTCACTCTCCTGGGAAAGCAAGTGGTTCTGGGAGTTGCTAGTTCTATTATTTAAGTCAATTCCTTCCAGGTGGGCTGAGCCAGAATCCTCCAACCTCCTGTTAAGAGACTCGGTTACAAAAGCTGCTGTGGTTTCGGGCTTTTTAGATGGAGAGACAGGTTCAGCCAATGAGCTCTGCTTCACCGTGTTCAGACTGTGTGCTCTTATTCGGGACCAAGTTGTGGAGTGAAAACTTTCAGCCTCCAACCAAAACTTAACCAAATGCTCCATTCTCCGAAGTTCCATAAATTGAATGAAATAAGGGAGGACCATAGTGTCATGCAAGACTTGCTCAAGGGTCTTTGAAAGACTTGATTTGGCCTCCTGAGTCTGGTAGTCCAGACAAGATCTGCCTAAAAGAAGAAAAGAGTTAGCAGTTCAGTAACAGATAACAACCGCTAAAGCTTATTTAAATTACTAGAAGGGTCTTCGTTACTCGATTAATCCTCTCATCTCTTTTCATGGCAATTCAAATCATGTAAATTGTTAAGGGAAAAAAATCTTATGATACAGGTTCCAAAGGAAAAAAAGACCAATAAAAATATCTTAAAAGTTCAATCTCATTAAAAATCTCAGAAAAGCAAATTAATACATACCATTTGTGGCTATCAAACTGAAAGATGGGTTTAAAAAAAAGAACAAGAACTAACAAAGGCATAGCAAAACAGATGATGAAAAATGTAAAATGACAAAATCTTTTTGGAGGATTCAGTAACAGACAGCAAAGCCTTAGCCATCAGGGTCATTTTCAATCCAGTAACTCTTTCTAGAACCTTATCCTGAGGAAAAATTGTGGATATAGCTAGAAAGTTATTATGAACTCTTAGCCTTATTTATAACAGAATAGTTAGATCTGGGATTTTATCTTGAAAAATAAAACCAAACTTAATAAAACAAAGTTTATTTCACATTTAACTAAATTTAGGTTATGACTATAAACACAAGCTAATTATTAGAAGAAAGAAAAAACTAAGAAAATATTAACTTTCACAGCACGACACAGAGAGACTCATTTTTATAAAATTAACTGAGGGCCTCATCCGCTTTTCAAAAGGGCTTTTCTTCACCGGTTGTTGTTTCTTCTGAAGCACTTCATGTACCACCCCTGCTGACTGTCCTGACTGCAGTGTTAACCAGTCCACTGTTGTCAACACCTCTTTAATGAACTTCAGGGAACCTCGAGCCTCTTGGAGAAGGAAATGGCAACCCACTCCAGTATTCTTGCCTGGAGAATTCCATGGACAGAGAAGCCTGGCGGGCTGCAGTCCGCGGGGTCACAGAGTCGGACACGACTGAGCAACTAACATACACATGCCCAGTCTCCTCTGCGGTATCAAGATCACACTAAGACACTGACACAATTCATCCGTCTTATCCAGACTTCCCCAGTTTCACCAGTACCCACTGTATGTGCATTTAGTTCTCCGTGTTTCTATCATGCGAGTAGACTTGTATAAACATTAAGACAGAGAACAGCTCCAGTGACGCAAGGATCCCTTCGTGAGGCCTTTTATAACCAGCTGCCATCCCTAACCATTGGCCAACACTCATCTACCTGTTCTTCATGTCCATCATTTTGTCATTTCAAGAACTGTCTCAAATATATTGTCTCTCAATATATATTGTCTCTCAATATAATTCCCTTGAGATTCATCCAAGCTGCTATGTGTAAACAGGAGCGGCTATTTCTCTGCATCTACATTAACATTCCAATTATCAAGCTTTAAATATTTGCTAACGTGTTGGGAGAACATAAACTCATTATTTTAATTCGCACTGCACTCAGTATTAGTGCAGTGAGGCATCCTTTTCACACATTCAGTGGCCAAATGTATTTCTTCTTCTGGAAATGGCCCATTATTCTAATGGGCATGTTTTTTATATTTACAGAAGGACAATATGGAGCCATCCATTACACTAGCTGTTAATCCAGTTTAAACATTTTATTTCAAAGCCCCAGCCAATGATACGGGTCAGTATCCTCTGGCAGGAACTTCACACTTTATACTCAAATCCCTTTTCCTAGAAGTTAACAAAAACTGAGAGTCACTCACCCAGGTCCCCAAAGTGAGCGGCCTCCATGTGGCTGGGCTGTTTCTTAAGTGTTGCGGTCCTGCTACTTGAAAAGGAGTCCATGTTGGCAGAAATGGCATTGATTGCAACGTGACTTGGTCCTGCAGCCTCCAGCAAGGCATGATTTTTAGTGCTTTTTTGTGGGGAATGTACGGATATTGAAGCTATAATTTTTCAAAAAATTGTTAAAAATTAAACACAATTTGATAGTCTAAAACTGTCTCCTAAAAGGGCTTTAAGGAACTTTAAAAATTAGATTTTGTAACACCTCTCTTGAGTAAGCATATACACTCAACAAAAAATTCTTATGGAACAATATTGTAAAGTAATTAACCTCCAATTAAAATAAATTTATATTTTAAAAAATTATTACGGAAAAGGTCAATTAACCAAGCAGCAGAAAACTGGAAAGAAATTCCCTATTACTTATATATAACTCTCAAAATACTGTGCCAAAAGTAGAACTTAGAAGAGAGATCTTTCTTTGAGAAAGTTCTTTTTGAGAACCTCTAGTGTACCAAAGGCAGCAAACATCCCGAAATATGGACCCTTTTCAATTTCTTAATCCTAGCATGCTGGCAAGTGACAAATTCCAAAAAAAAATTTTAGATTATCAAAAGAATTAGAACAATACTCTTCAGTATTGCTTATTTTATTTTTTAACTGAGTAACACAATTCTGTTTATTTTACTTTTTACTTTTTAACTGAGTAACAAAATATAGAACAGTCTTTTGGACTCTGGGGGAGGGGGGGATGATTTGGGAGAATGGTATTAAAACATATATAATATCATATAAGAAACAAATCGCCAGTCCAGGTTCGATGCCGGATACAGGATGCTTAGGGCTGGTGCACTGGGATGACCCAGAGGGATGGTATGGGGAGGGAGGTGGGAGGGGTGTTCAGGATGGGGAACACGTGTATACCCGTGGTGGATGCATGTTGATGTATGGCAAAACCAATACAATATTGTAAAGTAAAAAAAAAAAGAAAAGAAACAAAAAAAAGTATGCTTATTTTACTTTTTAACTGAGTAACAAAATTTCACCATCTAATAAAAACTGATCAAAGTTCAAGCTGCTTAAAGATAAAGCACACTTAAAAATTCACAAAATATATTTTCTTTAAAGAAATATTAATATCCTGTTGACTTCAGGATAAAGAGGAACTCATCAAATTCACATGGTCAAAGTAACCCTATGAATTCATTGCTACAGCTGAATTAAATTCCACTCATCCCACTTATTCCACACAAATATCAAAAGACTCTCATGAAAGGTCTTTAAGAGGTTTTGGTTTATTGCACTGAACCAACACGGAATCCACCTGACTTTAAATTATCAGAAACAAGCAGAAAATAAGGGTGTGAGGTACCCTACTTATTCCCTAATCTACAAATCTCTTGTTATAATCAGTGTCCCTCTCACAAATTAAGCATGTGGAGTTAATACTCAATGCTAGCCACACAACACGCAAACATTTAAAAGAAAAATCTAAAGAATAGCAATCTACAGTATTTGTGTAAATAAATTACATCTATGAAAATTCCATGGACATGGACGTAATTTTCATTACAATTTTCCCATTCCAAAATTTTAGTACATTGACATAATGAAATTCGTCAAAACTACATCTGAGATTACAGTCTAAAAAAAAGCAGGCTCTTACCTACAAATAAGGACAATATATTAATTCCAATAAAGAACTCTGAATAAATTTTAAGTTAGGGCCATTCGTTCAAAGTAATAAAGTGAAAACAGTAAGCATCCAGATCCCAGATAAACCTCAGAAAACCAGGCTTTATAAGTCAGTGGTCAGACTGCTCAGTAAAGAGTATTTTCTGCTTTTAGTTTTTTAAAATAAAGTCAACCAATCGCTTTTAGGGAATCACTGAAATGTGTGATTAGCAGGGAGGACACTGGTTTCCTGGAATCACCAGGAGAGCCAATGAATGCTCAGTAAAAGCCTAGCATATGCTGGGTGTTGAAAGATACATCAATTAACAGGGAAATAAGTCACAATCATGAGTAATTATAAAAGAAGGCAGAGAGGACCAACAAGAAGGGAGAACGAAACAGGATTAAAGAGCTCATAACTGCGAAGCACTGACTCACCTTTGACTGACTTGACATCTGGGGTCTTCTCCTGCTCTTTGCTTTTCACTGGAAGAGAGGAGGGCAGCATGATCAACTTCTTCAGCCAAATGCCCCCTCCACTAAAACTCAGGCCAGCTCTATTCCAATAGGCAAATGTGTTCAAAGTTCTACACAAAAGGACGAGCTGCCCTGCAGCAGGGCGGGACAGCTGTCAGGGGAAGTTTCTCTTAGAAGCGACCTCTGAATGGCACTTGATCAAGAAGGCTGAGTGCTTAAGGAGAGATGAGGTCAGGACACCTAGGTTCAAATTTGGGCTCTCCCATGTGATCCTGGACCAGTTACTTTAATTCTTGGGGTCTCAATTTCCTTGATTTACAAAACCTGGTCATTCTTATGAGCTAGTAAAGAGTTATTTCAACAGGCAGGATTTCAACTTTGGTCTGTGGGACCAGAGAAATCACTCTTCTACCCTTGGTTAGGGCGTCCCTTGTAGCTCAGTCAGTAAAGAATCTGCCTGCAGTGCAGGAGACCTGGGTTAGATCCCTGGGTCGGGAAGATCCCCTGGAGAAGGAAATGGCAACCTACTCCAGCATTCTTGCCCGGAAAATCCCACAGACAGAGGAGCCTGGTGGGCTGCAGTCCATGGAGCTGCAAAGAGTTGGGCACGACTGAGCGACTAACACTTACCCTTGGTTAAAAGCCTGCAGAATGACTGTGTGATTAAGGCAATGTGTGTAAATGAATGTCTCAGAGGCACCTCCCACCCCATACACCAGAACTCAACATGTACATTCCCAGCGACCTCTCTCAGTACCCATCCCCGTGCTGGAGTGACTGGTGTTTGCAGCTGCCTCAGCTGCATCTGCCAACTGACTCCATCTCCCTGTTGAAACATGAAACTTGGCATGGCTTCCGTGAAACCCCACTCCTCGTTTTCCAGGGGCTCCTTCTCAGCTTATCCCTGGCCGACTTCTCCTCCGCTAGCTGGCAGTTTCTCAGGGACAAGATTGGTCCCCCTTCTCTCCACTCTACTTATGTATGTACTTCCTTGCTGATCTCAGCTATTCTTCAGGCTTTCAATACCACCGACATGCTGTAACTCCCAAAGTACTCTCTCTAGTCTGAGTACGTTTTGATCTCAAATTCATAGTTAACTACCTTTCTGCCATCTTCCATAATTCCACTGCCTAAATGGGACATACCATCTTTCCCCAAACCTGCTCCTAAATCAATCTTTTTCTCCTCTCATAAATGATTCCACTGCCCACTAGCTTCTCAGGCCAAAACTCTGGGAGTCATCTTCCACAGTGTCTCTCGATCACCTCCAAACCACTTCTAAGAACAACTGGTTCCACCACCAAGTACCTTAGAGGTATATTTTATTATATGCAAACTTTAAATTTTGATGTAGTCAAACTTACATTATGTGGATTGAATTTTCCTAAGTCTTATTTCTTACCCCTATATTTTCTTCTATATGATTTCAAACTTTGCTTTTTCAAATTCTGGGCTCCAACTCACCCGGCATTTATTTCTGTATTATCAGGGATAGCAAACTACAGCCCAAGGGCCAAGTCCAGCCCACCACCAGTTTTTCATAGTGTTTCTGTATAGTCTATGGCTACAAGGATAGAGGAGAGTGAGGCCAACCAAATAGCCCTCAAAGCCTAAAATATTTACTATGTGTTTTTTTACAGAAAAAGTTTGCTGACCCCCTGATGTACATAATGAGGAAGTCTTAATTTTTCTTTTCTTTTTTTTTTTGGGCCAGCGAGATAATAAACACAATTTATTGATTAGTCCAATCTTTCCCAAATGAATAGGAACTCTTTACATACTACATTCCCATACATATGTGGGTCTGTTTCTGGGCCTACTGCTGTAATTACTAACTATGTAATAGGCTCTGGCAGAGCCAAGCCCTCTATCATATTCTTTTTTCAAAACTATCTTTCATATTAATTGTAGGACCAACTTGTCCTGATCCTAAAACCCTCATGGTAATTTCTTTTTAAACATTAAGCACTGACTTGATCAATCTGGGAGAGGGTTCACATCTTTCTGGTACTGAGTCTTTCTGTTCATGAACATAGTATACCTCTACTTATTTGAGTCTCCTTTTAGGTCCACTTATATTTTGTAAACTCCATAGAGATTTTGGTCTTTTATTTTTACTGGCTACAGGGATACAACTGAGTTTCAAATACTTATTCTAATGATATATGTGTAAATTTTCTTAAACTTTCTCTGTACAGAATCATATTATCTATGAATAATGACTCTTGTTCCCTTTCCCTCACAAAACTTTTCCATTTTTTTCATGTGTGTGCTATTGTGAAGACAATGTTAGTTTTCTTTTTGTTTGTATAACCCTGATCTATATTCTCATCCTTTTAACTTTCCTATGCTCTGTTAACATTTAAACAGTATAGGTTAGGAAACCAATCTGAAGATAACCATCCCTTTATTGTCCAGGTCACTCATTTCTGTTTATTGTGATTACTCTTCTTTATTTCCAAAAAAGAATGTTCTTAAAACTCAATTACAACTACACACCTGTTGACTTCTCCTAGTAATTGTTTATTTTACTTTATGCATTTTGAGACTGATTTTAGGTGCAAACCAGTTCAGAATTTTATCTTCCTAGTATTCTATTCATTTTACCATAGTTTACAGGCTTTTTTTTAGCCCTAATAGTATTTTATGCTTTAAAGTATTTCAACTACTTCACAAGCTTTCTTCTCTTTGAATCCATTTATTTTCAATTTCTCTATGTCTTTATGTTTTTGTTGTGTTTCTGGTAAATAGCTGGATTTTCGATTATTATCCAACCCAAGTCATTACTTTTTAGTCCACCTTTCAATGGACTTTTACTAGATTTTTAGCCATTGAGACTTTATTTACATTTATTGTCGTTTATTTCTACCACCTTATTTTGCACTACTGACTCTTCCTGTATTTTTTTAAATTATTATGAAGCATTTAAAACAGAGGCAAGACAGGTTTAACAAATCTTAACATTACACCATATATGCTTCAGAAAATTTTTTAAAGGAAATAAAACATTGCAGGTACAACTAAAGTCCCTCTGTGACCTCATTCCCTTTCTCCCTAGAGAAACAATTTCAGAAAGTGAGTGTTCAAGGTTTCCATCCACACTTTTACTATTTAACATATTTATGTTAAGCAATATATAGCATTGTTTGAAGGTTTTAAACAAGTGGTTGTACCAATTGCCATTTCCAGCAGCAGCATATCCTAATTAAATTTTGATACAGTCAGGCTTTAATCTCAACTCCTAAATCTTTTCAAGAACTCCACTCCTGCAAGTAACATTTCTTTTCTGTATCATTTTCTCTCTTTCTACTGAGTTCTTTCTATCAGCCGACAAACAAGCTTAGCATCTTTTATTTTAAAAATAACAACAAAAAACACCCCTTACCCTAAAGACCCCTTTCAGTTATTGGCCTTGTTTTTCCCTCTTAACTGCAAATTTCTTGGTTATTCTTTTTACTTTCCCCACTTCACATTCTCCCCAAAACCCGTTCCACTGACACTACATTTATAAAAGTCATCAATTACTTCCATGTTATCAAAATTAACAGCTATTTCTATTTACCTCAACCTTGTAAGTGTCATTAAATACAATACTCCCTACTTTTTGAAATACTATCTTCTCTTAGCTTTCAAGACACTCCAATCCTGTATCACTTGGCATTTTCTTTTGAGTCTCCTTTGCCAACGGCTCATGCTCCTCAACTTAACTTCTAAAAGCTCAATTAACTCCAGTGTTCTCTCCTGGTCTACAGTATGGCAGGAAATGCTACCTCCCACTGAACTCATTCTCCCCTTCTTAGCAAGAGGGCTGTAGCCTGGCACACAGCTGGCTAGCTTCTCTCCATTTCCCAAAGCCCTTAAGTTAGCTGGGACCACATGACTAGGTTCTCAGCAATTAAATGAGAACAGGAGCAGTATGTGCCATTTCTGGCCAAAGCTTCTCTTTTCCCTTATCATGGGTCAGAAAGCTAACAGAAAGGGCTATGACCTGGCTTTATAACATGGAATATACCTTAAGAGAAAGAGGAATAAGACAATAGTAGGAAAATGATCCCTGAATGGTCAGGAAGGAAAGCCACCTGATGACAAGGGAACTGGACTGTTACGCAAGAGAGAAATAAAGGCCTATCTTGTTTGAGCCATTGTACTCTGTGTCTCTGTCATGGAAGCTTAGCCTTTCAATGTAACTAATTCATATACTGTATGTCTTCCCTAGATAATCTCACCCAGTCCTATGTCTTTAATCATTATTTATGCCAAATACTTTTAAATTCAGATAGAGAACTCAAGTTCTGAGCCTTTCCAGAACTACAGACTAGTACATCCAACTGCCTCCTTGACAGATCCACATGGACTCACAACAACTGAAGGAGAACTCTGGATTCTTCCTATCCCAAACTCTGAGTTTTCCACAGCTTTCCCAGTTTTCCCTCACTCCAGTCACTTACTCAAGCCATGCTTTCTCTATCTCCAAGACAACCCCATTGCCCTCTTCTCTCGGTCCTTAAACTGCAGCCTTCTGTCTGTCCTTGAACAAAGCCAGCTCATTCCTACCTCAGGACATTTGTACTACCAGTTCCCTCCAGCAAGAATACAGTTCCTTTCACCTTTGCAAGGCTGGCTCTTTCCTCATTGAGACTCAGTTTAAATACCATCTTCCCAGACAAGCCTTCCCTCTCTATCCAAATACAAACTGCCATCTGGTAAGCTGCCCTATATCATTGTTTAAATTCCCTGCACAGCATTTATTACCTTCTGGAATTTTTCTTATTTTCATTCACTTACTCAACAGATATTTACTAAATTTCTAACTTTATCCCAAGCACTGGTCTAGACTTGAGGGTACAGCCATGAACAAAAGTAAGCTTCCTTCCTAATAAAACACATGAGTCAGCAGATGGTGATAAACGCTACAGAAAAAAAAAAGCAGGGCCACAGGAAGGGACTGTAGGGGCTGGGGGCTGCAATCTTCAGCAGGCTGGTCAGAGAACCCTTCACTAAGATGTCAATTAATCAAAACCCTGCAGGAAAAGGGGGAAGAAAATAGGCTTGCATCTGTAGGAAGAGGTTTCCAGTCAGAGGGAACAAGTGCAAAGGCCCTGAGGTGGGAATGTATATGACAACAAGGTGGCCAACATACATGGAAGGGTGCTGGAGAAAGGGAGCAGATGAACACAGAGGAGAAACAGGACCTAGATTATGTAGGGCCATGTACAGGAAACCACCGAGGGCATCTGAACAGAGGTGTGGTATAATGCAGTTTGAAAACACACCAGGGGGATCAAAAATGGAGGAAGGGAAACCAAATTGAAGCCTAAAGCAAAATAACGCTGTTTCCTTGATCTTCATAAAATCGGCTTCCTCTTGACATTTAACCTGAGATCTGAATGACATCCCCTCAGAGGACTTCACTAACCACCCAAATTAAACAGAAATGCCAGGGTGTTCACGGTCAGGGATGGTGAGAAGTGACTGGATTTGGGCTATATTCTGGGGATGACCTAAAAGATTTGCTGATGGATCAGATATAGAGTAGGAGAGACAGAGGTTGAAGAAAGTACTAAAGTTTTAGCCTGAGCAACTAAAAGGCCAGAAATGCAATTTACCCAGATACTGAAAAACAGATGAAGGAAGGCTAAATCTAAAGTGAAATTTTAGATACAGTAAGTTGTTTATCAGTTGACCTCTTAGACATCTATTGTTGTTTAGTCACTCAGTTGTGTCTGACTCTTTGCAACCCCAAGGACTGTAGCCCACCAGGCTCCCCTGACCATGAGATTTCCCAGGCAAGAATACTGGCGTAGGCTGCCATTTCCTCCTCCAGGGGATATTCCTGACCCAGGGATTGAATCCATATCTCCTGCACTGCAGGTGTATTCTTTACTGCTGAGCCACCTGGGAAGCCCAGACATCTATTGTGTAGAGGTAAAAAGTGGACCAACAGCTGGATATGGAGTCCGGATTCAGGAAAGAGAATCCAAGCTGGAGATGTAAATCTGGGAGTCATCGGCAGATAGGTGGTATTTAAAAATGGTATTTAGAAACTGGATGGGAGCCCTAAATAGGACCCTTTCCAGTTTCTATTCTTGCTATATCCAGTCTCCAAAAAACATCTAGAATGATCTTTACAAAGCAAAATGAGATCAAATCACTCCTCTTTAAAATTTTAAAATATTGTCTCTGCACTTGGCATAACACCTTGCCGTGACCTACAAAGTTCTGAATCATCTGATCCTTGTGTACCTCTCTGAACTGCAGTCACAGTGGGCTTCTTTTCTCTCTTGAAGGACATCAAACTTTTGCCATCCAGCCTTTGAACACTATTCCCTGTGCCTGGAATGCTCTTCCCTGGCCTCTATACATTACCTCTTGCTGTTCTGTCAGCTCTAAGTTTCAAGGTTGTCTGCTGAGGCCTTTGACTAACATCAAATTGAAATATGTCTCTTCTCTCAACCTCTCTCTTTCATAACTCTTTACTCAATTTGTAAACAGAGAGAGGGAGAGGTTTATTGTCTACCCCAGCAGACAACAAGCTCCTTGGAAATACGGATTTTTGTCTTGTGCAGTGCTCAAGACTGAGGGCCTAGCACAGTACCTGGCAAAGAGCAGACATTCAAAAGTATCTGCTGAATAAATAGACAACAGGCTATGTGCAACCTGCAATTTGCCTCATTATATCATTGTACATAGAACACTCCTTACCCTAAAAAAAAAACCAAAAACCAACCATTTCAACACTGTCAAACAAATTAGAGAGCTATCAACCATACCAAAGTACCTTACCAACACAGCTTCCTTGTACCATTTTACCACTTTCATTCATTCAGAGTGGTTTTCATTCATTCATCATGGGTTCATTCACTGATCACATGGCATCAGTTACTAAAACTCCGTGTGTACTTAAAAGGAATTCTTTATAGAGTTCAATGGGGTCTTTAGGAATCATCGAATTCTCAGCTGAGAGGAAAGTGGGTCAACATTTTTCTGTTCCAGATGACAGAGTTAGTAGCAGAGCTGTCACATAAACCCAAGTCTGATTTAGTTTAGTGTTTTCCCCAAACCTGTATTTGTCTGGGAAATTTTCCCTGAAGCAACAAGAATCGATACAAGAATCACTATCATCCCAAAAGACCCACATTCGTCCACCCTGGATACGTACCCGTAACGAAATGCCAATAACCTTACCCAGACTCAAAACGAAGTTGCCTCTACTCAAAAAACTGGGCAGCTACTACTACTAAAAACCAGAAATATCAATATAAGCAGTTTGTCTATAAAGTTAGGATTCCAGCAGCAAGTAAACTTGCTAAGTCATCAAAAGGACTCTTCTTTATTAGGGAACTTCTAGCCGTAAGTTATGTCATGTCATTTTACGAACAGCAGAACCCCCCCTCCCCCCCATAAAGGGGAAACTGGAAAAGAGCACTCGTTGAGAAAACAATTTTTTCACGTGTTGCTTTTAGACACAAACCCCTCGATATTCTGAAAAGTCCGAGACTTCCGTAATACTGAAAAAATTTCCATTTTCTGGTATAAATGCACCACCTCCACCCCACCCCCCGCGAAAAGCTGTGTGTCTGCAGAAGGCATGCCCCAAGCGGGTCCCGGTACACACTTCGGGACCGGCCGGCGTTCGCCCGCGAGGAGGCCCAGCTCCTTCCCACAAGCCCGCCGGCCCGGCGCGCAGGCCGTCCGATCGCGCGGAAGCCAAGGCCTGGCTGCCCGAGGGCCCGCCACCCGCCGCCCCAAGCCCGGCCCCGCGCCCCTCGCTACCTTTCCGCCGGAAGAAGGACATGGCGGGGCCCGGGTCGGGGCGGAGGGCGCGGGGGGACTGCCGCGGGGAGGGCCCGGCTCCCCTCATTCAGTAACTGGCCCGGACTTCCGGGTCCGCAGCGGCCGCCGCGCTAGCCCGAAAGGAGACTCGTCTTCCGGGTGTGGGCCCCGCCGCCTCCTCGAGACGCGCGGGCAGCTCCTGCCGCCATGTTACCAAGCCGCCCGCCCGGAGTTCCGGTCCTTCGCCGCGCGGGGCTTCACGGGAGGCCGCGCGCCGGCCCCGCCCCCCGCCACGCCTCCTCGCCTCCTCCCGCGGCTGGGCCTCCTCCAGCCGCTGGGCCAGGGCCAGCGCCCGCGCTGCCCGCGTGACGCGCGCGCTGCCTGCACCCGGCCGTGAACCCCGCGGCTCTCCTGTTTCTGGGCTGTGCGAGGGTGGCCCCTGGCGAGCCCCTGACCCAGCCGAGTGTGGCCCGCACCGCGCTCCTAGGGATCGGACCCTGGCGTGGATCTCGGGATGCGGACTGGGTCCCGGGATGCGGACTCGAGGCACCACCTGTCGCCGCGTCTTCGGCCGTGGAGGAGGTGCGTTGGGCTTATTATAAGACGCGATCGCTGAGAACGCTCAGCTCTGAAAGGACAGCAACATAAAAACCTCTCCAGTATTTACCGGGAGGACTCCAAGGATCATCCTTCTAGCCTCCTTCAAATGCCATTTTCCTAGGAACCTCTGACCTCCCTCGACGCTAGAAGCAGAGACGAACCTCCCACCCGTGGGGCCTCTTCCATAGGACTGGGAATCCCTGTAGCCTCGCTCGTGTGCGGTGGAGGAGCCTGGAAAAAAGTGGCAAATCAATAAATGGGTTTTTTAGTCAGTGAAGTCCATCAAGTGATGGACAGAGCAACGGAGGTCCAGAGAGAAGAGGCAACTGGTCCAAAGTTATTCAGGTTGTCGGTGTTGAGACTAGAACCCGGGGTCTAGTCACGATATAATCAGAGCAGGTTAATAGATTTGTTTGAGTTTGGTCCCTGAGTGGGTAAAATCCCCTGGAGGAGGGCATGGCAACCCACTCCAGTATTCTTGCCTGGAGAATCCCATGGACAGAGGAGCCAGGCGGGATACAGTGCGTGGGGTCGCAAAGTCGGACACGACTGAGCGACCAAACCACAGGGGCATGTGCGGTAACGACAGCGGACATGTATGGAAAGGTCACTGTGCGCAGGTGCCAAGCCCTCCGGACACATGACGACCCTTGGGGAGTCTTGGTGGGAGAACCAAGCGCAAAGAGATAACCTGCCCAAGGTCACGGCCTCACCAGAGGCGAAGTGTGTGGGACCTCAGACCTAGAGAGTCGGCTTCAGAGCCAAGGTCAAGCCTCTTCCTGGGTAAGGACAGTGTCGGGGCAGGAGCAAGAGGCTGCCCCGTCTCCGGGCGTCCGAATGTGTCCTCCCTGACCTGAGCAGGTGCTAGGAATGGACCTCTGTCTGACCGCGGAGTCTTCAAGGGGTCCGAGCGGCTCCCCCACTGATCAGAAGGGCGCTGACCCCAGCCTGGCGCAGGGGAACCACTCTCTAAGGTCTGTGGTGGATGAAACCCGGGGTCCTGCCCCCTTTTCCGGGAAGGGGAGTTCGGCTGACGTCCAGGGCCACCCCAGTGGGGCGGGGGTGAGTCTCTGGGTTCCCGGCTTGGTCGGTGTAAGCGGTGAGGGACTTCCAGCAGGAGTCTGAGGGCGAGGCGGCTGCACTCCAAGCACAAGAAGTGCGGCGCCCTCTCTCGGGAGTACAAATCGAGGAGTGCAAGGCATGCCTCCAGCATCTCTGGGAGGGGAGCATGAGGGATGTGGGGGCAGCGCTCCGGTCCCTCTAAATCTCCTTCCTCTTTTCTCCAACATAGAATCAACGTAGAGAGCTGAGTCCTATCGCGCCTTCCAGTGTGATATCTGCTCTGGAGGCCAAAATTCTGCCACTTTAATTCCCGGGACCAGAAAGCATCCCAGTCAGTTAATAATACCCGTCGTTATTTATAAAGTGCTTATCATGTGCTCTCAAGGGTCTAAGTGATGTATAATCACAGTCTCACCAATCCTTCTCCTTCTCCCCTACCAAAGACCCTGTGAGGTGGCTACCATCATTACCCCCAATTTACAGATGATAACTCAGAGGCTCAGTGAAACCCACCCAGGATCACAAGGCTAGTAAGGGTTAGGGGCAGTATTTCAGTCACTGTCCCTCTGACTCCAAAACTATCTGCTTGTAGCACTTCCTCCTGTCTCCCCCACACCCATAACCTGCTGCTAATTCCTATTTATCCCATGTTCTAGTTAAGATGTCTATTTATTGGGCAAGCATAAGGGGATGAGTGCTATTTAGCAGAGCAGATGCCTTCTGAATCATCACCCCTTAAAGTGTTTATAGGCTTAGGGAAGCTTTAAGAGTATTATCATTTAATCTTCTGGAATGTGATGATCCACACAGGAACAGAGTTAAAATAAAACAAGAATATAGAAATAAACAAGAAAATTCCATTGGCCCAAATGCCCAGTTGTGACAAATTGATACTTTGCATTGCATTTCTAAATTAATTTGTTAGAGCCACTTTAATTTACACATAAAACAAATTTAATTTTTGTGAAACAAAATTGAGTTTTACCAGAAGGAATTTCTTTCATTATGTTCCTAATTTTAAGAGAACCCTCACAGGCTTTTTATACCAGTTATATTAATTATAACAAGCCAGTGAGGTAAAATCAGCAAGTTAATTATCACAAAGCCAGTGCATAAAATCAATCTTCTATGACAAATACTATTTACAGAGGACTTCCCTGGTGGTCCAGTGGTTAAGAATTCGCCTTCCAACGCAGGGTACGTGGGTCCAATCCTGGTTGGGGAACTAAGATCGCACTTTCCGCAGGGATCTTCTCACACCAGGGAAGACCCAGCAAAGTCAAGCAAATACTCTTTACAAATCGAGTGAACTGTGTTCTACAACAAATATTCAAATGCATGTAACTAAAAAAAAAAAAAAGAATGCATGTAACTGTCTATATCAAGCATTTATAACATCAAGGACACTAATCAAATGAAGTGTTTGCTCTTACAGGAAAAGAAAACTCCCTGTACCTTTTAAAGAAGCAGAAATTCAGAACATATACTGATATAACTTAAAATACTCGGGTTTCGCTGGTGGCACTGTGGATTCGAGTTTGCCTGCCAATGCAGGGGACACATGTTGGATCCCAACTACTGAACTCGCGGGCTGCAGCTACTGAAGACCTTGGGCCTAGAGCCTGTGCTCTGGAACAAGAGAAGCCACCACAGTGAGAAGCCCGAACACCACATCTAGAGAGTAGCCCCCACTGGCTGCAACTTAGAAGTGCATGTACAGCAATGAAGACCCAGTGCAGCCAAAAATAAATAAATAAAAATACAGTCATAATAATAATGAAAGAATACTCTAAAGAATTTGCATCAGGCCAAAAGAAAGTGATATCAGATGGAAAGTCTGAGATGTAAGACAGTAATAAAGAGCAAAAAAAGTGGTAAATATATGCACAAATGTAAATAAACATATAATGATAACATTATGAAAGTAATGTGAAGCCAGGGGGCAGAGTCCACATCAGCTCACCCTACCTTATGACACCAAATATAAGTTTGGGGGTCTCCAAGACCACCCTTCGGTTTGATAACTTGCTAGAAGGACTTGCAAAACTCACTGAGAGCTGTTACATACTGACGGTTGTAGCTTATTACTGCTAAAGGATGCAGACTAGAATCAACCAAGGAAAGAAATACCAAGGGCAGAATCCAGGAAGGTACCAAACACAGAGCTCCAGTTTGTCCTCTCCCCATGGGGTCGGACAGCATGACTTTCCAGCTTTGAATTATAATGATATTCATGGAGGACTGCCAATGAGGGGAGCTTACCCAAGGCTTAGTGTTGAAAGCTTTTTGGGGGGGTTCCATCACATAAGCATGGTTATCGCCCTTGTGGCTGATCTCAGTCTTCAGATCCTCAAGAGATCACACCGATATCACATGACCCAAAGTCCCTACGTCAAATCACGTTGTTTTTATATGGCTGGCCGAAGGCCAAACAAAACAGAACACTCCTATCAGACGTGATATTCCAAGGGCAAGAGATGACTTCCCAGCAGCCCAGGGTTAAGGTCAGACTTTCCTTTGGGCAAGTTAAATTATTTTCAATACAAATGTCTAACAGGTTTAAAATTTTCACCAGTGTGGCAGGCCCCTGAAACTTTGTAGGGCTTAGATCTCACCTTCTAGCGTGTATGTGTCTTACCAGGGCATCTTAGAATACCTGTGATTTCTTTCTCACTGGGTTTAGATAGCATGATATCATCAACAGTGGCCCGATGGGATGTTCTGCAGAACATCCAGACAATGAAGGGTTCTTTGGACCTGTACTGTCCAACATGGTAGCCACTAGCTACGTGGAGCTTTTCTGCTGCTGCTAAGTCGCTTCAGTCGTGTCCGACTGTGCAACCCCATAGACAGCAGCCCACTAGGCTCCTCTGTCCCTGGGATTCTCCAGGCAAGAATCTGGAGTGGGTTGCCATTTCCTTCTCCAATGCATGAAAGTGTAAAGTGAAAGTGAAGTTGCTCAGTCGTGCCTGACTCTTAGCGACCCCATGGACTGCAGCCTACCAGGCTCCTCCATCCATGGGATTTTCCAGGCAAGAGTACTGGAGTGGGTTGCCATTACCTTCTCCGACGTGGAGCTTTACAGCACTGGAAATGTGAGTCGTTGAATTAAGATGTGATGTGCTCTAAGTGTAAATTATACACCAGATCCCAAAACTTGGAATGAAAAAATAATGTAAAATAGCTCATTAACATTATATATTGATTCCATGTTGAAAAGATAATATTTTAGATATATAGGGCTAAGTAAATACAGGTATTATTAATTTTACTTGTTACTTTTTAATTTTTATTATTATTTTTAGTGTGGTAACTGTGAAAATTAATAATAAAAGGAAACCTCAACTAAAATTGGAGTTAGGAAGGCCTGCAGAGCGAGCTCTCCCACCCTGCCCCTCACAATTAACTACCCCAACAAGAAGACATCAATTCTTAACTGGGAGATGGAGAGAAGTACTCCCAAACGGGAAGTGTAACTACCTAACTACCCCAGCAGGAGGAAGGAAGACTTTCTTCTCACCCAGCAACAACCCCAGACAATGGAAAACACAGCTGAGCAACAAGCTCAGCCAATGAGAAGCTGTCATCCTCTGAATTTTTGTTTGCTCCAGTGAACTTTTTCACTGCAGATTTGGTGTCTGCTGAGGGCCAGGTTCCTGGTTCCTAGATGGCTGTTTTCTCCTCTGTGTCCTCACAAGGCAGAAGGCACAAGAGAGCTCTCTAGGATTTTCTTTACTTATTTTTTAAAAATATTTTATTATTTAAGTAATTTATTTGTTTGGCTGCATTAAGTCTTGTGGCACTCGGGATATTTGTTGCTGTGTACAGTGTCTTTAGCTACAGCATAAAAACTCTTAGTTCTTTAGTTGTGGCATGCAAATTCTCAGTTGCAGCATGAGGGATCTAGTTCCCTGACTAGTGATTGAACCCAGGCCCCCTGCTTTGTGCAGAAGTCTTAGCCACTGGACCACCAGGGAAATCCCTGGGATCTCCTTTATCTGGGCACTGATCCAAATCATAGGGGCTCTCAGATGACCTAATCACATTTTAAAAGTATCTTTTCCATGATGGCTTATCTCAGCATGTTGAATATAGTCCCCTGTGCTATACAGTAGGACCTCACTGTTTGTAATAGTGCTTGTATTGCTGTTATACTAGTGAATAATCTAACTCCCACATTTCAACCACAGAAAGTGAAGCTTGCGGCAGAGGGCAGAGGGCTGCGTAAAGGGCCCCTTCTTAGGGGAGGAGTGAGGGGTGGGGAAGTCAGGTAGGAAAGGAGGCAGAGCCAGTGGGGGACAGTGTTCCTGAGTGGGCTCCCTGTGATCAGGAGGACCTGCTGGGTCTGTGGGGCTGCACCCTGAGAAGTGTATGAATTGCACCCACGGGTCCCAGTCCTCATAGGTCAGGGGTTCACTCCACAGGGCATGGAGTCTCCTGCACTTCAGGGCATGGAGTCTCCTGCACTTCAGGGCTGTGGGGACAGACCCCAGGGCATGGTCAATATGGGAGCCCAGAGCAGGGGGTTGCACAGTTGGGCCAGGAGGTGAGGTGCTGTCAATTACCCCTGCATGAAGCTGTCCAGAACCCATGTGGAACTGACATGGGAGCCAGTGGAGATGAGAAAGGTCCAGAATGGCCCAAGTCAGGGATCAGAGGAAACTGGGCAAACACCATATGCGCCACTCGACTCCCCATACCCGACCAGCCAGTTCAGAGTGACCAAGAATGCAGCCAGGGGAATGGGTCTGTACGGTCTCACAGATGCACAGATTCTGGGGATCTGTAGGGCCTGGAGATTTGACTGCTTGTTTCTTTAACAAGCTAATTTAAGGTGATCATTTCAGTTCTCATCTTTGAGCACCTACCAGACCTACTTTAAAAAAATTTAATTCCCATAGGAGCTCTTATTTTGCAGATGAAAAAAATTTCAGGGACTTCTCTGGTGGTTCAGTGGTTAAGAATCCATCTTGCAATGCCAGGGACAGGGGTTTGATCCCTGATCTACAAAAATTACACATGCTGCTGGGCAGCTAAGCCCAAGTGCCACAACTACTGAAGCCTGTGAGCCCTAGTGCCTTTGCTCTGCAACAAGAGAAGCCACTGCAGTGAGAAGACTGCAGACCTCAAGCAGAGAAAGCCTGAGCACAGAATGAAGACCCAGTGAAGCCAAAATAATAATAGTAATAATAAAAACAAATTTTTAAAAAAGACAAAGTCTTAGGTAGGCTCTAATTTAACCAGTCTGAATGATTCTAAGGACTAGAATGTAGACTGGACACTTAATTCCAAATTGTTTGTCTCCCTCCCACCAAAGGGCTTCCCTTGTCGCTCAGCAGGTAAAGAATCTGCCTGCAATGCAGGAGAACCCAGTTCAATTCCTGGGTCAGGAAGATCCCCTGGCGAAGGGATAGGCTACCCACTCCATTATTTGTGGGCTTCCCTGGAGGTTCAGCTGGAAAGAAGCTGCCTGCAATGTGGGTAGACCTGGGTTCGATCCCTGGATTGGGACGATCCCTTGGAGAAGGGAATGATTACTCACTCCAGTATTCTGGCCTGGAGAATTCATGTATATCCATGGGGTTGCAAAGAGTCGGACATGACTGAGAAACTTTCGCTTTCACTTTCTCCCACCAAAAGAGACTAGTGAGCCCAAACCTTTAATTGTCCTCCTTTTGTCCCCCTCCTTTAATTTCCTGTGTACCATCAAACTTATTCATTTAAAATGAATTTGAGTGGCATCTCTCTCATATACTGCTGCTATGAGGATCCATCCTCAGAGGCTCAGGATCTAGATGGAAGGATGGAGATGAGACTGCAACATGTGCTGAGTGTGTACTGAATGCCAGATATTGTCCAAGGGACTTTTTATTCCAATAAAGTAATGTTGCATTTAATTCTCACAGCAGCTTGAGATTATTATTGAGGTGTTATTATTTGCCTCATTTTGCAAATGAGTGAATGAGTCTTCAGAGAGGGTAAATGAATTGCCTAAAATCTTTCAGCTCTAAATGCAGAACGAAGGAGTGGAACACAGTTTCGCTGCCTCTAATGCCTCCTTTCTTCTTACCATGCTGTGTAAAGTTTTCATTTGTCAAATCTGATGATTCACTTGACTCGAAAACAATAACCAAAATTTGCATGGGTGTCTTTTTAAGAATGGGAAGTGACTGAATGGCTTTTCAGTTCCCCATTCTCTTTGCCCTGACTTGAGAGAGTCAGAAAGTAAGCATAAACCCTGGGTCTGTAGCAGATATGCAAGCCACCCTCAGACAGCTTTCATTTCCAAGTCAGGCAGAGCCACAAGTGGAGGATGAAAGCTGCCCGATCTGGGATTCCTCAGACCAAGCTCATGGGTGGGCTTTGCATCCGAAGACTCTTCAAGCCTGCACCTGCTTTTGGGCACAGATGTTTGTAAGAATTTTTTCTTTCTTTTTGGCCACACTGCATGGCGTGTGGGATCTTAGTTCCCTAACCAGGGATAGAACCTGAGCCCCCTGCAGTAGAAGTGTGAAGTCCTAACTACCGGGCAGCCAGGGGAAGTCCCTATGAGAATATTTTCTATAACGGGTTGAATGTGCAGAGAAGCTGAGACTTACCCTCGCTGTGTCAGACAAGTCAACCACACAGCCTAGTAGAGAAAACAGCTAGCAGCCTGGTCTTGTGCAAACCTGCTGTGTGCAGGCTTTTGGAACCCAGATGGCTAACTGTGCCACCCGTGAGCTGGGAGGTTTGAGGACCAGTGCTGTCCTGCTCCTGATGCAAGGGGAGAAAAGGGGTGGTGAGGCCAGGTCCTTGAAAAAGGAAGGCCCTGTTTGGGAAATGATGCTGGGAAAGATTGAAGGCAGAAGGAGAAGGGGATGACAGAAGACAAGATGGTTGGATGGTATCACCGACTCAACGAACGTGAGTTTGAGCAAGCTCCGGGAGATGGGGAAGGACAGGGAAGCCTGGCATGCTTCAGTCCATGGGGTCACAAAGAGTAGGACACGACTGAACAACTGAACAA
Source organism: Bos indicus x Bos taurus (assembly GCF_003369695.1). NCBI lineage: Eukaryota > Metazoa > Chordata > Mammalia > Artiodactyla > Bovidae > Bos > Bos indicus x Bos taurus. The sequence goes on along the minus strand of NC_040094.1, from coordinate 34,806,925 downwards.
CAAGGGGCTACTGGCAGCTGCCGGGCAAGGTGAGTCCATCTCTTAACTATTGGTTTTATAGTGACAGCCATCAGATTATGAAGGAAGACTGACTCCACCAGTTCCTAAATGTTTCCTGAGGGTCTCTTTTGTCTGTTACATCATACCAGAAAGAACGTAAGTCTGGGAAGTGATCTGGACGTCTACCCCAGCCCTATATTTGTCCTCAGGTAAATTATTTACCCTTGATGAGTGGCATCTGTAAAATGGAGATATCACTGACCTCATGGGTGGTTGTGCATTTAAAGAAATATATTAGAAGTGCCCGGGCTTCCCAGGTGGCACAGAGTAAAGAATTCCCTGCCAATCCAGGTGACACAAGAGATGCAGGTTCGATCCCTGGGTTAGGAAGATCCCCTGGAGGAGGAAATGGTGACTCACACCAGTATTCTTGTCTGGGAAATCCCATGGATAGAGGAACCTGCCAGGCTACAGTCCATGGGGTTGCAAAGACTGAGTGACTGAGCAGACATTAGAAGTACTTAGAGCAGAGTTGGGCCCATTGCAGTCAACTGGTAGTAGCTGCTGCTGCTGTTACTATTGCAATGATTCAATTGCTTTTGTTCTCTGTTTATGTTGAAGGTCCTCTAGGCCTGGGGGCGTGACAGGGAGCTCATCCTGACATTCACGGGGATTCAGGGCAACTGGGGGCAGAGACTGTGGCCCCAAGAAGGAACCAGCAATACAGGGGGCCCTGTTTTGGAGGAAGGTCATAGAGGTCTGGGGGCTTAACTCTACTAACCATTGGCTGCCTGCTTGAGCACCATCCCTGACCCCCTATTGCTTTGGCTCCAGGAATGTCATCATGTTCTCTGAAGGTGTCAGTAGCTCGTCCATTGCACAAATCCAGAGGGAGTCAGCTGCCTGCTCCATGTGCTGCCCAGGGCTGTGATCACCCAGAGAAGAGTCTGCAGGGGCGGGGAGAGAGGGGCATAGCTGCTCTTGGGAGCGCAGAGACTCTGAGAGGAGCCTGTGGCCGTGGGGTGTGAGGCGGGAGCTGGCACCCGCAGAGCTGCAGGACTTGAGGAAGCCGAGGAGGAAATCCTGGGCAGGTTTCAGAAGACTGTCCTGAGAAGGGAGCACAAACCCACACACTCCCAACACCACGTGATATAAATACACAAAGTCTGCTGGAGACCAGGGCTTCCCTGGTGGCTCATATGGTAATCTGCTTGCAGTGTGAGACACACAGATTCAATCTCTGGGTCAGGAAGCTCCCCTGGAGAAGGGAATGGCTACCCACTCCAGTATCCTTGCCTGGAGAATCCCATGTAATCTGCCTGGCAGATTACAGTCCAGGGGGTCGCAAAGAGGCAGACACAATTTAGCGACGAAACAACAACAACATACAAACATCCAATGTGACATGCAAGAATGTGTCTCCACGTGAAAAAATTCTGAGGTTGTAGTCAATTCCCACGTAACACAGAGATTCTTAACTGGACACTGAACCTGACTATGGTCTTGGTGGGGGGCATGGGATGTCCCAGGATCCCTGGAATTATACAGGATTGGTTTGTACATTTATCCAAGAGTGTTTATTATTTCATCACATCTTAACATGAGCCTGTGACCCAAAGTGTTATGAATTCCTGCATAAAACATCTATAAGTTCATATTAAAAATTCCAAATAATTCTTTTTTGTTCCTTTAAAAGCAGCCACCGCTTTGGGGCCCTGAGTTTTAGAGTACTTGTGTGTGTGTGCCTATATTAGTGGCTCAGTCCCATTCTTTGTGATCTCCTGCTTCAGAATCAGATCAATCCTCTAGGTGGCAGCAAAACCCTCAAATGAACTTTGTGCTCCGCAGCTCTGCCATGTCTGACCAGTTGCAACCCAAAGGGCTGCAGCCTGCCAGGCCCCTGTCCATGGAATTTCCCAGGCAAGAATACTGGAGCAAGTTGCCATTTCCTTCTCCTGATTTTTGAATTATATCACTTTTTTTTTCACACCAAGGATTGAATCCAAATCCTGAACTTGTTTCAGCTATTTCAGTGGTTCATCTTACCAAAAGCTAAATATACTGAGGTGCCTACTATTGCGATTGTTGGACCCAAGTTCTGACTGCTGGATTAAAAAAAAATTTTTTATCTGACTGTGCCGGCTCTTAGTTGCAGCATGGGGCATCTAGTTTCCTGACCAGTAAAGTAAATCTAGTCCCCTGAGCCCCCTGCATTGGGAGTGCAGAGGCTTAGCCACTGGACCACCAGAGAAGTCCCCCGACCACTGGATTGATTAGGTGACTTGATAGTACAGATGTGGAAATTCAAAGTACAGATTTTCCTCCAGTTAACGAGAAGCACCCTTACTATGTCTTTGATATTTGTATTCTCAGTCCCTGGAGCAGAGCTAGTTGAACAAATGAGTGAGGGTATGTTAGGCATTGCCTGGCTAGGAGACTCCCTTGTACCAGCCAAGGTCTGCTGGTAAGCAACAGAGGTCATTTCTGGCTGTCTTAAGTAGAAAAGGAATTTACTGGGACAATATGGGAATAGATCACAGAGTCACGAGAGAGCAGTCAAAATCCAGACTGTTGCCTCACTTTGCATCACGTGCTCCATACTTCTGGCGGATGCTCCTTTGATAGACCCGCTGCCAAAGGGGGAAGATAGGAAGGATGCTCTGACACAGCTTCTCAGGAAAGCAGGGCCTGTATCCCCTCATAACATGCCCGGCACCCCAGCCTCACCCAGCAGAGTGTCTCAGGGCCTTTGCCAGCTTCTGCCCCATCTCAAGTGTTTTTACTACTACTCATTTCTTCTCGACTTCTTGGAATAACAGTGAAGACTGCAGACACTCTCGACTTGATTTTTCCTGGGAATGCTTTGAATGTTTCACCATGGAGTGAACATTTAATGAGGGGCTCAGGTAGCTAGATTCTCTATCTGGCTTAGGAATTTCCCTGTGTTCCCAGTTTACTAGGAGTTTTTGAAGACTGAAACTGGTCCTGTATTTTGTCAAAGAATTTCTCGGCACAAAATCCTTCTCTCAGGTGTCTCTACAGCGAAGGACACCCACAGATCTTTCAGTGTTGAATCAACCTCCTCGCCTTGGGGAGATTAACTCATGCTACCATCCATCCATTCTGCAAGTCCTGCACACCTGCCGTGAAAAGCAGTGTCCTCAGCACTGGGTGTGGACAAAAACGACAACAAAGTGCCTGCCTGCAGGGAGCATGCACTGCAGCTGGAGGGAGGCAGACAAGTTTTTGAAAAACACAAAATGTAAAGTATGTCTGAGAGTGATGAGTGTCCCATGACCTGCAAATCCCTCTTTATCCTCATGTTCTCTGGGCAGCTCCACATCTCCACCTCTGCCTGGTTGGAAACACTGCCTGGCCTGAGAACCTCTGAGGACACCTGACTGAATCTATTCTTCTCCAGAGACCCATCCTGTGCCTCCCCTGCACTCTTATCCAACCTTTCAACTGTTTACCTTGACCACTCACCCCTCTCCTCTTCCTGATGTCTCTCTACTTTGTTATTCACTGGAGATGTCATACACAGCGGCGCATGTGCAAGGTGTGCAGGTGGTTTGAACATCCAAGTGCATGACCCTGGTCTCTGGTTTACTCCACTCCTCCCCCTGGCTGTGCAATTGATATAAGGATACTCAGTGGTCCTGCCTCCACCCCATCCATCCTCACATCATCTGCGACCATCATATTTCCTTACCAAAAACTCCTCTCTACCTTGGTTTTTCAATTACTCCAATAAGATAAATAAATCACTGACCCCTTCTCAAAACATCCAGTCTGTCTGACTCACTGCGTAATCCCAATCATCCAGCTTTCTTCTTCCTACTTCTTTTTTCTGAGTATGATTTGCTTTATTTCTCTTTGACTATGTTTAAAAAAACCCGAAAAAGCTACTGTGTTAACTGATTTCAAGTAAAAAAGTATCCAGAAGGAAAGATAGTACTTGAGCTCTTATATTTATCAAATGAAGAAAAGTGCAGAGAAGAAATTGAATGTAAATGTGCCTAGTCACTGTATAAGTCACATTTAAATTTGATTTTTTTAAAGAAAATTACCCTAACCCTTGGACTGCAAGGAGGTCCAACCAACCAGTCCATCCTAAAGGAGATCAGTCCTGGGTGTTCATTGTAAGGACTGATGCTAAAGCTGAAACTCCAATACTTTGGCCACCTCATGCAAAGAGTTGACTCACTGGAAAAGACCCTGATGCTGGGAGGGATTGGGGGCAGGAGGAGAAGGGGATAACAGAGGCTGAGATGGCTGGATGGCATCACTGACTCGATGGACATGAGTTTGAGTAAACTCCAGGAGTTGGTGATGGACAGGGAGGCCTGGCGTGCTGTGATTCATGGGATCTCAAAGAGTTGGACACAACTGAGCGACTGAACTGAATACTAAATTTATGAATATTAACAAAGTTTTAAATCTGAACAATTTTATAAATATGGGCGGTAATTAATATTTGCTATGTAAAGTGTTGACTTTTAACTATTTGAAAGTAAAACATCAGGGCAGAAGCCATAATGACATGGCAAAAGAAAAGGACATCTTTTAAACATATTTTCCTTAATAATACTGTTGTTATTCAGTTGCTAAGTTGTGCACTAGTCTTTGTGACCCCATGAACTGAAGCACGCCAGGCTTCCCTGTCCTTCCCTATCTCCCGGGGTTTGCTCAAACTTATGTCCACTGAGTCAGTGATGCCATCCAACCATCTCATCTTCTGTCACCCGCTTCTCCTCCTGCTCTCAAGCTTTCCCAGTGTCAGGGTCTTTTCCACTGAGTCAGCTCTTCGCATGAGGTGGCCAAAGGATTGGAGTTTCAGCTTCAGCACCAGTCCTTCCAGTGAATATTCATAATTGATTTCCCTTAGGATTCACTGGTTTGATCTCCTTGCAGCCCAAGGAACTCTCAAGCATCCTCTCAGCACCACAGTTGGAAAGCACTGTACATGTACAATATGAAGCACATTTTGGGAAAAAGAGAAAGGAGAGGAAGAACTTCCTCCTACTTCTCATCTTGCTCAGTTTAGATTTGGCATCACACATACACACACACAGACACACACACACACACACATACCTGTCTCTTCTCATAAACAACTTCCTCTCTTCCTTTCTTAGGGCTTCTCAGCTTCCACACTTTTGGCGCTAGGGTCAGATCATTCTTGGTAGTGGGCCCATCCTGTGCCAACATTATATGTTGCAGCATCAGGGGCCTCTACCCACTAGATGGCGGTGGCAGCCCCCAGTATGAAAACCACGATGTGTCCAGCCATCTCCAAGTTCTCCTGGGTAGGGAGGTGGGGGTGGGGGACATACGGCCCCTGGGAACCTCTAGTCCCGGCTCATTTCCCTACTGATGCTGAGACTCCACCTGCTCCATCGCATACATACGACTTCTTAGGCATCATATGTGTGAGATCTCTTTTTCTTTCTTGTGTAGCCCACAGCTCCATCTTAACTGGATTCTTTTCATAAATACTTAAACATCTTCAAACAACCCTCCCTCAACAACACTTCCAGGGAACCCCTAAGGCAGCACCTGTCCTTCTGTTCCCTCCACATGTTGAGGGGTTGGTATTTTCCGGGCTTCATTTCTTTCTCCTCTTTCCCTCTTCCCTCCCTCAAGTATGATTCAGGGACCTGCCATTCTGCTCCTGAAGCTTCCACTAAGGTCTTAGATGACTCCCCAGTGGACAAATGCAATGTACATGAGGCTCACTGGAGCAGAACCAGATGAGGCAGTGTGAGTGTGGTGTTGACCCTGTTGAGTTTTGACTTTTCAGAGGCATTCTCGAAGAGACGTTGGGTGGACTCTGATAGTTGAGGGCTGGAGTGAGAGGGGTGGCCTGGGCCACCAGTGCCCCTGGGGATGGACTGGTGTGTGTGTACATATATATATACCTGATGCCACAGGTGAGCTGAGGTCCCTTGGAGAAGAGTGGGTGCGTGGGACTTAGAGCAGATGTTCTCAAACTTAAGGGAACTTAAGAATCAATTGAAGGGCTTGCAAAAGGCAGATTGCTGGGCCCCACCCCCAGAGTTTTTAATGCAGCAAACGCTGCGGAGGCGCGGCGAGGGGGCGTTTGAGTTTCCAACCAGGTCCTCCCGAGCTGGTCGGCTACCACGCTTGGCGGTTCAGGTACCAGCTGGGCGGTTCCGGTACCGCGCTGAACGGTCCTAGTACCGAGCTCTGCGGTTCGGCTATCGAGCTTTGAGGTCCAGGTACCGCGCTGGTCGGCCGGGTACCGAGCTCTGTGGTTCAGGCACCGCGCTTTGCGGTCCGAGTGCCGAGCTCTGCGGATCAGGTACCACGCTTAGCGGTCTAGGCACCGAGCTTTGCGGTCTGGGCACCGCGTGGGCGGGAGACGGCGCAGGGCCGCGAGACTACATCTCCCAGGCTGCCCCGCGCCGCTCGCGCGCGCCCCCTGCAGGCGGCTCGGGGCGTCGCTCGGCGGCGGGGGCCCCTCGGGAAGTCCGTGAGGGAGCGCGGGAGCCGCGGCGGCTGCTGGCTGCGGAGGGGAGCTGGCGGGTGAGTGCGGTCGGCGCTGAACATTCTCGCCTCGCGTCTGAGCCGCGTGGTCATCTCGGGCTGCGGGTCCCGGTCTAGGTCCGGAATGGGGGTCCAGGGTGCGGGGTCCGGGATGCGGGGTCCGGCGCGGGTTGCGGGGCTGCCCCTCGCTGAGGCGGCGTCCGGCCCGTCCAACCCGGGCGGCCGGACCCGTGTCGCAGGTGGCGCGGCAGGAGACTGGCCTCCCCTCCGGGCCAGGAGTGTCCGGGAGCGCTGGACGGAGGCCGGCGCCGCGGACACGGGGCCCCAGAGGCGCCCCCGGAGCGGCCCCGCGGGAGCTGTCCTGGGTGCTGCGAGGCGGGGCGGGCCGTGGGGTCCGGGCCCCTGCGAACCGTGGGCCCCGCTTCGCTAGCCCGGCCGGCGTGGCGCACCTGGACCCGGGCGCCGTTGGGATGCCCGGTGGCCCGGGATGCGCAGCCTGTCAGGAGCGCAGGGGGACGCCTCCTCCTCGCGCATCCGGGGAACGCCGTTAGTTTTAGAATTCTTTTTAAAAAAGGGAATTCGGACCCTGAATATCTCATTTTTGAGGTGTGGGCGCTGCGTTTGCCAGCAGGTAAGTTTATATAATGAGCGCTGCTTGCTTGGAGAGACGTGTTCCCGGAGGCTGCTCGCCCTTGCCCTCTATCGGGAGCATTTCGCCCGCCGTGACGCGCTTATCCATCAGCAGCTGCGGGCGCTGCAGGCAGCAGATAAAGCGCCGCTGAGTCGTCACAAGTCAAATTTTGGTTTCAGAAGATTTCTGTCATCTAGTTTCAAACAAGATGCTGTTTCATTTAAGATGGGAGACGAGGTTGGGGGTGGGGGCAAGCCTGTCATCCCCGATGCCTTACTCTACAGAAAACAGCTTTGCAGGACGAAGTCAGGAAGCAAACTAACTTTGATTTGTGCCCCAAACTAGACCTGGAGCGTCCTCTCTGAGGTCTCTTCGTTTTAATCCTTTTTCCAGTTGATTTGTCTGCTTGTTGTACGTGGACAATCTTCTTTTCTGTTAAACAACAGAGGTCTCTTTCTGATGTTTGTACTCATTTCTTGTTTTCTATGGACCACCTCTCCAGAGCCTTGACTATTAAATAGGACATTTTTGTCCTGGGCTTGGTTTTAGGGGAATGTTGCCAGTTTCCTCACTAAGGATCTTCTTTATCAGATTAAGTCAGTTTCTGTTTTGTGGCTTTCAACCCCCTCCCTGTATGCTTCTGTATAGCATGTACTGATATGACCATGTAGTGTTCTTCTTGACATTGTTAACATCACAGGAGATTATTTTGCTAGTTTTTCTGTCGCCAAAATCCTGGGATAATTTAAAATGCATGTATGGGTTGTTTGATAGAGTCAGTTGGCTGACATTTTATTTAGGATTTTGGGATCTGTATTGATAAGAGATTGGTGTTATGTTTTTTCACCCTCCTCCCATGTATGAGTTCATAATCAAGGTTATACTGTCCTCAGTGGTGGAGAGGGGAAAGTTTTCTTCATGCTCTGAAGCAGAATGATCTGGTCCCGAAGTCTGGCAGAATCTGACTGCAGACTGCCTGGACTGCTGGTGGTGGTGTTTTTTTTTTTTTTTTTTTTTAAAGAAGTTGGTATTAGAATTTAACTCCCTTTCCATTTTTTCCATGATTGGCTTTTCTAAGATTTTCTGCCTCTTCAACCTAATACTTTATGTCCTCCTAGAAAATCATCAGCACAGTTGAAATTTAACATATGTTTAAAAAAAAAGAAATTTAACTTATGTTAACATAATGTTATGTATGGTAGTCTGTTGTAAGAGAATAAGTCTTCCATGTCTGCAGTGCGCTGTTTCCTGTTTATATTTACTTGTGTGTGTGTATGCGTGCGTGTGTGTCCACCTTTTCTCTTTTTTAATTGGCCAGGCTTGCTTACTTCTTTTCAAATAACCAGCTTTTGGATTTATTGATTAAACTAGCTTTTGGATTTATTGATTAATCCTATTGATTTTTTCTGTCATTAATTTCTGTTCTTTTTCTTTCTCCTTAACTTGGGTTTATTTTACTCAAATTTTAGCCTTTTGAGTCGAAAGATTCGATCATATAATCAATCAGTCCTCCTGATGGAGACAAGAACTTATAATTCCTGTCACCTCTTGTTTGGTGTTGGCTCTATTCTTACTTTAACTCTTCAAATTAGACATTATTGCTGTTATTATTTTCTAGGTTAGCTAGATAATTGTTTAGATTATTTATTAGCTAGATTTGTTTATTAGCTATTATTTGTTAGCTAGATGTATTAAATGTATCTACCTGTTTACCGTCGTCCTCCCTCTTCATTCCTTCCTGACCACAGATTCTCTTTTTTGGATCACCCACCTTCTCCCTGAAGTACCCTCTTTGCGAGTTCTATCAGTGTTGAATTTTGGCTTCAACTGTTTTCTCTAGTCCATTGAGTCCAAAGTTTCATATAAAAAGTGTGTGTGTGTGTGTATTTAGCATTTTTAAAAGATAGTTTGTAGGTGGAAGGTTTGGGGACTTCAATTCTGCCATAGTGCTGAAAGATGAGAAATAGAAATTAATCTGTAGTCTAACAAGCTGTCAGTTTTAGTGACTTTTCCCTGTACAAAATTAAATGTTCATCTCACATTTACTAAGTATAATTTATATTCTCCGGACCCTTATTTTTTGCTTGACCTATTGATTCTGAGAATTGTGTTAAGGACTTCCACTGTGATCCCTAATGGTTTTCTTTTGTTCTATTCGTTTTTGTAATATTATTAAATATATACATTTATGAGCCAGCCATAGCAATGTTGTTGCTTAGTCACTATGTTGTGTCTGACTCTTTTGTGACCCCATGGACTGTAGCCCACCAGGCTTCTCTGTCCATAGGATTTCCCAGGCAAGAAGACTGGAGTGGGTTGCCATTTCCTTTTCCAGGGGATTCTGCATTGACGGGTGGATTCTTTACCACTGAGCCATCTGGGAACCCTATAAGCAATGTGTATGCATGCCTTCGTGCTAAATTACTTCAGTTGTGTCTACCTCTTTGCGACCCCGTGGACTGTAGCCCTCCAGGCTCTTCTGTCCATGGGATTCTCCTGGCTAGAATGGGTTCCCATCCCATCGCTCCCAGAAGGGATCTTCCTGACCCAGGGATCAAACCCACATCTGCAGTTCCTGCTTTGCAGGCAGATTCTTTACTGCTGAGCCACCAGGGAAGCCCTTTATCTGGCATATCTTCTAGTAATATTAATTTATTTTTGATTTTCTGTGTTTTGTTTTAGGTGTTACTCTTGTGATTACCTAACAGGAAGATTTTGTTTTATTCCTTAATGTTTGTCTTTTTTGAAAAGTTAGGGTAAATACACATATCATAAAATTTACCATTTTAGTCATTTTTAAGTGTATAGTTCATTGCTGCTGCTGCTGCTAAGTCGCTTCAGTCGTGTCTGACTCTGTGTGACCCCATAGACGGCCTCCCACCAGGCTCCCCCGTCCCTGGGATTCTCCAGGCAAGAACACTGGAGTGGGTTGCCATTTCCTTCTCCAGTGCATGAAACTGAAAAGTGAAAGGGAAGTTGCCCAGTCGAGTCCGATTCTTGGCGACTCCATGGACTGCAGCCTACCAGGCTCCTCCGTCCATGGGATTTTCCAGGCAAGATTCCTGGAGTGGGGTGCCATTGCCTTCTCCGGTACAGTTCACTAGTAGTAAGTATATTCATGTTGCTGTGCAGCCAACCCGCAGAACTTTATCATCTGCAATATCTAAACTGTTCCCATTAAACAATACACACCCCACCCTGCCCCCAGCTCCTGGTAACCACCACTGTACTTTCTGTCTCTGTGAAATTGCCTGTTCTAGGTACCTCATGTAGAATTTGTCTTTCTGTGACTGGTTTTTTTCTCTTACTGTCGTGTTCTCAAGGTCAGTCCATGTTGTAGCAGGTGTCCTTTCTTTCTTTATGAGACTGAATAGCATTCCATTGTGCATACAGACCACATTTTGCATGTTATTTCATCTGGGTTGCTTCCACATGCAGCTGTTGTCAGTAATGTTGGTCTGAACATGGGTGTACAAACACCTCTTCAAGACCCTGCTCTCTGTGCTTTTGGGTATTTACCCAGACATCACATTTCAAGATTGTATGATCATTTTGTTTTTAATTTTTGGAGGTATCGCTTTATTATTTCCCCAGCAGCTGTACCTTTTTACATTCCTGAAACAGTGTGCAAGAGTTCCAGTTTTTCCTTATCTTTTCCAATGCTTGTTATTTTCTGTTTGTTTTTTTTTGAAAGTAGCCATCTTAATGGGCGTGAAATCTTTATCTTTCAATCAATGACTTTAACCTATTTATATTTTATTAATGTTATTTTGGGTCCTATTCCTGCTGTCTTGTTTTATGTTTTCAATGTCTTGTGCTTATTTCCTGACAGCCTCCACCCTTTTCCTATTTTTTGTTGGGTTGACTGAGGATTTCTTTTTTTTTTTTTTTCGTTTTGTTCTATTTTATTTCTCTCAAGACATGGAAGTTACAAAGAACAAAGTTACATGTTCTTACTCTGCTTGTGTTTGGCACCCTTGAATTTGGAGACACCATTTTATTGAGGTATAACATGAACATGTAAAGGTATACACATCTTAACAGCTTGATGAATTTTGACTAACTAAATACATGTTTAACCAGCAGGCAAAACAAGAAACAAACAAAAATAAGACCAACCTTTCCCACATTCCAGATTCTGTCATCCTGCTGCTCACTGCCAAGGATAACCCCTGCCATTTCTGACAATAGACTGGTTTTCCCGTTTCTGTACTTGATAGCAATAGAATTGTACAGTACGTGCTCCTTTGTATTTAGCTGCTTTCTGTCAACATTGCATTTGTGTAATTTGTAGGATTCTGGAGTGTGGTTGTGGTTTGTTCATTCCATTGCTGTATACGTTCCACTGTTTGTATGTATCACGATGTGGATATCCATTCTGCCTTGGCTGGCTTTAGGTGGTTTGGGGTTATCATGAATAGTGCGCCGTGAACATCCTAGTACACGTCTTTGCTGGCTGGATGGATGCGTTTCTGTTGAGTGCATATCTAGAAGTGAAACTGCTTGGTCATAGAGTGTGCATATGCTCAGTCTTTACGGATGCTGCCAAACAGTTTGCGATAGTGGTTGCGTCAGCTTATGTACCCGAGAAGCATGTGTGGTTGCCTCACATCCTTGCCAACTCTTGGTAATTTCTTTTTTATTTTCGTCATTCTGGTGGGTATGACATTGCGGTTTTAACTTGGATTTCCCTGATGATAGATGAATTTGAGCTCTTTTGGTATCCTTAAGTTTTCACACATACCTAAGCATTTTTTCTCTTGATGTTTAAAGATAATTTGTATATATGAGATTTGGGGGTTTTGTACATTATGTGTCAACAGTTATATGTTTAACTGATTATTTGTTCATCACTGACTATTTTATCTTGTTTTTCTCATTTTTGGATTCATTAGTTGTTTTGATCGCATGAGTCCTTCAGTAAATTTTTTTCCCCTAAAGATTCTATGGGTGGTAAACTTTCTGAGCCTTCATAAGTTTTAAAAATATTAAAAAACTTTGCTTTTCCACGTGAATACCATTGACTGGGTATAGGATTCTAGGTTAAAAATGTCTGAGTTTTGAAGATAATTCTTTATTCTCTGCTGGCCTCTAGTGTGGTTAATGAGAAGTCTTTGTAATCTGATTCTCACTTTTTTGTTTGTTTTTTTTGTTAACCTGTTTATTTCTCTGAAGCTCTACAATTTTTTCTTTTTTCCTTGTATTCTAAAATCTCACCACTATTTGCCTTGGGGTGGATTTCTCTTGTTCTTCCTGCTTAGTTCTCAGTGGTCCCTTTCATTCTGTGGATAAATATTTCTTTGGCCCTGGGGAAGTTTGAATGTTTCCCTACCTCCTCCATTCTCTTCATTTTCTGCTTCTGGAATTACTGTTAAATGGGTATTAGAATTTCTTGGGACTCTCGGGCAGTCCAGTGGTTAAGACTCTGTGTTTCCGGTACAGGGGGCGCGGGTTTGATCCCTGGTTGGAGAACTAAGATCCCACATGCTGTGTGGCCAAAACATAAAATAAAATAGTATGAAAATGGATATTAAGATTTCTTAATTTATCCTTCATGTTTCTTGACTTTTCTGTCAAATGTTCTATCATTTTCGGGCTGCATTCTAGAAGATTCTACAAATCTAGTTTAGCTTTGTCCCATCAACTCTTAAGCCCATCTATGGAGTGTTTTTTTTTTTAAATCATGTATTCAATTTTCAAGGTTTCTACTTTTTTAAAATTTAATTTTTGAAATAAATAAGATATTCAGTGTTCAAAAATTATACTGTATTAAAAGCTGTAAGTAAAAGGTGCCCCTCTGTCTCCCCACCAAGTTCTCTGTCACCTCAAAAGCAGGTAACCAGTGTTATTAGTTTCTTATATATCCTTTCAGGGACACTTTATGAAAATACAAGTAAGTATGAATTATGTTCTTAAGTCCTCCTTTTTTTTTTTTGCACAAATAGTACTTCCCTTGACCCTGCTTTTTTTTTTTTTTTTGCTACACCTCCATTAGTTCCCTGACCAGGGATCAAACCCGGACCCAAGCAGTGAAAGCGTCGAGCCCTAACCGCTGGACCACCAGGTAATTCCCTTGACAGGGTTTTATTTTTCTTTTTTAATCTTTTTTTGATGTGGACTGTTTGTAAAGTCTTTATTGAATTTGTTACAATATTGCTTCTGTTGTTTATGTTGTTTTTTTTTTTTGATCTTAGCTCCCCAACCAGGGATTAAACCCTCACCCTCTACATTGGAAGGCAAAGCCCTAACCACTGGACTGCCAGGGATGTCCCCTGTGTGCACTTTTTAATTTCACCATGTAGAGATTTTAACCAACAGTTGGCTCTTGCTTTTCATAGTCATGCCTCCCTTCCATCTTTCCAAAGACATTTAATAATTTCTTCTACATGCTTCATTGGGCTTCCTAGGTGGCTCTGCGGTAAAGAACCCACCTGCAAGGCAGCAGGCTCACTGGTTCTGTCCCTGGGTCAGAAAGATCCCCTGGAGAAGGAAGTGGCAACCCACTCCAGTATTCTTGCCTGGATAATTCCATGGACAGAGGAGCTGGGAAGACTGCAATCCATGGGGTCACAAAAAAGTCGGACACGACAGCGACTAAACAACAACAATGTGCTCCATTAACTCCCCTCTCAGGCATACGTCTTCCTGTTAACTTGGTGTTCCCATTTCATGACGCTGGGTAAGAACCTGGGGCATCTGCCTTCAGATGCTCATACTTGAGCATGAGGGTTCTTGTTTGCCTGCTTGCCTCTTTGCTGCCTCTGGTGATTGCTGGAGACTGTGACGTGCTGCTTCGTGGACTCTGTGGTCCAGGGCAGGGGCTCGTGTCATGGCCGCTCAGTGTGCAGGGAGGAGTCCCAGGGGCTTGGCCATCCCGGCTGCCGTGCCCCAGTTCATCTCCTTGTCAGATCCCACCCCTGCCCCTCATTCCCTCTGCTGATCTGGAACCTGAAACCCTGCATGATGGGCTCCTCCCAGGCTGGTGCCGGGTTGTGGTTCAATCGGGCAGTCTGACCCTGAGTATGCTGTGCCTCTCAGAAGTGTCTTAGGTGCTTTCGTTGGCCACTGGTCTTGTTTCTTGTTCCCCAGATCTCTTATTGATTTAGTGGTTTAAAAATATTTCTGTCGTTCCAAAGAATTTTAGGGTAGGAAAGCAGAAGTATGTATTTAGTCCAGTTTCCCCCACTATGTCCACAAGTCTGTTCTTCAATATTACCTTTTATCTTGAATCAATTTCTGTTGTTGAGGGGGTCCCAGAGACCACACCCAGGTTCAGAGATTTCCTAGGAGGTCTCACGGGACTCCTCACATTCTCACATTGTCATCCCCATGGCTGTGACTTATCACTGTGAAGGATACAAAGCAAGACCAGCAAAGGGAAGAGCCCAGAGGGGCCAAGCCCTGTGGACCAGGCACAGGTTTCTGAGAGTCCTCTCCTGGGGAGTCACCCGGCGACAAGCTGTGCAAACACAGCTGAAGCACATTCCTCCAGGAAGCTCTCCTGAGACTGGGCCCCAAGGTCTTTTCTGGGTGCTGGTCACACCGGGCACCCTCTGCCTAGTATCCACCCAAACTCCAGGCTCCTGGAAGGGAAGCAGGTGTTGAGCATAAAACAGTGTTTGCACAAACAGTTTAGGGGCAATAAGAGCCTCTCTTATCAGTCCTGCAAACATCAGGAAGCAAAATCCAAGTTCCCAGGTGCCAGCCAAGGGCCGACTGGCTCAGGCCTGTCTCAGGCCTGCCCTGTTAACCCTTTGTTGTAAAATGGCCCTCCTGTTTTCCACAGGAAAAAAATGGAAACCATACCTGGAAATGACTTCTCCCAGCCAAATTACCAAGTGCCCTTTGCCCTCTCTCGGGAGAAAGCAGCATTTCTGGAGTATTACGGGTAAAGCACTATTTCCTGACTTTGGAATAAGCTGAAGTTTGTTGCGTGGCTAGCAGCCTTGAGGGGCAGAGCATGGGGTGACCACTGGGCTGTTAAGTGATCGGTTCTCTTGCTGGTCTTCGGTCACCAGTGGCAGAGCACTGGTGCAAGGCACGTGACCATCCCCAGTGTCATGTGTATCTTTTCCTAGATCATTCAGGTCACCTCTTCCACCACAGGCTCTGCTCCCCAAACTCTGGCCATGGCTCCACCCATGGGGCATTTTATCCCTTACGTCTCTTCTGTGACTGTGTTCAGTGGCTTTTGTTGCTTCACTTTGTGTCTAAGTTTAATCTCCCACAAGACTGAGAATTCTCTGAGGACCAAACAGCAAACCACATGTAGCTATAGACCCAGAGCCTCCCCGGCAGGGTGAAGCGCTTACGCTGGTATCTGTTAGTGCTTCTGGAAGGAGCAGCTACAAGAACATGGAAAGGCATCTCTTCTCCATCCTTGATCCACATGTCGCTGACTTGTATTCTGTGATGAGGATGGTGATGTAAACCTGTGTGTGTGTGCATGCTCAGTCATGTCTGACTCTTAGCGACCCATGGACTGTAGCCCACCAGGCTCCTCTGTCCATGGGATTTCCCAGACAAGAATACTGGAGTGGGTTGCCAGTTCCTTCTCCAAAGGAACAGCTTCTCCATCTGAGCCCCTCACGTCTTTTGTGTTTTTCGTGCTTTCATTGGTTTATAGTTTATAAATTTATAATTTATTCCTTTTTCTTCTGTGTAGCCCACTGTCTCATTCTCTTCCCCACCCCCACCATGGCCGACTATTCTGTTTAATACACACGCTCTTATTGTAAGTATTCTTTTTTTTTTTTTTGAGCATCATTGTGGTTTTATTTGTAGGTATTTCCCCAAATGTAACTGTTACGTATTCAGTCTCTTGATGCCATCATGATATAATGTGCTCAAATCTTCCCCAAATACTTGGATTTGAGTGGAGATCTCTACCCTACCCAATACATCCACATCTTGTGTGTATGTATTCTCAAGAATGTGTATTGTTTTGTGTGCATGTTTTTTCTTATTTTTTCTCTTTTAAAAAATTTAGTTTGTTATCTCCTTTGTTTTTTCTCTCTTTGTCTGTGTGGACTCCTAGTCGCAGTACACAGGATCTTTCACTGTGGCACTTGGGCTTAGTTGCCTCGAGACATGTGGGATCTTCATTCCTGACCAGGGATCAAACCTGTGTCCCCAGCATTGGAAGGCCGGTTCTTAACCACCAGACTGCCAGGGACGTCCCCATGGGAGGGTATTTTTAATTTACATAAGTAGTGTCATGTTAGACTCTTCTAGTGTTATCACTCACCGCCATGTTTCTATGACTCATTCCTGTCGCTATGGTGACTGTCCAGTTTGTGTATCCACCAACTGTGCCTCTCTCCCTCCTGGTGATGGATGCCCACATTGATTTCTATGCCCAGACACTACAAGCAGTGCTGAGGGAAGCTCTCATACATGTCCCATATGGACTTCTGGGAGAGTCTCTCTGGACGTGGGCCAGGAGCGGGACTGCCTGCTCACAGTGTGTGCCAGTCAGTATCATTGATTGCTTCTGAGCGAGGCCACGCCATTCTGCATCTCCCCAGAGTGCACTGGATTCCAAAGACCTTTTTCTCTGCAAACACTTGGCATTGTCCAGCTTTCTAATCTTTTGCAGTCTTACTCTATTTTACATTTCTCTGGTTACTACTGAGTATATACACTTGAGAATGTGTATGCTTGCTACCTTGTTGTATTTTCTTTAATGTAAATTGCCTGTTCATGCTGTTTCCCCATTTTTGTTTTTTTGGCCTCGCCACATGGCTTACAGGATCTTATTTCCCTGACCAGGGATCAAACCCTGACCCATAGCAGTGAAAGCCCCAGTCTTAACCACTGCACCATCAGGGAATATCCTCCCCTCCATTTTCCAGTTGAGATTTCTGACTAGAATATTTTTTAGACATTAACCACTTACTGATTTTTAGAAGATACAAATGGTTTCTCCTGATACATGATGTCCACTTTGTTGTTAGTATCTTAAGGAAATCCTTAATTCTGTAGTCAAAATAACCAATTCGGGGGGAGATAGAAGGCGATGGCACCCCACTCCAGTACTCTTGCCTGGAAAATCCCATGGATGGAGGAGCCTGGTGGGCTGCAGTCCATGGGGTCACTCAGAGTCGGACAGGACTAAGCGACTTCACTTTCACTTTTCACCTTCATGCATTGGAGAAGGAAATGGCAACCCACTCCGGTGTTCTTGCCTGGAGAATCCCAGGGATGGGGGAGCCTGGTGGGCTGCCGTCTATGGGGTTGCACAGAGTCGGACACAACGGAAGCGACTTAGAAGAAGAAGAAGAAGGGGAGGGAAGGATTATGAGTTCGGGATTAGCAGATGTAAACTATTACATACAGTATGGATAAACAATAAGATCCTATTATAGAGCACAGGGAACTATATTCAGTATCTTGTGATAAACCATAATGGAAAAGAAATATGAAAAGAATATACATATATATATATTGTGTTTCTGCTGTACAGCAAAGTGACTCAGTTATATATAACTGAGTTTTTTTTATTTGCCCCCAGATACCAAGATAAATGACTGTGCTTGTTAATTGACAACATGTTAATAATCAAGATATTTCACATAAAAATCCAGATTTCTAGCCTCTGTTGAATCTGCTGTGTTTTAGTGTCAGCTATAGTAACCGAGTGGTAGACTATCTGCCACCCGGCAGGCCTCACTTGTTCCCGTGACCTCCTGGTCATGTGGTCTTCCGAGTTTATGATCAGCCCCTGCTGTGTGTGGAGCAAAACCTTGAAAATAAACAAACGTGATGATAATTAGTGTCCATGAAGGTGCTACCTGAATGTGATTCTGGGGTGAAGTGGGCTTGGACCTCAGAGCATGGTGCGGTGGCTGTTCTGATGGCAGTGAGTGTCAGCACAGGAAAGAAAACCAGCTGCACTAATAAATATTCTAGGCTTTTTAGGAGTCATAGTGTCTCACAATCACTCCCCTCCCGCTCTTATAGCTCAAGGGGCATGCATGCATGATCAGTCACTTAATCGTGTTCAACTCTTTTGCCATGCACTGTAGCCCACCAGGCTTCTCTGTCCGTCGGATTCTGCAGGCATGAATACTGGAATGGGTAACCGTGACCTCTTCAAAAGAGGGTTCGGTCTTCCTGACCCAGGGATAGAACTTGTGTGTCCTGCATTGGCAGGCAGATTCTTTACCATCTGAACCACCTGGGAAGCCCATAGCTTGAAGGCAGGCAATGACAGTATGTCAGTGAATGTGATCCATTCGTTTGGTCCAGACTTGCCCCGCAGACTGTCATTTTCTGACAACATTTTCTCCTGTTGTTTCTCAGGCGCAGGCTCACAGCATTTGCCTGATCACTGGGAAGCAAGTACCTGCTTGTGCCAGTGCCGAGGTGGTGCTGGTGATGAAGCACACTTTCAGTCTTCAAGCTCTAGCTCTGGGTGGGGAGACAGACAAGTGAGGAGAACAGGCCAGGATGGGTCTAGGGTGGAACGTATCAGGGAAGACTTTCTGTAAGACGGAGGCATGGAAAATGAGCGGGGAGGGGAATTAGGCAAGACAGGGGCAGGGCCTTTTTGTGCTTCGTCTGTAAAACCCATGAGGTGACAGTTTCGCTCACTATGGCTGGAAAGCAGAGACCTGGTTTTGTGGTGGCGAGGAGTGGGGGCTTGGGGTGGAGGCAATGGGGGTGGTAACCAGCCCCAGAGTGGGTAGCAGGAATGACAGGACAGAGACTGGGTAAAAATTCCACACAAAATCCTGAGTCCTTCAGTTATCAGAGGTTGATGATGACAACCCCCATGCTATCAAAATGTGTCAGAAAATAAGAAATCACAGAACTTTAAATTCACAGTCAAAATAATCCTGATGGAGAAGAGTACAAGCCCACAAAAGTAAACCATAGACAAAGATGACATGTGGATATATGCAACTATCCTAAATAAAACAGCAAGGTGAATTCAGCAGAATTTCAAGTAGATTTTCTTCATGGAATTGAAGATTGCTTTGATATTAGGACATAGTTTAATCCATTGTGTAAGTAATGAAAGGGGAAAGCTATGTAATCACCTTAAGAGAAACTGAAAAAGCACTTGATGGAATCTGACTCTGAACCTTTTATGTTTCCTTGAAAAGTATTCACAGTCTTGCCTTCAGGCGTGCAGGCTCCCTGCCTGCCCAACTTCCTCACCTTTTTGTTTCATTGGCAAACCTTGGCTGATTATTTCTTTTTTCTTTCTTAACTTTTAACTGCACTATGTGAGGCATGTAGAATATTAGTTCCCCAACCTGGGATCGAACCCATACCTCCTGCCTTGGAAGGCAGAGTCTTAATCACTGGACCGCTGGGGAAGTCCCTGTTTCTTTTTTTCCTTTAAAAATATTTATATTTATTTGGCGGTGCCGGGTCTTAGTTGCAGCACGTGGGATTAAGCTCCCTGACCAGGGATTGAATGTAGGCCTGCTGCATGGGGAGCGTGGAGTCTTAGCCACTGAACTTCCAGGGAAGCTCCTCTGCTCATTATTTCTTCACCTTTTCCTTCCCCATGTCTTTTGTGACCCTTTCCTGTGTCCTCAGTGTGGAGTAAGTTACCTCTTCTCTCCAGTCTAGGGAGTACTATTCAGACCTCGTGTCTTGCATTTTGGTAGTAATTCTGTTTCTCTCTATATTTAGTTGATTTCCTTCTATCAGAACCTTGTCCCGGTATGGGCCCTGGAGATACAGAGACGAGTAAGATGATACTGGTCACTTGGCTCTTCACCCCCAAACTCATCCCCTTGCTCCCCTGGCCACTGCCTCCA
Source organism: Bos indicus x Bos taurus (assembly GCF_003369695.1). Taxonomy (NCBI): domain Eukaryota; kingdom Metazoa; phylum Chordata; class Mammalia; order Artiodactyla; family Bovidae; genus Bos; species Bos indicus x Bos taurus. The sequence continues at coordinate 34,787,008 of NC_040094.1, read as the reverse complement.
GCTAAAGGTACAGGTGGAGGCCCCAGGGGAGACCAGGATGTGAGAGGAGGGGGAGCCAGGGGATTTATCACCCCTGTTTTCTGCCTTGGACAGTGTCTCAGGGGTGGTCCCAGCTCCAGCTGAGGGATACTTGCCTCTGGCCTTCGTCCCACTGAGACAGGCCAGGACGGGAGCCTTTGCTGCAATGCTTGCACCTGGACACACCTCTCTTCCAGCAACAAAGTACAAAGAAACTATATGGAGCTAAAAATAATTGTGTCTGTGCAGTTGGGATAAATTCTGGACAAAAGATACAAAGAGACCAAAAAACCCAGCAGCCACTTTTGAAGAGCCTTGAGCAAAAGCAGAGTGTTGGGAACAAAAGCAGGGTATTGAGCATGCCCCCTGCACTCAACACCACCCTCACCTAACATGAGAATCAAGCTCACCCCCACTCAGGGAGCGAGCAAGGGAACCTATTACTTGCTCTCAGTATCCCCTGCTGCAGCAGTTCATTTCAGTTCAGTCGCTCAGTCGTGTGACCCTTTGTGCTCAGTCGTGTGACTCTTTGTGACCCCATGGACTGCAGCACACCAGGCCTCCCTGTCCATCACCAACTCCCGGAGTTTACTCAAACTCATGTCCATTGAGTTGGTGATGCCATCCAACCATCTCATCCTCTGTCATCCCCTTCTCCTCCTGCCTTCAATCTTTCCCAGCATCAGGGTCTTTTTAAATGAGTCAGTTCTTTGCATCAGGTGGCCAAAGTGTTGGAGTTTCAGCTTCAGCATCAGTCCTTTCAGTAAATATTCAGGACTGATTTCCTTTAGAATAGACTGGTTGGATCTTCTTGCAGTCCAAGGGACTCTCAAGAGTCTTCTCCAACACTGCAGTTCAAAAGCATCAATTCTTTGGCGCTCAGCTGTCTTTATAGTCCAACTCTCAGTCCATACACCACTACTGGAAAAACCGTAGCCTTGACTAGATGGACCTTTGTTGACAAAGTAATGTCTCTGTTTTTTAATATGCTGTCTAGGTTGGTCATACTTTTCTTCCAAGCAGCAAGTGTCTTTTAATTTCATGGCTGCAGTCACCATCTGTGGTGATTTTTGGGCCCCCCAAAATAAAGTCTGTCACTGTTTCCCCTGTTTCCCCATCTATTTGCCATGAAGTGATGGGACCAGATGCCATGATCTTCGTTTTCTGAATGTTGAGCTTTAAGCCAACTTTTTCACTCTCCTCTTTCACTTTCATCAAGAGGCTCTTTAGTTCTTCTTCTCTTTCTGCCTTAAGGGTGATATCATCTGCATACCTGAGGTTATTGATATTTCTCCTGGCAATCTTGGTATCAGTTTGTGCTTCATCCAGCCCAGCTGCAGCAGGGGCTCTAACAAAGCCTTGCCTGAATTTCTTGTCTGGCCTCTGGTCAATTTCTATGGACTGGAGAAGGTCAAGAACCCTGATTGGTATCACCACCTCCTTTCTTTGCTCCTCCAGTCTTATTAAACATGCTGGAGGGCTCCTGCTGAGTCTCTGGTTTGCTCTCCACCACCACTTAGTGTTTTGGTCATTCTCCAAACCTTTTGGGGCTTCCTTTGTGGCGCAGTGGTAAAGTATCTCCAATGCAGGAGATACAGGTTTGATCCCTGGGTTGGGAAGATACCCTGGAGTAGGAAATGCAACCCACTCCTGTATTCTTGCCTGGAGAATCCCATGGATAGAGGAGCCTGGTGGGCTACAGTCCATGGGGTTGCAAAGAGTCAGACACGATTGAGCATGCATCACTTGCTTCACTTGCAAACCTTGTGACCAGTTCCCATGTTAATTCCCTCTGCTGAGCTTTGTTGTTGTTGTTGGTCACTTGCTAAGTCATGTCTCTTTGTGACCCCATGGACTGCAGCACTCCAGTTTCCCTCTCCTCCACTATCTCCTGGAGTTTGCTTGGACTCATGTCCTTTGAGTCGGTGATGCTATCCAACCATCTCATCCTCTGCCGCCCACTCCTGCTTTTGCCCTCAATGTTTCTCAGCATCAGGGTCTTTTCCAGTGAGTCAGCTGTTTGCACACAGGTGGCCAGAGTATTGGAGCTTCAACTTCTGCTGAGCTACAGCTCTTGAATTCTGTTTTCCAGATTGGACTCTGTTCAATATAGAACAAGAACCCCACTTCTAGATGCCCGCAGTCTTTCAGGACAGACATGGAAACGACTGTGATTTTTGTCTGTTTCATGCTGCTTTCTGTCTTCATCCGGAAGTAGACCTCACCTCGAGCACAAGGATTGGCCATCACCCAGACTGACACCATCATAGGACTTAACACTCCCTGTTCACAGAGGCTTTTCCAGGGGTCATATCATGTCCCCAGACCAGGCTAATCACTTTCCTCTGAGTTGTTTGAAATGGGTGTGGTGCAGCCAGAGCCACCTACCCTCTTGGGAGTCATTGGAGGTGTGAGTTCTGTGGAAACTTGGTCTTTGGTGGGTTTTTTTTGTTTTTTAAATTTATAAGCTTGATCTTTGTTTGGCTAAGTGTATGTCTCCAGTGCACAGTGAGTGCTCTGTCAACACAATTTCATAAAATCTAAGGTGCCATCCATTTTCAAACAATTATTTTGTGTTCCACTAAGAAAGAAAAAAATACTGTTAATTAAACCATAACATATTTTTTATGTGCACCTTTTATTTTAGATGTATGAAAAGATCTTTTGGACATATTTAAGACAGTTTATATCATATAGTTTATATCATACAGTGTTTTTATTTGTATGTAAACAGGAAAGTGTAAGTGCTGTTAGCTGCTTAAAGTGAAAGTGAAGTCGCTCAGTCGTGTCCGACTCTTTGCGACCCCATGAGGACCAGGCTCCTCCGTCCATGGGATTTTCTAGGCAAGAGTACTGGAGTGGGTTGCCTTTTCCTTCTCCAGGGAACTTATCTCTTCTTTTTTAAAATAATTTTTTCATGCTAAAAATTTATTAACTTTTAATACCAACAAATATCTAGTTACCAAATTCCTATTAAAACCTCCTCTTTTTAAAAACTTCATTCATCCATTCTTTTATTTTTGGCTGCACTGAGTCTTCGTTGCTGTGTGCACGCTTTCTCTAGTTGTGGGAGCCGGGCTGCCCTTTGTTGCAATGTTCAGGCTTCTCAGGTGGAGCACGAGCTCTAGAACACACAGGCTTAATAGTTGTGGTGACTACCGTTGCCCTGTGGTGTGTGGGATCTTTCTAGACCAAGGATAAGAACTGGTGACCCCTGCTTTGGCAGGCAGATTCTTAACCTCTGGAACACCAGGGAAGCCCTAAAACCTTCTCTTCTAAGTCACTTTTGACTCCAGGTCGTTTGTGATTTTTCACAGATGAAGTCCCCTCTGCCACCAAGAACCCTGGTAACATGTTGTGTGTGGTTGTGGAAGTGTTCCAGGTTGTCTCCAGGGTTTTCTTTTGGGCTTGTGACACCCATTCTGTGAATTTGATGCTGGCCCTTCCTTATCTCACCTAAAGGGATCTGCAGACTGTGTTGATAAAGCAGCCAGGACTCACACCGCTCCTTCGATGGTCCTCTGGTGTGAAGCCTGGAATAGTGTAGGACTGCGGTCAGCTCTGAGGCCACCTGGAGTGAAAGCCAAGTTACTGTGCTTTTCAGGGAGCTTATTCTGTCACGTCCTGAGCAGCATTGACCATCTAGCGGCGACCATAGGAGGTGTGCTGACCTCAGGGATATTGGGTGTGTTAGCATTGATGGATTGTGATATTTGCACAATTAATTAATCAATGAATCTGGTGGGGCCTGAACCCACCCTCACTGAGAGACAGGCAGAAAGATGTGCAGAGAGAGTCTCCCTTGGTCCAGTGGTTCCTTGGGCCACATCCACCCCTGCACTTTCCAGGGTTTATTTATGAAATCTGGTCCTCCTTCCCTCTTGCTTTGTGAAACTAGTTCAGATTAGTTTCATGTCACTTGCAACCTAGCAAATCCTGACTAATCCAGAAGCTTATAAAATGATTATAAACAGTGTGATGTGTGCAGGAATTAAAGTGTATTCAGGCTCTGAAGTAGCATCAAGGAGAGAGAGACCTGCTCCGTTCGAGGTCAGGCTGCAACTCTAGACTCTCCGAGGTGAGGCAGGGCCTACCTCCTGGGTGCCTCCCAAGGACCCCGTGTATACTCCAACTACTTGCTCCCACTGTCTTTCTCACCACATAATTTAAAATAATCAGTTCAGAGGAGGATGGACCCTGTGTTTACTCCCATTTATAATCGCATAATTACCTTTACTGGTGCTCCTTGAATTTTTGTGTGTGTGAATTTGAATTTCCTTCTGGGCTCACTTGCTCTCACCTTGAAGAACTCCCTCCAGCATTTCTTGTAAGGCTAACAACAAGTTCTCTGCAGGATGGCAGACATTTTATTGGCTTCTGTGTGCCACCATGGCTATAATAAGATCTGAGGCTGGTCTTACAGGTAATTAATAGTAAGGCAGTAGGACATGACTCGCCTGGAATGAATCATTCCATTGCTGAAGGTGACTTTTGAAACAGCTCACCCTAAAGGTGACAGTACACCGCTGGCGTGTCTAGCCACCAAGCTATAGGTGAACTAGGGTTTTCTTTTCTGCCAGGCACTCTTTGTGTATTGCTTTGACTCCCCACGCACCCCCACCACTTGCCCTGTTTCAAATGTTTATCTTTACCATCTTTATTTGTGTGTTTCTGGCTACACTGGGTCTTCATTGCTGCGAGCGGGCTTTCTCTAGTTTTAGTACTCGGTCTTCTTATTACGGTGGCTTCTCTTGTGAGCAGGGGCTCTCGGATGCAAGGGGCTTCAGTAGTTGTGGTGCATGGGTTTAGTTCCTTTGTGGCTGGTGGGATCTTCCTGGACCAGGGATCAAACCCATGTCCCCTGCATTGGCAAGTGGATTCTTAACAGCTGGACCATCAGGGAAGTCTCTGCTTTGTGACTTTTAAGTCATTTGTTCAATTTCTTTTATTTTTTCTTTAAACTTATAGTGCAGAAAATTTCAAACGTTCACAAAAATACACAGCCTCATATGGTACATTTTCATGTACCTGTGACCTGGGTTCAGTGATGATTTAACTCACAGCCAAATTTGTTTTATAAACTTCCACCTGATCATCCTCAATATTATTTTGTAAGTTGCTCAGTTTATTTTCCTCATTTTTATCTGGGAAAGAGTGACAGTATCCTGAACAAACTGAATTAAGGTGTAAAGAGAAAACCCTGTAAAACCCTTTGATGTGTAGTAAGTAGATGAAAGCTGTATTAGAAGCGTGGGACTTAGTCACTATAAGCAGCAACAAAGGATGCCTGACACCATGCGCTGGGTTTGTTTTTCTTTAAAGGAGCTGTGGTCTGGCATTTTAACAAGAGTTACAAATGACAGGGTGGTGTAGGCTAAGTCTAGCTTTGAGACTGTAATGATACAGGACTGTAAGCTTATAGCTTTTTCAGTTGACTGTAAGCGTCAGACATTTTAAAATTTAGGGCTTCCCTGGTGGGCGAGTGGTTAAGAGTCACCTGCCAATGCAGAGGATGTGGGTTCGATCCCTGGTCTGGGAAGAGCTCACATGCCTCAGAACAACTTCACAAGCCCCTGCGCTGCACCTGCTGAGCCCCTGCGCTGCACCCGACTGAGACCGTGGGCCGCGACTACTGAAGGCTGCGCGCCCTAGAGCCTGGGTCCTCAGTGAGAGATTCCGCCTCGGTGAGAGCCCTCAGGCCGCAGCTAGAGAAAGCCCACATGCACCAATAAAGCCCCAGCAGAGCCAAAAATCAATAAAGTAAAATATTTTTAAAATGTAGTCTTATAATTAAAAAAAAATACTAATTCAATAAAATTATTTTGGAGAGAAATCATGTTGAAAGATTTTAGTAGTATCCTCAGAGTAAGATGTTTTAAATAGTTCTTCTGGACATAACCTGCTATTCATTGTGAGGACATATGTTTACTTACTAGCTTCAAATTGATTTTGCTGAGAGAAATGAGGCCTTTGGTTGGTCATTCTACATTCTCTCACCTGTCTCCCCAGTGATATAGGGAATGCATTTGCAGGGTTGGCAGAGGAAATTAAGATTTTTTGTTGTTGTTGTTCTGGAATATATTAACACTTAGGCTCATACTTGATAGCTTCACTTCAGTGAGCATCCTCCTTTAGTTAAACTGGCCTTGGGTATTCTCCAGGGAAAAATAGATTGTTATGTTTTTTAACACAAATGTGTGCATGAACTGGTGAAGAAGAACTTCCTTTAGTCACAATTTCAGAGTTACAGAAGCACATGTTTGTTATTATGATCTTTCAAGTTTGCTAACTGCTTTACTGAAAATAGTACATGGAAAAATACAGCACAGTATGTCCCGAATAAGCCCGTGGGTATTTCTTTTTAAAAGTTATAATTTAAATTCTGTCTTGAACTTGTCAAATGCTTTCTTTTAAAATACATGTTTATATAAGCATTTGCTTTAGTGCTTTTGTGATTGAACCAAAAGGGCTTCCCTGGTGGTAAAGAATCCGCTTGCCTATGCAGGAGACTCAGGTTTGATTCCTGGGTTGGGAAGAGTCTCCTGGTGGAGGAAATGGCAACCCACTCCAGTATTCTTGCTTGGAGAATCCTGTGGACAGAGAGCCTGAGGTGCTGAAGTCCATGGGGTTGCAAAAGAGTTGGATATGACTTAGAGACTGAACAACAATTGAGCCAAACAGCAGGGAGAATGGGCAGCTTCTGCTCAAAAGACCGAAACTCCCCCAGGTCTCTCAGGGAGGGGTTTTTAAAGACAGTGTTAGCGGTGGGTATTGTAGGGGGTGTGATCAGCTTGTACACAATTCTCTGACGGTTGGTGGTGAGGTGATCAGGAGTCTACATCCACTTCTGGTTACAGGGGGTCTGAGGTACGTGCTGGTGGGCTGCATGCACTTAACTCCAGCTGGTGGGGGTGTCAGTCTCTATACCACTCAGGACGTGGCTTAGACTGCTATCTAGAGCCCTTGAGGAGGAACTGAAGGTCCAGCACCTGTGTTGTGGCTTAACTATTATTATTTTGTCTTACTTAACTGTTTTCCTTTGTTTCTGTATTTTCTCACTGCTCTGATTAACTTTGGAACTCAGGCAAGGCCTGGGAAGCTAAAGCTTTTCTACAAGCAAGAGGCAGGGGACATGGTGGGATGGGGTGGGGTTTCTATCCCTGAGAAGCCTCTCCAGGGTCCTGCTTAATTTAACTTTTCCTTTGAATTTGCCTTATTTGTCTGTTAATTCAACAAATATTTACTGATTCCCTGATCCATGCTAGATAATGTTCTAGCTACTGATGATGGGTGGGAAGTGAAACAGACAAGGACCCTGCTCTCAGTGAGTTTGTAATCTAGTGGGAAGATAGGCAGCTAATAAGAAAACTTCAGGCTGTGGTCAGCCTGTGTGGAGGACATTGAGCCGCTGGTAGTGTGAGAGGGAATGAGCTTGGGGGCAATACCTGGTCATCGTATTTATACTTTAATTTAGTTACTGTTATCAGAACAGCAATATGGGAGAATGGAAAAACCATGAACTTTTTCTGTATAAACCTTAGGTTTTCTAACACACGTTGTGTGGATATCAGAAAATTATACAATCTGTCTGATTCCCAGTTTCCTCAACTACTCTAAGGGTAAAAGAATACTACCTAGCTCATAGGGACTTTCTGAGGAATAAATGTGACAATTTAAGCAAAAACCCTAGGAAAGTGTATGGTCTCTAACAGTTGCTTTATAAATAGTAGCTAACATATTTCTAGAGGCTTCCCTGGTAGCTCAGCTGGTAAAGAATCCACCTACAATGCAGGAGATCCTGATTTGATTCCTGGGTCAGGAAGATCTACTGGAGAAGGGATAGGCTACCCACTCCAGTATTCTTAGGTTCCCTGATGGCTCTGCTGGCAAAATGAATCTGCCTGCAATGTGGGAGATCTGGGTTCAATCCCTGGGTTGGGAAGATCCCCTGGAGCTTAAATTCTTTCTTCATTAAAATTAAAAAACAAAGTTCCCCCATGATTTCATCAGTTTTTCTATCCGGTGCCTAATGAGATGTTTTAAAGAGAGCACCTTAAATAGCCATTCATGCCCATGGTCACCATGGTAACTGCTAGCATGGAAACTTGCTGCTATGGGCTTATTCATTTCCATGAATCGTCACAGTTTAACGTATATCTTCTGTTGGCCAGCTTTTGTTGAGGTCATAATTCACAGGAAGGGAACTATATTTGTATTTAATGCAGCAAAGTTTTATAGAACTGAAGGATAATAAATTCATCAAGAATCTGGACACCAAAGCAGGGTTCTAGGGCAGAAACAGCAGTGCCACTGCAGTTTCTTCTGTGGGAAACAGCACACTGTGGTTCAGAGGGGCTTTACTACCGCACCCAGCTCGGGGTGCGAGCCACAGCCTGGGAGCAGGCAGAGACCCCAAGATACCAAGTCCCTCAGGGCTGCTGATGGGGACTTCCCATAGAGGAGATTCCAAGGTCAAGGTGGTCATCTTCCTAGATAGACAGCCAATCAAACACCTTAGAAGAGCACAGGGCACAGGGAAGCAGGTACGTCAGAACAATGAAGCCGACAGCCGGCCCCAGAGACCTGGCAGGGTCTGCGGTAGGACGGCTTGGGGAGATACTAAGCTGACTTGAGAGTTTCCCAACCTGCGGGCACATCTGTGTTCTTAACAACACACTTTGTCCTGGATCTACTTGTCCTGGAGACGGGACCAAGCTAAACAGCACCCTTTCTTCCTTTCCTTCTCTCTGGGGTAAGGAGGTCTCTCCTCTGTCCCGGATCAGTGGCCAAGAGGTCCTACCAAGACCTTCGTCAACTACCCCCTCCTCATTGACACTCTGACTTCTCTCTAATGATTTTTTTTTTTTAAGTATTTATTTATTCGGCCGTGTTGGATCTTATTTGTGTCACTCGGGATCTGTAGTTGCAGTATGGGGGATCCAATTCTCTGACCCGGGATCGAACCCACGCCCCCTGCATTGGGAGCATGGTGTCTTGGCCACTGGACCACCAGGAAGTCCTTGTACTGATTTCTTCTCTCTCTACCTATAAACATGCTCAAAAGTTTCCTATCTTAAAAAGGAGTCCACCCAAACCCTCTACTCTGACCTTTAACTGTTGACTTCCTTTCATGGCTAAGTTTTCAGGAATCGCTTGACTTTGTCTCTCATTTCCTCCTTAACTCTGTGACTTTGCTTCTTTTTGAAGAAAATTAATTAATTTTGGCCACAATGAGTCTTCACTGCTGCATGTAGGCTTTGCTTTAGTTGTGGTGAGTGGGGACTAGTTGCGGTGCACGGCTTCTCCTCCTGGGGGCTTCCCTTGCTGCAGAGCACGGCCCTGAGCGCAGGCTCAGTAGTTGTGGTGCACAGGCTTAGTTGTCCCACAGCATGCGGACTCTTCCTGAATCAGGGATTGAACCGGTGTCCCCTGCATTGGCAGGTGGATTCTTAACCACTGAGCCCCGAGGAAAGTCCTGTGACCTCGCTTCTAGCTCTGTCTTCTGTAGACTTTGTTCCCACTACGTTCATCAATGGGTATGTCCATCCGTCCTCTGTACTCTTCCAGCTGAGTGTCTCTGCATTTCAAATTCAGCAAGAAATGAACTCATTATCTGCTTCAGTGCTATAATGGTTTGAAAACATACCTGTAAACTCTTTGATACTTTTCCTTTCAAGAGGTGGGGCTTAATGCCCTGTCCATGAATGTGGGCTGGAATTAATCACTCCCTCCTAATGAGTGGAATAGGGCAGAAAGGATGTGTGAGACTTGAGGGTCATTAAAAGCATTGTGGCCTCGTCCTTGCTCTCTCTCGGGTCATCTGGTGCAGGGGAAGACGTGTACCATAACTGAAGGATATTCAAGCCACCTATAGAGAGGTTCACTGGGCAAGATACAGAGGTCTGTCAGCAGCCAGTGGTTACTTGCCAGCCATGTGATTTGAACTCCTCGGAGCTCCCATCCCAGTCAAGTCTTCAGATGGTGCAGCCCCAGCTTAAGTATAATCCAGCAAAGCTTCTCCTTGATTCCTCACCCACAGAAACTGTGAGATGATAAATGATAAATATAATAAAATTTAGCAAGCTGCTAAATGTTACGGGTATTTGTTACACGGCAGTAGATGAACAATGCACATGGCAAACCTTGTCTTTTCACAATCTCAACAAGTTGTTTTCAAACCAGAAACACCTCCTTCCTCCTCAAAATTCAACTGACACTCAAGTTCTATTATTTATATTTAGGAATCTGTAATGTCATGGCATCTGGTCCTATCACATCATGGCAAATAGAATAGAAAAAAGTGGAAACAGATTTTAATTTCTTGGGCTTCAAAATTACCATAGATGCTGACTACAGCCATGAAATTAAAGGACATTTGCTGCTTGGAAGAAAAGCTATGACAAACCTAGACAGTGTATTAAGAAGCAGAGACGTCACCTTGCCTACAAAGGTCCAACTAGTCAAAGCTGTGGTTTTCCCAGTAGTCATGTATGGATGTGTGAGTTGGACCATAAAGAAGGCTGAGTGCCAAAGAATTGATGCTTTTGAACTGTGGTGTTGGAGAAGACAATTGAGAGTCCCTTGGACTGCAAGGAGATCAAACCAGTCAGTCCTAAAGGAAATCAACCCTGAATATTCATTGGAAGGACTGATGCTGAAGTTGAAGCTTCAATACTTTGGCCAGCTGATGTGAAGAGCTAACTCACTGGAAGAGACTCTGGTGCTGGGAAAGATTGAGGGCAAAAGGAGAAGAGGGTGGCAGAGGATGAGATAGTTAAATGGCATCAGTGACTCAATGGATATGAATGTGAGCAAACTCTAGGTGAGAGGGGAGGACAGAGGAGCCTGGCATGCTGCAGTCCATGGGGCGCAAAGAGTTGCATACGGCTTCACGACTGAACAACAGCAACAATTTGTTGATTCAGCCTCTTATGAATTTCTCTTTCACTCTCTGTGTATGGTATCTCATCTAGACTGTTTAAGTTGCCTGGAAATGGGTTTCTTGCTTCCAGCTTTACTCCCTTATAATCTGTCGTCCATGCTGCCATCAGAACAGTTGTTCTAAAGTATGAGTTTTATCTCCTTGCTTCTTTGCTTAAATCATCCTCATTGACTAGGGCTTATCAAGTCCAGACACCCTAGCAGTACAGGTAAAGCCATTTGAGGTTTGAGTGCTTCTTCCTCTTCGCTGTGGCACGCCATACGTATTCCTTGAAATTCAGAGCATGATTTGAGAGAGGGATTCTGCTAACATCTTGTTCTGTTTTCTCTCCAAAACATGTATCATTAACCTTGGGGCAGTTCTAAAAACACGTTCCATTAGTGTGTGTGCTGTACCAGTGAGGAGTGTAGCAGTAAATGAGGCCTCTGTTGTATTCCTGTGAAACTCACAGGATTTTGCACAGAGAAACGTTATTGTCCCCTTGAGGAAGAACTTGGTTGGTTTACCAAAGAGGCCATGGTGCTTTGTCTGAAAGTCATGTGGGAAGCATGCGTGGTTTTCTGCCACTATTTCAGGAGCTTCATAAAAACTATGAAGTGTTCTAACCCTTGGAAGCAAATGCATCAGGGGGCCAATGAATTCCAGTTTTTCAGGATACACTACTGTGCTTCCTGCCTGCACATCCCTGTTTAAGTGGCTGGCTGGCCACATAAAGGACATACACCTCTCCAGCTTACACATCAGTCCTGTTCAATATGACCCTTCCAGTCAACTATACAACAACCAAAAAGCTGATTAAAAATAGTGACCCTTTCTAACTGTTGAGTCATATTTATACTGTCAGCATGACCTTTATATTTCCTTGAACCACTCTCTCTGGGCTTCCCTGGTAGCTCACACGGTAAGGAATCTTCCTGCAATGAGGGAGACCTGGGTTCGATACCTGAGTCGGGAAGCTCTCCTGGAGGAGGGCATGACAACCCACTCCAGTATTCTTGCGTGGAGAATCCCGTGGAAGGAGGAGCCTTGGTGGGCTACAATCCATAGGGTTGCAAAGAGTCAGATATGACTGAATGATTAACACTTCACTCTGCTCTATCAATTTTTCTAAACTGATGTAATGCCACAAAATAGAAAAAGAGGAAAACTGTGAATTTTAACAAATATGAACACCAGCGTACAATATTATTAAAATATTTGGTGAAAATATAGTAACAGACTAACCAAGATGAACCACATCCCTTAAAAAAAATATTTATTTACTTACTGGGGCTTCCCAGGTGACACTAGTGGTAAAGAACCTACCTGCCAACGCAGGAGACCCTGGAGATGCAGGTTAATAAAAAAAAATTATTATTTTGGACTGTGCTAGGTCTTCATTGCTGTGTGGGCTTTCTCTAGTTTCAGTGCGCTGGCTTCTGTTGTGGAGCATGGGCTCTAGGGTGCGTGGGCTTCAGTCGTTTCAGCTCCTAGACTCTAGAGCACAGGCTTAATAGTCATGGCGCATGGGCTTAGTTGCTCTCAGGCATGTGAGATCTTCCCAGACCAGGGATCAAACCTGAGTCTCCTGTATCGGCTGGTGGATTCTCTACCACTGAGCCACCAGGGAAGCCTGAACTACATCCCTGTAACTGAAGGTTGGATGCAGAAAAATAACCAAAGTATAAATTTCAAACTTAATGGTTATGTGAAGAGTGTAACAGGATTTCAGGGAAAAGAATAATCTTGCATTTCAAGATAATATTAATAAAATACTTGGGGCTTCCCTCATAGCCCAGTTGGTAAAGAATCTGCTGGCAATTCAGGAGACCCAGGTCTGATTCCTGGGTCGGGAAGATCCCCTGGAGAAGGAAATGGCAACCTAGTCCAGTATTCTTGCCTGGAGAATCCCATGACAGAGAAGTCTAGCAGCCCATGGGGTCACAAGAGTTGGACATGACTTAGCGGCTAACCCACCACCACAATTAGTAAAATACACTTGAGTAAAACTGTTGCACTTTTTTCTTTTGAAGTTGAAATTCCCAAAGTAGCTCTGGATATGTGAATCCCATTTTTCTTTCATGTATTCAGCAAACACTTACTCAGTGCCCTGTGCTGGGCTCTCAGCAAGGGGCAGAAGGAAGAGCACAGGAGCTGGTGCTTGGTTTTCTTCTGCATCATATCCAGTCTGTACTCTGCTGCTTAGTTTTCTGTTTCTCTTTTTTCTTGCCTCTTATGTTTCAGATCCATAAACTGTTTTAAGTCTACATTCTCATTTCAAAGCTTTGTTCTCCAATCTAAACAGATAGTAACAGTTGTGTATTAGTCCTTGTGTATACAGGCTTAGAAATTCCATTTTTAAAGCACATTCTTATAAAAACTCATAGAAGTGCAGAGAGTAAAATGTGAAAGGCCTCCCTTTATTCTTTTAATTAAAAATAGATATATTTATTTGACTGAGCCACATCTTAGTTGTGGCATGCAGGATCTTTGGTTGCATCGTGCAGACTCTTAGCTGTGGCAGGTGGGATCTAATTCCCCGACCAGGGATGGAACCTGGGCACCCTGCATTGAGAGCGTGCAGTCTTAGCCACTGGACCAGCAGGGAAGTCCCGAAAGTCCCCTTTTACAATCTCCTCTCCAGCTGCTTCCCAAAATCCATGCATACAAGTGTGTGAAAGTCCTGTTTCCCACATTTTTGGTGACACTGTTATCCCTTTAAAAAATATTAACCCATATGATGGCTTTAAAAGTATCTTATTGCTCAGTTCATATTGCTCAGTGCTGGGCACTGGGTAGATGAAGCCTCTTGTCATGTGTTTATTAGTCTTTAGTATTTCTCTGAATTGCCTTTTCCTGCCCTTTGCTTTTTTTCCTCTGGAACTGTTTGTTTCTTCTTGAGTTAATTTTGGTAATCTGTGTTTTCCTAGAAAATTATCTGTTTCGCCAGTTTACAAATCCATATATATAATTATGTCCTCTTTCTTGTTTCTAATTTGGATGCCTTCTTTTTTTCTTGTTTGATTAAATTTGCGTGAAGTTCTATCTTGTTAGTCCTTTCAAAACACCAGCTTTTACTTTTATTAGTCCTCGGGACTGTTAAAAATGTTTTTGGTTTCATTAATTGCTGCTTTTTCTTTATTCATTTCCTATTTGTACCTTCTTTTTTATAGTTTATTTAATTTTGGTTGCAGTGGGCCTTCACTGCTGCATGAGGGGCTTTCTCTGGTTGCAGCAAGTGGTCTTCTCATTGCAGTGGCTTCTCTTGTTAAAAAGCAGACTCCAGGCACACAGGCTTCAGTAGTTGTGGCATGTGGGGTTGTTAGTTGCCCTGTGGCATATGGAATCTTCCTGGACCAGGGATTGAACCCGTGTGCCCTGCGCTGGCAGGTGGATTCCTAACAGCTGGACCACCAGGGAAGTCCTCTTCCTTGCATCTTTTGTACCTTTTTGGGAGCAGAGGTTCAAAAGTTGTTGCTGAGGGTTGGGAGAGGGACATCAGCCCTGTTCCCTGCCCGCCGCGCCCCCCCTCCCCCCCCGCCCCTCTCCCCCCTCCGCCCCTCTCCCCCCCCCCGCCGCCATCACCAATAAAGAAAGTTCAGAATCAGGAAGAAACAAGTCAGGCATCAGGTGGAGATCATGTAGGCTTTGATAGTAGTAAGGATGGCTTGAAGAATAATGCTCAACCTGCGATTAGTCAGGCTAATGACCTTTCCCCTCTGAGTTAACAAGAAATTCTTAGAATAAATGCTTTTGGGGAGGTTCAACATGAAAATAGAGTTGAATAAATCAATTGCTAAGTAGCAATGAAGGCTTTCCTGGTGAGGTGGTTCAGATGGTAAAGAAATGCAGGAGACCTGGGTTTGATTCCTGGATTGGGAAGATCCCCTGCGGAAAGAAGTGGCAACCCACTCCTGTATTTTTGCCTGGAGAATTCCATGGACAGAAGAGCCTAGTGGGCTAGAGTCCATGGTGTTGCAGAGTCAGACATGACTGAATGACTAACACTTTCACTTCTTTCAGGGGCAATGAAGGCCATGTTCCCTCGGGGGAGTTCAGTCTTCATAATTCCATCCGGAGACCCAGATTGGGAACAGAAAGATGGTGATGTGGCAGATCCCAGTTGGTGGCTGGCTGATCAGGGAGCTGATGGGGAGCCTGGTGGAAGGAGGTGGTCTTGGGATTCAGACTGGGCAGGGAGGCCTTTGGGAACCCGAGTCTGGGAAGGGTGCAGGGGTTTCAGCTTAACCAGCAAACCAGGCTGGGAAGGAGGAGGTGAAGGGTTGCTGGACGTCAGAGAGGGCCTTTCAGTGTCAGAATCCCTGTAGTAGGAAAGTCAGGTGGACAGGTACATCCCCAAAGATGCTGGGACCTGTGGGGGACCGGGGCTGAGTCATCTTGCAGGCTCTGGGGCTCTTGTCCTTCCTACTTAGCTCAACATCTGCTTTGAAGCCGAAAGAATCGCTGCTTTCCTATTCCTGGCTAATTAAACAGTTCAAACATATGCATCGCCTCCCTCAGCATCCTCACACAGGAGGTGCTGTGTGGGTGGCAGGTGTGTGGCCCTGGCAGCAAGGGGTGCGTTGGGGTGGAGTGGGAGGAGAGTGGGGAGGGGCCAGCCCTGGAGCCACACTTGCCTCATGGCGACCTGACCTGTCAAGGCTCCTTTGGGCCTGTGAGTTCATCTGGCCCTCCAGGGGTGTTTTTATGACAGTATATCAAGGCATAAACTGTAAGCCAACAGGCCTATGTTCCTAGCCATGTGTTCGCAGAATGAGTTTGGTCTTCTTGTTTCCTCAGGGAGGGCGCAGTGACCCCTGTCCAGAGCTCGTACAAAGGGCAACCTCACTAAACATCTCTCTCCCTGTGCGGTGTGTCTCCCTCTGTAATTTCTTCTCTCTCTGTAATTTCCTACAGTGAAATTTGATGCTTTAGAACTAAATTAAAACGTCATCTAAAGAGATGGTTGGGTTAACATAAAAGTCAAGTTCCTTTAAGGAGGAATGATTTTTTACAGTCAGGTCACACAGATATTTACAAAGAAGAGCAGTGTATTGGGTTGGACAAAATGTTCATTCGGATTTTTCCAAAAGATCTTAGGAAAATCCCAAATGAACATTTTGGCCAACCTAGTACTGTCTTACATGCTGATGTCAGGTTTCAGAGTCTTATGTATGCAGGTAAGGCTTCCCGGGTGGCTCAGGGGTAAAGATTCTGCCTGCCAAAGCAGGAGACACAGGTTCAGTCCCTGGGTCGGGAAGATCCCCCGGAGGAGGAAATGGCAATCTACTCTAGTATTTTTGCCTGGTTAATGCCATGGACAGAGGAGCCTGTCAGGCTGCAGTTCACAAGGTTGCAAAAGAGTTGGACATGACTGAGTGACTAAACCACCACCATCAGCACATCACGTAAACAGTTTCTGTTTATACTCATTTTCCAGTAATAGGCACAGGGTCTGTTCTGGCTGCATGAAAGGTAGAGACTGTGAAGAGTTTTCAGCTGTTGTTGCCCCTGGGAGGGTGTCCTTTCATGTACTTCATCACAGGTCCTTGAGGGCATGTCTCCACTATAATGCAAGGGTCCTAAGGACTCTTACTCTGACAGTCTTTGCAAAGATTCATCAAACATCTCTTTGAAACCCACTCAGAGTCATTTTCATCTTTTGGCTTTGTCCTAGATATTTTTAGGGTTGATAGATTTATTTTTTCCAAGAGCAAACAGAACATTTTAAGGCTTTGATTTTTGGCTAAGGCTTAGTAAATTCTGTTCCATGGAGAGTAGGCAGGTTTCCTGCTGAGGCACTTAGGAACTTGGCTGGCACAGAGATTTCCTCTCAGTGTTAGCTTGGAGTCATGAACCCAGCCCAGAAGGTAGACCACCCTTGTCCTGTGCAGCTTCTGCGTCAGTGGACACCTGGACACACTGTCATGGTCCATCACCTCCCTCTGTTCTGAGTTCCCTGTCCCCACAGAGGACATCTTGTTCAGGGTTTAGTTGCTTCTACACTTAAGAAAGCCTGCCTGGGATCATGTTGAACTTAGTCTCTGCAGAATAAGCCATCAAGTCATAGAGTCTGCTGCTCTCAGAATGCCTAATGGTTATTGTGCTTAAATAGTATTATTAAAATGATAAAACAAGCCATGTTCATCTCAGCTAGTGTCAAAAAAATCTTAAGAACATAATGACAATTAGAACCTTCCATCATTTCAGCACCTAGAGGTAACATCCTCTTTTTGTCATTTATTTTCTAAACTTTTATTTTACCATGGTGAGAACACTTAACTTGAGATCTACTCTCTCTCGCTTTAAAAAAATATATATTTATTTGGCTATACCAGGTCTTGGTTGCAGCATATGGGATCTAGTTCCCTGACCAGGGATTGAACCCAGGCCCCTGCTTCAGAAGAGTGGAGTCTTAGCCACTAGACCACCAGGGAAGTCCCAAGACCTACTCTCTTAAATGTTTAAGCATACAATAAATGATTGGTGATTAGAGGTACAGCACTGTACAGCAAATCTCTAGACCTTACTCATCTTGTTTGACTGAAACTTTATGCCAGTTGATTAATTAATTAAACTTTATGCCCCATTCCCCCTCCTCCAGCCCCTAGGAACTACCATTCTATTCTTTGATTCTGTGAATTTGACTATTTTAGAGTTCCTCAGATATGTGGAGTCAGGAAGGGTTTGTTCTTTCGTGACTGGTTTATTTCACTCAGCATAATGTCCTCAGCTTCGTTCATGTTGTCACATACTGTGGACTCTCCTTACTTTTTTTAAGGCTGAATCACATTCCATTGTATATATGTACCATCTTTATCCATTTGTCTGCTGATGGACACTTCGGTTGATTCCACATCCTGGATATGGTGAATAACACTGCCATGAACAAAGGAGTGTTAATGTCTCTTAGAGATCCTGATTTCAATTCCTTTGGGTAAATACCCAGAGGTGGGATCATATGATATTTGTACAGTTGACCCTTCAACAGCTGGGCTTGTACTGCATGGGTCCACTTACACACAGATTTTTAAAAATAAAATATACAGTTGACCCTTTGTAGCCATAGGTTTAGCGTCTTCAGTTCAGTGCTGATGCAAACTTAATACATAACCATGCTAAGTCGCTTCAGTCGTGTCCAACTCTGTGCGATCCAATGGACAGCAGCCCACTAGGCTCCCCCGTCCCTCGGATTCTCCAGGTAAGAACACTGGAGTGGGTTGCCATTTCCTTCTCCAATGCATGAAAGTGAAAAGTGAAAGGGAAGTCGCTCAGTCGTATCCGACTCTTAGCGACCCCATGGACTGCAGCCTACCAGGCTCCTCCACCCATGGGATTTTCCAGGCAAGAGTACTGGAGTGGGGTGCCATTGCCTTCTCCGATACATAACCATATATTCCACTAAATACATTGTCATCTTTGTTCCACATCATCAAATATTTTACAGTGTCACTTGTGAAATTTATATAAATCACATCATAAAATTCACTATTTTGAGATATACAATACAGTAATTTTCTTGTGTATTGACAAAGTTGTGCAACAGTCACCACTGTCAAATTCCAGAACATTTTTATCACCCCAAAAGGGAGTCCTGGAGCGATTATCAGTCACTGCCCATTCTAACTCCCCCCTTCATCCCACGGCAACCACTAATCTACTTTCTGTATTTATGGATTTGCTATTCTGGAAATTTCATATGAATGTATTCATACAATTGTGACCTCTTTGATGTGGCTTCTTTCACTCAACATAATGTTTTCAAGGTTCATCTATATTGTATCACGTCCCACTACTTCGCTCCTTTTTTTAAAACTTCATTCGTTTTTACTGATGAATAGTATTCCATCGTATGGATCTCACATTATGTTTATCCATGCATCACTTGATGAGGATTTTTTTCCTACTTTTTAGCTATTGTGAATAGTACTTCTGTGAGCATTCGTATACAGATTTTTATTTGAGCTCCTGTTTTCAGTTCTTTGGGGGTACATACCTAGGAGTGGAATTACTAGATCACAATGGTGACTGTCTTTATCTTTGAGGAAATGCCAATTTTTTTTTCACAGATGCCATGGCATTTTACTGGAGAAAGAAATGGCAACACACTCCAGTATTCTTGCCTGGAGAATTCCATGAACAGAAGAGCCTGGCGGGCTACAGTCCATGGAGTCGCAAAGAGTCAACATGACCGAGCAACTAAACAAACAACAATACCATTTTACATTCTCACAAACAATGTATGGAGGTTCGATTTCTCCATATCTTTGCCAAAACTTACTATTGTCTTTTTTAGCTGTAGTCATTCTAGTAGATGTGAGATGCTATCTCATTGTAGCTTTGATTTTCGTACTGCTATTGCCTAATAATTGCAAATATCTTTCCATGTGCTTATTGGCCATTTGTATGTTTCATATTTTCCTTGAAGAATTGTCTGTTTGGCTCCTTTGCCCATTTTTCAGTTGGGTTACTTGTCCTTTATATTCTGGATAATAGGCCCTTATTAGATATGTGATTTGTAAATATTTTCTCCCATCATGTGGATTATCTCTTCACTTTCTTTTTTTTTTTGTAATTTTATATTTATTTTTGGCTATGCTAAGTCTTTGTTGCCATGCAGGCTTTTTCTCTAGCTGCGGTGTGTGGGGGCTATTCTCCAGTGGCGGCGTGTGGACTTCTCATTTGATGGTTCCTCTTGTTGTGGAGTACAGGCTCTAGAGCACATGGGCTTCAGTAGTTGGGACCCTAGGGCTCAGTAGTTATAGCTCCCAGGCACTAGAGCACAGGCTCAATAGTTGTGACACACAGACTTAATTGCTTTGTGGCATGTGGGATCTTCCTGGATCAAGGATCAAACCCGAGTCTTCTGCATTGACAGGTGGATTTTTTTTTTTTTTAACCACTGAGCCACCAGGGAAGCCCTCACTTCTTGATAGTGTACTTTGAAGCACAAACGTTTCTGATTTTTACGAAGTCCAACATATCTAGTTTTTCTTTGGTTGCTTGTGTCTCGTGTGTGATATCTAAGAAAACGTGGCCTAGTCCGAGGTCACAAAGTTTTATACTTATATTTTCTTCTAAGAGTTTTCTATTTTTCAGCTCTTACATTTTGAGGTATTTTTTGCATGTGGTGGGAGGAAGGAGTCTAACTTCATACTTCTGCATGTGGATGTCCAGTTGTCCCAACACTGCTTGTTGAAAGACTGTTCTTTCCCTGTCTAATGGTTTTGGTGTCCTTGTCCAAAACAACTGCCCATAAACGTAAGAGTTCAGTTTTGAACTCTGAGTTCTGTTCTATTTATCTGCGTATGTCTAGCCCTGTGCCAAATATCACATGGTCTAGATTGCTGTAGCTTTGTAGTAAGTTTTGAAATTGGGAAGTGTAAGTCCTACCTTGTTCCTCTTTTTCGAAATTGTTTTGACTATTCTGGGTCCCTTGCATTTCCATATGAGTTGTAGAATTAAGAGTCACTGTCAGGAGCCACAGACTTTGGCAGGGGAGGGGCCCTGAGGCCTTGCTGACAGAGGTCCGTATAGTCAAAGTTATGGTTTTCCCAACAGTCATGTACAGATGTGAGAGTTGGTCTGTAAAGAAGACATGACGCTGAAGAATTGATGTTTTTGAACTGTGGTGCTGGAGAAGATGCTTGAGGGTCCCTTGGACTGCAAGGAGATCAAACCAGTAAATCCTAAAATCAACCCTGAATATTCATTGGAAGAACTGATGCTGAAGCTGCAGTCCTTTGGCCACCTGATGCGAAGAGCCGACTCATTGGAAAAGACCCTGATGCTGGGAAAGATTGAGGACAGGAGGAGAAGGGGGCAACAGAGAATGAGATGGCTGGATGGCATCAGTAATTCAATGAACATGAGTTTGAGCAAACTCTGGGAGACGGTGAAGGACAGGGAAGCCTGGAGTGCTGCAGTCCATGGGGTTGCAAAGAGTCGAACTCAACTTAGTGACTGAACAACACCTCTGCAGAGTAGACTGGCTTTTTTCCCCTTCTTCTGTTTGATATCTCAGGGAGCAATCAGAAAGAAAGCAGTCAGCCTACGTCTTTAAATCCTATGTTTCAGAGACATTCAAAGGAAGCGCTCAGGCACCAGTAGGGTAGAAGTGATTTTGCAGTTTATGGGAGGGAGAAGAAGGGAGGGAGAGGCAGGGGGTGAGGCCCTGGAGAGCAGAGCCCGCCTGCTTCCTGAGCAAAGCGTTGCTCCAATGCTCGGCGCCCGGCCCCTCAAGTGTGGTTTTCCTCCCGCCAGCACCAAACCCTAAAATAGTACCACTGGCTTGCTGATCGAGTTCAGCCGCTCCCAAGAAGCAGGAGGTTTTGGAGTAAGTACCTAGCTGGTTATTATTTAAGGTGGGGATGGAAACTCTCAGAACAACAGCACTATCTGGGGAAAGAGGTTCTTCTGCTGTGGGTGTAACACCTCAAGTCTCCGGTGACTCCTGACATTATTAACACATCCTCATGGGCTGGGCAAGTGCGTGCTACATGCTTGTTTGGGGGCTGACGATGGATTTCAAACATCTTCTGGCAGCCTGAAAACATTGTCTTTTCTCACTGCCTGTCACTTTTCTTGTCTTGCCAAGTAAGGATAATTAATACTGCTGCTGCTGCTGTCTAGTTGCTCAGTCGTGTCCAACTCTGCAGCCCCATGGACTGTAGCCCACCAGGCTCCTCTGTCCACGGGATTTCCCAGGCATGAATATTGGAGTGGATTGCCATTTCCTCCTCCAGGGGATCTAACTTGAGGTTCAAGTCTAAAGGTCTTTGGAAACGCAGTTCTCCCCCTGGGTACTAGTTACTGGCAGCGTGGAGATGTGTTCACAGCCGTGGTGCAGAGCCTGCTTATGTGCGTGTTGTTGCCAGGCATGGGAAATCTGAAGTCCCATGGCGGGTACTGCCCACTGGACCAGTTCTAAGCCTTCTCCCCTGGAATCCAGCTCTGGGGAGCACCCCCTCCCTTCCTTGCAGAGGGCCGGATAACGTCCCTGTGCACAGTATCTGGACCAAACGCTGTGCTTGTGAGGCCTAGATGGCAGTCTCAAAGATATGACAGAGATAGAGGCTTTTCTAGGAAGTTACTTGTTACGTGGTTTCTGTTTAGACGTCTTTTGCCCCCACCCCCTGGGCAAGGGGCTCAAGTTACTCTGCAGCGTCTCCACCACTCTGGTGGCTGGAAATTCAGTTCTGGGGGATTCCCCCTTTCTTCCACTGAGTCTAATCTCTTATTAGAATCAGACCATTAGCTCAGTTTCGCAGGACGTTCATCCTTCAAGTTGACTCAGAAACGGGCTTGCCCCTCTGGTTTGGATGCAGAGATAGGCACACATGTGCTCCTCTGATCCGGTTCTGTCCCTCTGGCTCAGCCCCACAGACTACGTCTTCCGTGGCTGTGCTCAGAGCGGCTGTTTCACTTCTCTTCATCTCTTCTCTCTCCTCTGCCACATGAGTTTCCGTGTGTCCGTGTCGTCTCAGCAGGAGACACCCACGAAAAGTCTTGCAAAACAGGCAGGACTGTACCTTCACTGGGGAAAACCAGTGCATGGGAAGTGTCTTTTCCCCTGGCTTCAGTTTTCTTGTTCAAACACATCGATGTTTTTTAAAATGATGAACATGAGACTTTGGCATGCCGACTGCGTGGCAAATGAAGCAGTCCAGTTCTCCTAGAGGGTTGTTTCCTCTGATTCCCATGAGGCGCCCATATGTACGGCCCTCTCTTTCAAGGTGGGGAAACCGAGGCATGGAAAGGTGAGCAGGAGTTGCCAGTGGAGGCTCTTGGGAGAATGTTGGGGCCAGAGAGGTGGTGAGCACGCCGGCCTGGAGCTGTGATGGTGCTTTGGGGAGCCGTGCACAGTCCAGCCAGGAGCAGGTCTGAGTGGTGGGTCAGAGAGAACCCAGAGAGGCACGTGGCACTTTGTCTTACCCTGGAAGGGGTGCAGGTGGGTGGTCTGTAATCAGAGGGATCTAAATGGGGGTTCGAGGTGGGGCATGATCGGTTCTGCATCTGAAAAGCCTGTTGGCAGAGGGGGCCGTGGCCCTGAACTCTGGGCAGGAAGACCAGCAGCAGTTCTACCCCTGGCAATGTTGCCAGGCTTTGGAAGTAACGAGTGGGAGGAGGATCCAGGAGAGATTTCCGAATCAGAAGGCAGAACATGGTGACGGGCTAGCCACGCGGGTTGGAGGACAGTGGCAGGATTCCCATTAGGGTCCTGGGTTCTGAGTCTCAGCAGATGCCCTCTTGTTGAACGCATGTAACTCAATGACTTTTGATAACTGTACACACCCACAGAACCGCCACTGCCATTGAGACACTAAGCATCTCCTTCACCCCCAAATTTTCCTCAGTGTCCCTCTAGTCCCGTTCCCAGCCCACCAGCCCCAACCCCACCACCATCCCCAGGCAAACACTGATCAGCTTCCTGTCACTGTGTTTTGCCTCTTCTAGAACTTCCTATCAATGGAACCATACACTCGTAGTATTTTGTGTCTGGTTTCTTGTCAGATTCATCCATGTTGTTCTGTGTGTCAGTACTTTATTTCTTTGTATTGCCAGGCATGGATGTATCACAGTTTGATGATCTAGTCACATTTCTGTCATATGTATGTGTGGCTTCTGTACAGATTCTCAGAGCTGCCCTTTTTAAAAAAATCATTACCTGTCAATGAGTCTTCAGCTTTCTGGCTGTTTAGGCAGCTAAGTCTCAAGCTTGGTTGCTCAGAGACACCCTGGGAGTTTTATTAAAAATATTGGAAGCAAGGGACTTCCGTGGCAGTCCAATGGTTTGGACTCTGAGCTTTTCACTGCCAAGGACCTGGGTTCAATCTCTGTCTGGGAACTAAGATCCCACAAGTCACACAGTGTGGACCCCTGCCAAAAAAAAAAAAAAGGAATATATATATATATGAAGCAAGACTTACCCTTGATGGGACCGAGTCAGAGTTGCAGGGAGTGAACCCCAGGCCTGCATGTTTTTAATCAGTCTGGCAGGTGGTTTTGATCTGCTAGGTTGGGGAACTACAAGTGACTACTAGGAGAACAGTAGGTGTGGAGTTTTAACCCCCATAGTCCTGTTTGCTTATCACCAAAAAACCGTCTCTCTGAACTCCTAGGTGATGTTCTATTTCCCAAGTGCTGACCACACCCACTTCATTGGCCATGGGTCACTGTGCCTGCTCATTTCATCATTAATTCATCAAACAGAATTCTGAGCTCTTACCACACGTAACGTATCCCTCGAGATGCTGTGTCTATATGCAAAACCAGATTTTCTGCTTTCAATCCCTTTGAGAGACATGGTCTCCCCATACCCAGTCACACAAGAGAAGGCAGTACTGTGAGAGCACGTAGACCAAGTGTTGGGCTTCAGAGGTGCATCCAGTAATTTCCAGCTTCTTATGGATGTGGGGAGTTGGCAGTCAGATAAGGTTCCAGGGAAGAAGTCACATTTGATCTGGGGCTGGCAGGATGGGTGCAATTGGTGCAAAAGGAGTGAGGGTAGGAAAGGTAGCTGAGGAGGAAGGACTAAGAAAAAAGTGGGAGCTGGACATCCTGGCTGCTGGCGGCCAGGGCGGCCCAGTCTGAGGTGGGCAAGGAAGTGAGGTTGGGGGTGGGCCTAGGTAAGAGCAAGGAGCCCACGTGAACTCACCCAGCGCATGCTCAGTGTGATCCCACCACGATCTCCCCCAAGTCTCTGGTTCGTGCTTATACTCAGCCCCTCCGACGTGTCTTCCAACCACCACTGAACCATGAACTCAGTCCGGGTGCTGTCTGCCTGCACAGAGTGTAAGGCATAGTCCCATAGGACTGGCCCCCAAGGATTGCAACATGGGAGATGGCCTCTCAGGTAACTCTGAGGACTGTTCCCAAGAGGTAAGCAGGGGAGGCTAGTACATGTGTGGTTTTGGTAAAGGGGGTACATGCAATGAGCACCCATCTTGGTAGGAGGTTGCTGCTGGTCACGAAGAGCAGACACCTCATTTAATGGTTTTTTTTTTTAAGTGCTTTTCTAAGTATGGGAAGATGCAAGAATCCAGGTTCATAAAAATTTCTCCTGAAAATATCTAACTGTCTGAGGGCTGGTTCTGCCAGTTTTCCCAGAGCACAGAGTGCTTCATCCTGGTCTTCACTCAGAACATTCTTCAGGGTGTCCTGTGGGTCATCATCAGCAGTGGGTGATGACTTGGTTCTTATGGAACTGGATGGTGGGCAACATTCTTTATTTGACAAGCCTCTCCCTTTTGGTCTTAGTTTTGACCAAGGTTTGGGAGGCATTTAGTGACCAGTTTGTCTTATGGCAGTAGGAATGCTTGTTCCCAAGTCAGGCAAGGATTTCATTGATGGGCCACTCAGTGTGCTGTTAGTGGACCAGGCCCTGTTAACAGTAGCCCAACGCCTCTGGATCCCTGTCTTACAGTCTGTTATGTCCAGGAAACGATTTCCTCTTGTTGCTCCCTCCCACATCTAGAGTTACACTTGATCTTACAGGACTGTATATTTGATCAATTGTTTCAGACCACCTAATCATCATTTATTTTATGTGAATCTCAGTCACACATCATTTGGTGATGTAAGAAACAGTAATTTTGTAAAATAGGCAGAATATAAGTAATATAGCTAGTGATACTAATATAAGGTCATAAGTAAGTACTTAAGCTGAGGACTTTCTCCATGTGGGGCCCGTTATCTCCCTAGGTCATCTGACCAATCTTTCCTGCACCAGTTGCTATCTGGTGCAGGAAAGGGAAGTACTGTAGTGGCCTTGTCCATGAAGTCTGCCAAAGATGTCTGCACAAACAAGGTGAGTGGTGGTCATTGTGAGTGGTGGTCATTGTGTCCCCAGCAGGACTGAGAACTTCTTCTAGAGTTACATGACTGGTACCAGAAGGAGAGCGGCTTCCCAGGTGGCTCAGTAGTAAAGAACCTGCCTGCCAATACAGGAGACGTGGGTTTGATCCCTGGGTTGGGAAGATCTCCTGGAGAGGGAAATGGCAACCTCTTCAGTATTCCTGCCTGGGAAATGCCATGGACAAAGAAGCCTGGTGGGCTACAGTCTGTGAGGTCACAGATTTGGACACAGCTGAGCAACTAAACCCAAAACAACAACCAGAAGTAGATAAATTTTGTTTTGTTTTTAAATTTTTTTTAGGTGAAGCCCTAATGGCTCAGTAGGTAAAGAATCCACCTGCAATGCAGGAGACACAGGAGACACAAGTTCAATCCCTGGGTTGGGACGATCCCCTGGAGAAGGAAATGGCTACCCACTTCTGCATTCTTGCCTGAAAAATCCCATGGATGAAGGAGCCTGACAGGCTACAGTCCATGGGTTGCAGAGTCAGACACGACTGAGCAACTAAGCACATAATTGATTTGCAATATTATGTTAGTTTCAGGTATACAGCAAAGTGATTCAATTATACATATACATTCTTTTTGAGATTCTTCTCCCTTATAGGTTATGACCAAATGTTGAGTATAGTTCCCTGTGCTACACAATAGGTCCTTGTTGTAGGAGGAGAAAAGTTGATTTTATGATTGAGCAGATATTTCCGCCATTGGGGGTGGGGAGTGCAGGGGTCTGGTTAGTGCAGACGCACATGTACACTAGTGGGGAGGGAGGAGGCCAAAAGCAGAGTAAAATTATGTTTAAATTTTTCTTATCTTGCTTTAAAACATGAATTTTATTTCATCAGGACCAAGCCTATGAATTACTTCCCACTCAGACACCCTTTCATTTCTCTTGGGCAAATACCCAGGAGTGGGATTACTGGACTATATGATCAGTGCAGGTGTAATTTTATACTGTTAAAGACAAGGGGCCCCAAATGGAGTCACTGATGCTGAGCCCCCCATCACCAAACCAAGACTTCACTATAGTTTCATCTTATCCCCAAAACAGGTTCTTAAAACCAGTGAATCAGGAATTCCCTGATCAGCCCTGGCTGAGTTCACTGGCCTGGTGGACCCCCACCTCCCCTAAAGGGAAGTGACTTCACAATAATCATGCCGATTTTCTGCTGAGCATGGCTTCCTGTTCCTGCCCATTCTCCCTGTGAAGGTCTTGTCCTCTGTACACCTCCTCGGAGCTCCTTTCTCACTGCTGGATGGGCTTCTACCCCATTCATGAATCATTGAATAAAGCCAGTGAGATCTTTAAAGTTCACACAGTTACCTTTTGTGTTGTTGTTTTTTTTAAAACAATAAGAAATGACTGAATTGATTTGCAAAGCCACTGTGCATTTTGTATTTGCACCAGCAATGAATGGGAGTTCCAGTTGCTCCATATCTTTGCCAGCACTCGTTTTTATGTTTCTAAATTTCAAGCCATTCTAATTAGACATATAGTAATATCTCCCTGTGGTTTCAATTTGCATTTACTTAATGACTCAGGATGAGATGGTTAGATGGCATCATGGACTCAATGGCAATGAATTTGAGCCAACTCTGGGAGGTAGTGAAGGACAGGGAAGCCTGACATGCTGCAGTCCATGGGGTCGCGAAGAGTCAGACATGACTTAGTGACCAAGCAACAACAATGACTCTTACATTGAGCATCTTTCCAGGTGTTTATTTGCCATCCAATTATCTTCTTTGGTGAAGTGTTTGAATCTTTGATCATTTTTTATTGAGTTATGTGTTCAGTCGTTGTTGAGTTTTGTGAGTTTCTTCATAAATTCAGGAATCAGGTCCTTGGTTAGTTTTGTGTTTTGTGGATGCCTCCCTTCCAGCCAGTGCCTTGGCTCTGCACTTTCTTGACAATGTCTTCTGAAGAGCAGAAGTTTAAAATTTTGATGAATTCCAGTTTATCTATCACTTTAAAGAATTTTTATTTACGAATCATACTTTTGGTGTTGATGCTGAGAAATCGTTGCCTAACTGAAGGTCACAAAGATTTTCTCCTGCATTCTTCTAGCAGTTTGTTGGTTTTCCTGAAGTTTCTATCTGTCTTTAGCCAACATTGATGACAGACGGGACAGTGGGGCCAGAGCTGTGGAGCCAGAGGAATGAGGCAGTCCTTTGCTTTAGGTTGCTCTGGGTTGAAGAGCTGGGGTAGGGAGTGAGTCAGCAGGGAGTCAGCCTGGTTAGGGAGCTGTGGACACTTCTTGCGGTGGGAAGACAGGACAGGACTGTAGGGGTCAGGTTGAAAGTAGGAATGGGGGTGGTAAGCCGTTGTCCTGGGTGTAGAGTGGCCGTGGGGAGGCCTGGAGGCTGGTGACAGAGCAGCTGCCTGTCTTTTCAGGTCTGAGTGCAGGGCACCTGGCAGTCGTGGGCAGGGCTCTGGGCGGGCCTCACCGCAGAACAAAAACTAGGTGGAGACAGCTTGGTGAGGGCGGGGGACTGTTGCTTTGCTCTGAACCACACCAGTCAGACACATCTGTGTCACAAAGAACCCATCCTCGGGGAGGCCACAGTGCTGTATCATCAGTGTGCCTGGGTCCCACCCTGGGGACCGGTCACAAGCCCGCTACTGTCCTGCTGTTCCTTGTAGACCTTCTCCTGAGGTCCCAGCAAGGCCCTGCAATGACAGGACCATCCTGGGAGTAGCCTGGACATGATCCCTCATGTGTGCGGCTATTGTGTGTGTGTTTAAAACACAATCCGAGAGCATTGTGTGCTGGAGAGAGATAGGGGCCTGTTCCAGGCACTGAATAAATTAACCCTGCCAAGTGCAGCAGTTGCTTTCATGAGCCAGCTGGTGCTCCAGGAAAAGAGCTGAAGCCTGTGGGTTAGCAAAGAACATTTCAGGAATGTGAAAACAAAAAAGAAATCAGCACATTCAGTGTTTTCACCTAATCTGGTAACAATAAGAAAATCCAGAGCGATGGCCGACTTGGCAGCTGGGTGGAAGGCTGGGCTCTGCCCGCTACCCAGAAGGGGTGTCTGCCAGGCCCTGAGGCGGCTAGGGTGCTGGTGCGGCCCTGCGGCTGGCCCCGCACACTCCGTACCTGTGGAAGTTCCAGGAAAGTTCTCTCTCCCCCTCATTTCCTCCAGTGGTCTAGGAGCCAACACAAATGCTGACAGGCTCGATGGCTGTGCGGTCCTCTCCTCTGTCCCTCTGTCCCTCCCCCACCCTGGGGTGGCTGCTGCTGTCATGTCCATGCACTGGAGGCCTCATTGCCCACTGTCCTCAGACCCGGCTCCTGGGCCCGCAGATGGGGGCCTGGCCCGCCGCCGGCCCTCCTCCATCACCGCCAGGTCCCCCAAGGCTTCCATCTGCCCCAAAAACAGCATGCAATGAAAGGGCCCTTTCAGTGTTTCTTCTTGGTCCAGTCCCTGCCTTCCCCCAGCCCAAAGAATCAGAGTTCTCCCAGGAGGATCTGTACTGCCTTGGATAGACCTACAGACAGACTGCCAGGGGCCATCCTGCCAGCCTCCAGACTCCTGGGCCACAGTGCCCAGCATGGCTATGATCCAGCTGAGACCCTGCTTCTCTGACCCTTCAACCAGACTCAGGGCTGCCTTTTCAGAATGCTGTCATCATTACAGAAAACCCACAGCCACTGCTGGGGTCCTTGGTGGGTCTATCAGGGACTGCAGGCTTCTGAAGGTGCCCATCGGGGGAGAAGTCTGCCTGCTGAGCAAAAAGCAAGAAGGAACCAGAGTCCATCATGGTTTCTTCCCTCCACAAGGTCTTTATTTTGTTGAGCTCAAGATTTATTTTGGTTTTTAAATTGAGTGTTCCCAAACTCCTATGTTCACAAACTCAATGGACATGAATTTGAGCAAACTCCAAGAGATGGTAAAGGACAGGGAAGCCTGGCGTGCTGCAGTCCATGGGGTCACAGAGCGGATATGACTTAGCAATTGAACAACAGCAACAACAAAACTCCTAATTTAGGAGCTTGGGGCTAACATATACACACTGCTGCTGCTGCTGCTAAGTCACGTCAGTCGTGTCCAGCTCTGTGTGACCACACAGATGGCAGCCCACCAGGCTCTACCCGTCCCTGGGATTCTCCAGGCAAGAATACTGGAGTGGGTTGCCATTTCCTTCTCCAGTGCATGAAAGTGAAAAGTGAAAGTGAAGTCACCCAGTTGTGTCCGACTCTTCACAACCCCATGGACTGTAGCCTACCAGGCTCCTCCATCCAAGGGATTTCCCAGGCAAGAGTACTGGAGTGGGTTGCCATTGCCTTCTCCACATATACACACTACTATATATAAAATAGGGCTTCCCTGATGGCTCAGCGGTAAAGAATCCACCTGCAATGTAGGAGATGCAGGAGACTTGTGTTTGATCCCTGGGTCAGGGAGATCCCCTGGAGGAGGAAATGGCAACCCTCTCCAGTATTCTTGCCTGAAAAATCCCATGGACAGAGGAGCCTGGCAGGCTACAGTCCATGAGGTCACAAAAAGTCAGACATGACCGAGGATGCATATGTAAAATAGAGAAACAACAAAGTCCTACTGTATAACACTATATTCAGTATCTTGTAATAACCTATAAGGGAAAAGAATCTGATAAAGAATATATATATGTGTATATAACTGAATCACTTTGCTGTACACCTGAAACTAACACAACATTGTAAATCAACTAGACTTCTGTTTATAAAATCCTAAAACAGATTGGTTGTTCCCACCACCACACACAACACAGACACACAGACATGCACACAGAGAGATACACACAGACGCACTCACAGTCAGAAACTGGCCAGACAGCTTGGGGTCCGCCCGGTGAGTGCCCTGCCTCCTGGCGTCATAAAGGCGCCTGCCTCTGACATCTGCAGACAGGAGGACCCTGTGGGGAGGAGCACGTCCTTTTAGGGGAAGAGAAACTTAACTTGTGATTAATGTATCAGAGGGGACGAGAACATGGCCGAGGAGGCCTGGCTTGTGATATGGTGCAGCAGAGCCTGTGATGGGGCAATAGGGACCATGCCCACGCTCCTACCCTGAGTCAGAGTGGGGGGAGTGCTAGCATCTCCCACCACAGCTCGTGGATCGTTGAGCCACCTTCTCAGCGAAGGGCCATGGAAGGTGAGCCTCGTGGATTCTTGGGAGCCTGTGCAGTGTGGAGCATGGGAGCCGCCTCTCCTGTGTCTGCAGACAGCTGCCTCCTCCTGGCTTCTGTTTGCTGTTGGCCTGAGGCCTTGTGGCTGAAGTTTAGTGAGCCTGGGGGCGAGGCAGGCAGGCAGTGGGTGTGGGAGGGGCCCCACCTCTGCATTCGTGGATGGAGGGTCCCTGTTTGCATCTTCGCCCAGCAGTGCTGGGGGAGGGGACTTGTGCATCCCCCGTCTCTGTAGGGCAAGTGCATTGAAGTGAGTGGGTGGAGGGCATGGGGTTTTGCTGGGGGGCTGGGGGTGGAGTGGTATGCTCTGTAGTGCTTGCATTGTTTCTGGCGGAAACAGAACAGAATGAGTCAGAAGTGGCCGCTGGTTTCCTTGGAAGCTGTGCCACTGACATACAGGATTTGCCCCTTGTCCCACCTGGCTGAGAGGGGGCCCCCAGAGGAACAAAGAAAACAGAACAGGTTGCACAAAAGGTACTTAGACTTGATACTTTAAATTCTTGCGCCCCTAACCCTGTGGTTGCCATTGGCTACTGCTTAACAAAGCATTGAACGTAAGTTCCTATATTGTGATGTTTTGGTTAAGACGTCTGAAATCTTAAAGCATAAAATTGTAAAATATTGTTGACCATTACTGTGATACTGGGATTATAGCACACATTTTTTTAAAGCCATCCTTTGGGAATAAAGTCAGGAATGGAGATGAATCAGTAGATGGTTTTAGAGATGTGTTGTTGAATGACTTCAAGAACTATTTCCCCATATGTTACAAGTTAGTGAGATTAATCTCATAAGGCTGATGCTGACACATCCACATGAACTCCGTTTTCAATATACCAGTGCTGGAAGGCTCTGCATCAATATCCATGGGGTTCTCGTCCTGAGAGCCGTTTGGTAATTGTTTAGAGGCATCTATAGGTCTTAGGGAGGAGGACTATCATGGCTTTGTGGCTCCATTTTGTTGTTGTTACTGTTTAGTCACTCAGTTGTGTCTGACTCTTTATGACTCTATGGTCTATAGCCCGCCAGGCTTCTCTGTCCATGGGATTTCCCAGCTAAGAGTAGTGGAGTGGGGAGTATTTCCTTCTCCAGGGGATCGTCCCAACCCAGGGATCAAACCCGAGTCTCCTGCATTGGCAGGCAGATCCTTTACCACTGAGCCACCTGGGAAGCCTGGCTCCATTTTGTATTCTCCGATTAATTCAGCACTGATTTTGTGAATCTAGGCACCTGGCTAAGAGAGCAAGTGCAAGGAGACACTTGCACATGTTTCTTCAGTGAAAGAAGGGCTCTAGTGTTCATTCACCAGTGTTTGCCGAGCAGCTGCTCTGTGCACCGGGAACACCGCAGTGAACTGGGAGGCGAGCTGCGTGGGGTGGGTGAGGCAGATGATCAGCGAAGGATGGCCAGTGGCAGCCAGAGTCTCCGTCTAGTGGTAAATCTCTGAAGAAATGAGTGGGAAGCTCATGCAGAGATTGGAGGGAAAAGGCCTTTTGGAGGAAGACCGCCCCCCACCCGACCCCGTGTGAAGAGCTGGGGGACCTTCCAGGTGTGACGTTCCTCCAGGGGATCCAGCTGGGCACGTCTGACGCGGGGCCCTCTGACAGCACAGATGGGGTCTCTGGACAGAGGCCTCGGACCTGGGGGTTGTGACAAAGGTCTTGGATTTTTACTCTAAGTGTAGTGAGAAGAAGCCACAGGAAGGTTCTCCACAGGGAGGGACATGGCCTGACTTGTATATTTTTAAAAATAATTTTTAAAATTTAAATTGTACACGTACCATAAAGGTTACCATCTTAGCCATTTACATGCTTTGTGTTTTTAAAAAGCCCTCTGGCAGCTGAGTAGCCTTAACTGTCCTGGGCAGGATGGGCAGGAGCAGAGCTGAGACCATTGGCAGCGGGAGGAGGGAGTGGGCTGGGGCAAGGGAGTGTGGGGAGAGACACTTGGTGTGGGGCGGTGAGTATTGGAAGGCCTTGTTGGCAGAGCCTCACAGGAGGGACTGGAACATTCATAGAGGGAGGTGTCTGAGGAGGGTCGTGGGGACAGCAGGTGCATCAGTGGGGCCTGACTGCCCCTTGGCCGGTGGCTGGCCTGGCTGGTGGAGCCCAGCTGGGCTGTCCCTTGATTGGGAACAAGGTCTAGCCCGGGTCCATCTCGGGAAGCGCTCAGGCTCTGGCACATCAGCAGAACTAGGGTTTGTGCGGGAGCAGCGGCACTGGCCAAAAGCTGAGGCTGAGTCGGGCAGGAGTTTGGGGAAGGGAAAGCCAGGGCTGCGCCCAGTCCACCAAGAAGGAGAGGGGAGCACGGGGATCCACACAGGAGCTGGACCCCCAGGCAGCTGAGGATCTGAGGGGCAGCCCCGGGCCCTGGGGGAGGGAGAGCGCGGGAGGAGGCACAGCTGACAGTAGATACAGGAAGTCAGGAGAAGCTGCTGACTCAGGCCGGTCTGTGCTGGGGCTGGCGACTCCCCGGAAGGCGACAGGCCAGCTGCCCAGCAAGTCAAAGGACAGATGAGGGTGGGGCCCTGAGGAGGCCCTCCTGGGCTGGGGAGGCTTCTACTGGGAGACCCCTGAGCTCACTCCATTTGTCCCTCCACATCACCAGTCTCTTGCAGATGCTGCATCTGTACCCACCCCCCCCACCCCCCACACATACACTTCTCGGTGAGCCCCGAGCACCAGTGGAGGTCAGGAGTTGGGAGAAAGCACTTGAGGCCCTTCTGTCCCCAGCTCCTCCCCCATCCCAATCCTCCTGAGTGGTTGGGTTGGCTGCACTTCTCTGCCAGGGGCTCAGCTTCTGCTCTTGGTCCATCTCCCTCAGGGGCTCGGCTGCTCCATCCCTGACCTGGCAGTCTGGGGGTGATCCTGTCCTGGCCTGGCTTCTGCACCTCCCCTATGCTACTTTTCAGACAAGCCACTCCCTCGTAAAGGGTCCTTTCTGAGCTCTCCTGTTTTCCAGCTGATGTCCCAGACAAGGCAGGGGCATGTGACTGAACAAAGATTATGACTCAAGATGTGTGTGTGCGTGTGCGTGCGTGTGCACACACACACACACGCAAGTGTGCTTGCGTGCTCAGTCGTGTCTGACTCTTTGGGACCCCATGGACTGTAGCCTGCCAGGCTCCTCTGCCCATGGGATTTCCCAGGCAAAAAGACCAGAGTGGGTTGCCATTCCCTCTTCTAGGGGATCTTCCCAACCCAGGGATCGAACCATTGTCTCCTGAATCTCCTGCTTTGCAGGCAAATTCTTTATTGCTGAGCCATGATTCAAGATGCTTCTGCCTAAATTGAGATGAATCCAGTTCCCTCCTCCACTATAATTTTTGCTTTGTTTTGTCTTTATCACATTTTTAAAACTTGTGGTGGTGAAATACACGTAATATAAAGTTTACTGTCTTCACCATTATGAAGTGTTCAGCTCAGTAGCATTAAGTCCATTCATGCTGTATTGTAACCATCACCACCATCTATCCACAGAACTGTTTCTTCTTCAAAACAGAAACTCTGTCCCCATCAAACAATAACTCCTGTTCACCCCCCGACCCGCGACAGCCCCTTGAAACCACTGTTTTACTTTCTGTTCCTATGAATCTGACTACTCTAAGTACCTCACATAAGTGTAATCATACAAGTTTTTCTGTCTTTTTCTGCCGGTTTATTTCACTTAACACAATTTCCTCGATATTCATCCATGCTTTTTCTTCCTTTTGAAGACTGAGTAATATTTCATTGCATGTATAAACCACACTTTGTGTGTCTACTCATCCATCAGTGGACATTTGGTTTGCTTCCACCTTTTGGCTGTTGTGAATAATGCTGCTGTGAACATGGGTGTGCAGTAATCTCTTTGAGACCCTGCTTTCAGTTTTGGGGGGAATGTACACAGAAGTGGAATTGCTGGATCATATAATAAAATCTGTTTTTAATTTTTTTCAGGAACCCCCATACTGTTTTCCATAGCAGTTGCACCATTTTATATTCCCAGCAACAATTCACAAGAGTTCCACATTTGTCCACATCCTTGCCAATACTTGTCATTTTCTGGTTGGGCTTGGTTTGGTTTGGGTTGGTAGTAGCTATCCTAATGAGTGTGATATGGTATCTCAGTGTGGTTCTGATTTGCATCTCCATGATGTTGAGCATCTTTTAATGTACTTTTGACCATGGGTATATCTTGTTTGGGTTTCCCAGGTGGCACAGTAGTAAAGAATCTGTCTCCCAATGCAGGAGACACAGGAGACTGGGGTTCAGTCCCTCAGTCGGGAAGATCCCCTGGAGAAGGAAACAGCAACCCACTCCAGTATTCTTGCCTGGGAAATCCCATGGACAGAGGAAACTGGCGGGTTGGAGTCCATGGGGTCGTAAAAAGTCCGATATGACTGAGCACACATGCATATCACCTTTGGAGAAGTATGTATTCATGTCCTTTGTCCATTTTAAAATCAGGTTAGTTTTTGTCATTGAGTTGCAGGAGTTCTTCGTATATTCCAGATGATAACTCTGCTTTAGTCTGCCTGGGCGCTCATAACAGAATACCATAGACTGAATGCCTTAAACAACAGAAATTGATTCTCACAGTTCTGGAGGCTGGGAAGTCCAAGGACAAGGTGTGGCCATTGGGTTCTTGGTGAGGGGTCTCCTCCTGCCCTCGCGTGGCTTTTCATCAGTGTGTGTGCAGCAGAGAGGTCTCTCTCCCCGCCTCTCCTAATGCACCAATTCTACAGGATTAGGACCCACCCTTATCACTTCATTAACCTTAATCCACCCCCTGAAAGCCCTATCTCCAAATGAAATCACTTTGAGAATTAGGGCTTCAACATATAAATGTGGTGGGGGAGGGGCTCAATTCAGTCCACAGCAAACCCTTGCCAATGTTTTCTTCAATTCTGTGAGTTGCCATTTCACTCTGCTGATTGTGGGTTCTCTGATGCATGGAAGTGTTTAATTTTTTAAAAAATTATTTTCTATTTGCTTGACTTTTTGTCTGCATTGGGTCTTCACTGCTGTGCATAGGCTTTCTCTAGTTGCAGTGAGCGGGGACTACTCTCTTGCAGTATATGGGCTTCTCATTGCAGTGGTTTCCATGCTGTGGAGCTAGGCTGTAGAGCGTGGGCTCAGCAGTTGTGGCTTATGAGCTTATTTGCTCCATGGCATGTGGGATCTTCCCGGACCAGGGATTGAACCTGTGTCCCCTGCATTGGCAGGAGAATTCTTAACCACTGGTCACCAGGGAGTCCCAAGTGTTTAATTTTGTTGTCATCCAGCACATCTTGTTGCCTGTGCTTTTGGTGTCATATTTAAGAATCCATTGCCAAATCCAGTGTCGTGAAGCTTTTCCCCTGTGTTTTCTTCTGAGGGTTTTACAGTTTTGGCTCTTACATTTAGGTCTTTCTTCCACTCTGAGTTAACTTTTGCCTGTGGTGTAAGCTAAGGGTTCTACTTCATCCTTTTGGTGTGGATGCCCAGTTTTCTTAGCACCATTTGTTGAAAAGACTGTCCTTCCCTCTGAATGCTCTTGGCACTAGACAATAGTTTATATTCCTACTCTTTCAATAGACCTTTTGAAACTGTGCCTATAGAAAGAGCTCTTGAAGTACCTTATTTCCATCTCCTTTTGTATGCCCTTGACTCTTTCCTATAGTTCTTTGATGTGAATCCACATGCTAGGTAAGGAAACAACCACTGGTTAGTGGCCACCAGCTCTGTGGGACGCTGGCTTCTTGGTTCAGCTTTGGGGACAGAAGGATGGCCCAGGGCAGTATTTCTGAGGGTTTGATCTCAATATAGCTCCCAGATTACAGCCTCTCTCCAGGATCTGCATTTCATATTTAAAGGCCAGCGCCTCCTGTTTTTTTGTTTTTGTTTTTTTAAATTCCAGATTAAACCCTATTCGTTATGGTCTCCACCTTGTGGCAGTCAGTCATAGCTTCTGCAAGTCCCTTTTCCATTTCCAGACTGTGGTTTCAGCTTGAGATGGTGGGGCTGGTGCTGTGCAGTTGTCCTTTTCTGTTTAGTTTTGTTTCATCCCTTCTTGGTTCTCATTTTCTTCCGATGACTTCTGCTGATGGGATCAATTAATTTTTGTTAAAGTTTTATGTATGTATTTATTTTTGGCTGAGCTGGGTCTTTATTGCTGTAGACTTTGTCTAGTTGCAGTGAGCGGGGGCTGCTGTTGATTGCGGTGCTTGGGCTTCTCTTTGTGGTGGTGTCTCCTGTTGGGGAGCACAGGTACTAAGCTCACAGACTTCAGCAGTTGTGGCTCAAGGGCTCTAGAACTTGGGCTCAGAAGTTGTGGCTCGAAGGCTTAGTTGCCCCGTGGCCTGTGGAATCTTTCCAGACCAGGGATTGAACCCGTGTCCCCTGCATGGGCAGGTGGATTCCTATCCTGCCTCTGTACCACCAGGGAAGTCCTCCATATGAATTTGCCTTTTCCCTTCTGATGCTGTGTAGAATCTTGTTCTTTACAAACTAGGAAGGATTGAATCTAAACAAAATGGGATGACTTTTCATCTCGAGACCAACAGGAAATAATAAGCTTTGAAGAGCTTCCTTTGGCCTCCAGCCGGAGTCCGGGATTCCCTTGGCTGCTCCCGGGCCAGGTTTTCAGCGTAAACATTCCCAGGTTGGGTGGGAACCGAACCAGGTGCCGGTTGAGGAGCCTGGCTCTTCCTCTGGAACTGAGTTTCGCAACCTGGGGTCCCGACAGTTTAGGCAGGACCATTCTTCATTGTGGGGCTGCTCTTCGGGTACTGGGGTGTCCAGCAGCATCTCTGGCTCCACCCCCAGCACCACCCCGCCAAGTTGTGACAGCCCAGAACAGCTGCATACACTGTCAGATGTCCCCTGGGGGCAGAATCCTCCGCCCACCCCACTGCAGAGGTCAAGAGCAAGCCCAGCTTGGGTTCTAGAAAGCTCTTGCTGGATATTTTCAGCGTGCCATTCACTTGCCTTCTGTTTCCTGCCGAGTCCCCTGGTAGTTGAGCTATGTGAACATGCTTATTTTGTTTGTTCTCAGACTTGAATGCCTCCGCTCTCGGCTTCCTGGGGCTTATTGTACTTGGAGTGCAAAGCTGAATGCCCTCTCCCACCCCCAGACACTCCTTATTATTTGCGATGGTCCAGAATAGTTTCCTGGCTGCCTTTCTCGCCTTAAAAGGATAACCAGTCTGAGGCCCGAGACTGAAGCAGCTGAGCTGCATGCTGTCTGACCCTCCTGCTGCATGGACCGTGTCGTGTTCCTAACTGTTCTCTCCCTCTCCTTCTCGTCCACCTTTTTTACTTAACTCCACTCAATTTATGAGTTATGGTTTAAATAGAAGTCTTACACCATTCTAGAGAGGAAAGAAGCTTGATAAGAATATAAAATGAACAATTTAAGGAAAACAGCCCTGGCAAGACCCTCTCCCTGCCCTTGTGGAGTGAGTTCCTAAGTTTTAAGCGTACCTTGGATCCTCAGATAATACAGGTTTGAACTGCGTGGATCTACCTACAAGTAGGTTTTTTCCTACAGTGGATCCTTCAGTACATCTTGGTCCATAGTTGGTTGAATCCGTGGATACCAAGGAACCACAGACTCGGAGGGACCACATATGTGGAAGGACCACAGACATGGAGGGACCCAGACATGGAGGGCCGACTATAAATGATGGATAAATCAAGCTCCACTTTGTTCAAAAGTCAACTGTAATTTCTTGATCAGTTTGATCCTCTTCAGTTGGTTAGAAGAATTTTTAGGAATCAGGGAATTACTCATAGAAATCTTTTTTTTTTTTCCCATCATCTTGTGCTTGGCTAGAACCCATCTGTCTATTTTCTGTTATGAACTCATAAACCTAAGAGAAGTGTCGTTCATCAGCATGCACACGGTGTTGCCTTTCAGCCACTGGGGCCAGTCCTAGTGACTGTGGCGTGTCTGCTCGTTGTTCACCCTCCTCTGCACTTTCCCTCTGTTGGGTTTCCAGGTGAACACAGGCTGCTCTGTGAGCAAGGAGAGACTTGGCTTACGTCTGGAGTGTCTGTCTGGTTCCGGCCACTGGACATTGAGTCCGTGGATTCATTGCTGGGTGTTGCTGAATCGATAAAGCCAAGCAGCTCTTGGCTGAACACCGTGAGCATTTGTGAGTAGGCAGCTGGTGCTCACTGAGTGTCTTCTGTTGTGTGATGCAGGCACCAAAAACTCCATTTATCAGGTGAAGATGTTGGGAATCGTAGTGTTTTGAAAAGCATGCCTGAGCCTGGGCGGTGAGCAGTGGAGGTGGAATCCGACCAGGAGCTCTGGATCCGGAAGCCTGTGTGCTTTCCTCAGAACACTGTCCAGGGAGGCCGTACCCATCCCTGGTGTGTAAGAGCCAATTAAAACTGGATTTGAATCCTGGCTGTATCGTAAACTCTGTGGTTTGGGCAAGTTCCTTAACCTCCTAAACAGAACCAAGTGTCCCCATCTTAGACTGAGGGTGATGCTACCTTGTAGGGTTATGATAAGGTTATGACACGTGAAGAGGGCTGAGCAGCGCCAGGCCACGTGTGAGGGGCAAGAGGAGGGTCAGAGAGGAGGCAGTGGGAAGTAGATTGGGTGAAAGTCTGCAGAAGCTGGGAGTAGGCCTGGTGCCCTGCCCAATTCCAGCAGGAGGATCCTGGGGAGTGGACAGTGAGCAGGGCCAAGAGCGGGCCAAGCACTGTGGGTGGATGGCTCCAAGGATGTTCCTTTTGGGGTCCATTCCTGGAAAGCCCAGGGCTGGG
Source organism: Bos indicus x Bos taurus (assembly GCF_003369695.1). Classification (NCBI taxonomy): domain Eukaryota; kingdom Metazoa; phylum Chordata; class Mammalia; order Artiodactyla; family Bovidae; genus Bos; species Bos indicus x Bos taurus. The sequence continues at coordinate 34,747,305 of NC_040094.1, read as the reverse complement.
TGTGGGCAGAACAAAGGAAAGAGGAGGCCTCGGAAGATTTGAGGGACACGAGGAAGACCCGGTCCTGCTGGAAAGGGCAGGCGATGCTTAACGAAGTCCTAGACATGGAGAGTGGGGAGCAGGGCGCCGAGCTGGCCTTCAGCCCGGCTGGAGGCTGAAGCACCCCCACCCAGCACCCTTGTCCTCTCCTCGTCCCAGGAAGTGGCACTGCTCTGGTGGAGCCTACTACCCCTCAGGGCGTATTCCCCCCAACACAGCACCCACCCCAGCACCCCTCCCCCGGCACTCTCCCTACCAATAGGACTCTCTTCCTGGTTCAAGGGGAGATGTTACTTATTTCATTTCTGTATATTTTGAATTCTGGAAGAAGATGGAATTTGAAGAGTCTGGCTGGTGCATGAATACAAGATAGATGTCTCCATCTGGGAAAATGAAGGAAAGACAAGGATGAAGAGTCAGGCAGTGTGGAGGGGCCCAGGGGAGGAAGGTCCTCTGTATATCTGGATCTGGGAATAATCAGATTGGGCTCAAGGTTCTAGGAGAATAAAGATGTGATGATACAAATAAAGTAACCCTGAGAATTTTGCCTCAGAGCAAGTAACCGAAGCCTTCGAGAAGTGGCTGCGGGTCTTTCAGGTGACTGTCTGGAAGGTTGTCAGGTTTGTTGCCAGAGACTAAGAGTTTAGATCTGGAATTTTGACTGAGATGCATTTTCCCCCTTTCCTTTCTCTTCTTTCTCCCTCCCCCCTCCCTTTTTTCCTCCCTTCCTTTTTTTTTTTAAAGATGTATTTTTGGCTGCTCTGGGCCTTCATTGTGGTGCACCGGCTTCTCATTGCTATGGCTTTTTTTGCTGTGGAGCGCGAGCTCAGTAGTCGTGGCTCATGGGCTTAGTTGCGCTGTGGTGTGTGGGATCTTCCTGAGCCAGGGACTGAACCTGTGTCCCCAGCACTGGCAGACTAGGCCACCAGGGAAGCCCCCTTCCTTTCTTTTTCTTTCTTTTTTTATGCCAAGGGCTTAGGGAAACATTGGGAAGATTTTCTACCACCTTCCTTCTGCTTTTCCTCTTCAAGGTCTTATCTTTCTTCTGGGGAATGAGTACGATGCATTTCATTTCTAGGTTGATGGGTAGATTTTGGAAAGCACAGATGCAGTATAGAATCACCTATGTTTTCACCAAGTAAGTCCTGCAACAGTCATCTCTAAGTAGTTGCAATCATCACCTGAAAGGGTGCCTTGATTAAACAGATACTTTATTTGTTGTCGCCATTAGTCAGACTGACATGTCACCAGTTAGTTCTGCAGTCATGGGTAAAATTCATCAGCAGTTCTCTCCAAGAATCACTCAGGCTATGTTCATTCATTTTATATTGAGAGTCCTAATAAAATGAGTTGCTATATAGGTCTTAACCTAGGAATTCTTCCTTGTTGCTGTGGAAACAAGCATTAAAAATTGTGGGCCGAGAAAGAAAAATAGCTGGTGCTAAACATCTGTGAAATACACAAGAAGTGGTTGTTTAAATACAGAATCTTAAAAATCGTGATACCTGGAATCAAGCTGAGACTAATAAACTATTGAATTAGTCATATGACTAAAATCGTGAGTAATTTTTCTCAGAAATGCTTTAGAAAACAAATTGCTGTGTTAAAATACTATTTTCAGCTGCCAGGACAGCAGTGCTCAGAACGAGTGCCAGGTATGGTCCTGGACAGTGGCCACCAGTTAAGCTGTTTAAGTAGGAGCAGGGGCTGGGTGGCCCCAGCTGGGAGACCATTGGTTGAAATGATGTCCCCGGGAAAGGAGACAAGAACAGGAGGACATCCCCGCTGCGCCAGGCTGGGGGAGGCAGCCTGTTCATTTTCTTGGGGGCAGAGAGGGGTGTCCTGGGATGCGGTGAGGGGAGAGGTAGCCCAGGGCTGCTGAGCACCAGCTACTATCCAGGAGGCGAGCAGTTAATTAGACCCGGCTCTGGGGTCTGGGGCTTCCCGAGTGGCGCAGTGGTAAGGAATCTGCCTGCCAACACAGGAGCCACAGGAGATGAGGGTTCAGTCCTTGAGTTGGGAAGATCCCCTGGAGGAGGGCATGGCAACCCACTCCAGTATTCTTGACTGGGAAATCCCATGGACATAGGAGTCTGGTGGGCTACAGTCCATGTAACAGTCCATGGGGTCACAAAAGGGGTGGACATGATTGAATACCTGGGAGCGCAGCCACTGGCATCACTGTCACCTGGTGGTTGGTGGTGGTTCAGTCGCTCAGTCGTGTCCGACTCTGCGACCCCTGTCTGTGGGATTCTCCAGGCAACAATACTGGAGTGGGTTGCCATTTCCTCCTCCAGGAGATCTTCCTGACTCAGGGATCAAACCCAGGTCTCCTGCATTGCAGGTGGATTCTTTACCAACTGTGCCACTAGGGAAGTCCAGTGGTGGTGTTTTTAAAGTGCATTTTCCAGTTTGTTTCTTATCTGCGGTTTTTGTCCTTGACCTCACATCCCTGGTCGTGAGCATCCACAAGGACAGGCAGAGCCGGAGTCCCATTGTGCTGCTGAGAGGGAAATGGGCTCAGAGGTTCATGGCCAGCCGGCCCACATCCTCAGCAGTGATGGCAGGACCCAGGCCACCTTCCTTGCCTTTGGACGTGGGTTTCCCCCAGGTTTTTAACCACATCCTGCTCCTTTGCACAAGCTGTCTTTCCTAGAATATTTTAATTGAGTAACTCTACCCTATAATGGCAGGTCTGCCTGATCAAAATCTTCCCAATTAATTTTTAATTGATACCATTTTTGTCCAAAAGAATAAAAAAAAAGCTGTGCTTCTGTGAAATTGAATTTTCAAGTAATTCATTTATGTCTATTTGGAAATTATGGAAGTTGCTCGACTGTCAACCCTAAAATGGCAAGGCTTACAGACACAGTATGTCTCAACTCCAGCTGACCTGTTTTATGTGGGGAGATACATGTATTTCCACATTGCTGAAGAGTAATGTCATAACGTTTCCCTTGTAGCTCAGTCAGTAATGAATCTGCCTGCAGTGCAGGAGACCTGGGTTTGATCCCTGGGTTGGGAATATCCCCTGGAGAAGGAAATGGCAAGCCACTCCAGTATTCTTGCTTGGAGAATCCCATGGACAGAAGAGCCTAGTGGTCAGCCCACGGGGTTGCAAGAGTCAGACATGACTTAGTGACTAAACCACCACAACCCATGTCAGAACATGGGTAATGGTGCACGTGTTTTCAGTAGTTCAGTGAGAGCTGTTGTGAAGCTGTAGAAAGGAACCTGGTGGGAAGGTACCATCTCAGGAGGAAGGTGCTCTCTGTGCATCCTCATCTGGAGGCTTGTTCTCCATGACAGTGGTGATGCCCATGGTGCATGGGGGTGAAGCTCTGTCAAGTGTGGACACATGGGTTTTCTTTTCTACTCTTTGTACAGAAGGACTCCCTGGGACAAACATGAGGAGCGCAGCCAAGCCCTGGAGTCCAGTGACCAGGGCAGGGAGCCATGGGGTGGACCGCCCCCGGCCCCTCCCCGTCCCCTCTCCCGGCATGAAGAGCTCCAAGTCTTCCACCTCGCTGGCTTTTGAGTCCCGACTCAGCAAGGTATGGATGGGACACCGGGCAGGGCTGCTGGGTGCCCCGAGACAGTGAGCAGGCCCTAGGAGGGCCCCAGCATAGCTTGACCTGAAGGCACAGAGCAAAGAGGGTGCAGTTGAGGTGCCCTGGGCTCAAGAGGAAATCTGTAGTTGAGCAGAGACAGGGACCCCCTGCATGGACCATGTGGACTCTCCAGCCAGCATCTGACCCCGGCGTCCACTGGACGGGCTCAGGGTCACCAGGGTCCTCATAATCCGGGTGTCACTGCCCCACTGGCCTGCATCTGGGCTTCTCCTCTCAGGGTTCCCCTCCCCCAACCAGGGCAGCCCCTGGGGGTCTCCCTTGCTGGCTCCTCCTCACCCTCTGGGGTTCCTAACATAAGTGGACTGGGGCACCTCCTTACACCCTGAGATGAAACTCAGAGACCTTGTCACTGGCCTACACATACACACACTCTGGAGAAATCAGTGTGGCATCCTAACTATAGAAGGAACATCATTTATAATTAAATCATCACGTTTCCACCTGCAACTGCCTGTGTGTGGCTTCACTGAAGGACCTGTGATGCTTCTTGGGGCCCCATGGATGTGGCCACTCCGAGCAGACAGATTCAAGGTTATCGTGTTGATGACTTGGGCACCGGGAAGGCTGGGGTAATGGTTTGAATGCTGAGCACTCTTGGTGAAATTGTGAACCCAAGTGCAGTCTTCCCTTGTTCTTCTTAGAAAGTCGAGTGTATCTTAAAGTCTTACAAGAAGCACATTGTCTTTATATGTAAAACAAAGGGGTGCTCTCCACTTGGATAACAGTCAAAGACGCTCCAGCTCTACAAGTGTCTAAGGGATCTGTGAAGCGTGTGGATGCAGACAGTTCCTTGTGCCAGGCTCTCGGAAGGACATCTGGGGTCTCCATCTTCCCACCCGGTAGACACCAGTACCGCCTCCAATCACGGTGGCAGCTAAAGCTGCACCCACAGAATTCTGACACACTCCCTGAGGAATGGCACTGTTCCTGGTAAGGACAGTTCTTGTAGGAGACAGCGTTCACTCATGAATTCTGACACCGTATGGGGGTGACACATGGATCTGTGTCTCCAGCCAGCGCTCCTCCGGCTGCCTTTGTGACCCACCTCCTGGGCATCTGGAGGCCCCTTGAGGGTGACATACTCCACATTGACTGGTCTCCTTCCCCTCTGTCTCTCCCGCCTGCAAACCTGCTCCTCTGTACTCTCCCTGTTCCAGTAAATAGCAGCTTCCTCCTGTCGTCGCTCAGGCAGAGCCCTGACATCATCCCCAGACCCTCCTTTTCTCACATTCCATGGTCCACCTGCCTGCTCTTGACTTTGCAGCCTATGTTCCATTCTCAACAGAAGCCAGGTGGTCCTGTCAACACAAGTCGCTCCTCTGCTTAAAATCCTCCAGGCTGTCCCCACCCATTCAGAGGGGAGTAAAGTGTCCTCCCACCCCGCCAAGCCTGGCTCCCCGGGCTGCGTGCACACAGCTTCTGGGCTCCCCCTTGCTGTCCTGTTGCTCCCTGGCAGTGCTCAGTGTGGGCTGAATGCCCGGCAGGGGCGGTGGGTGTAGGAACAGCTCGCTGAGGAGGGGGTCAGACAGGCCACATCAGGACCCCAGCTCTACCCGCTCCTGGCTGTGGAACCTCAGGCAGTCTGCGTAGGTGCTCCGAGATGGGGTGAGGACTGTATCTGCCCTGAGACATAAGTGTGGATAGTGTCCTGCACATAATTTTGTTTATCATTATTCTGTTATCCTGGCCCTGACCATTATTTTCATCGTTTTAATTTTTATTGTCTTTGACCTATTGGGAGACATCTTCAATGTGGATTTTAAATGAATACATACATTTCCCCCATAACCGACCCTGAGAACTTCTGGAATATATTAAAATATTTTCAAGCAGTGTTTAATCACAGGTGAAGCTCAGGTGTGTTTCCTACTGATGATGAACCAGTAAAATGGTAGCCATTTCTGCCTTTGATGGATGTGTGTTTTGGAAACTGGTTCCAGTGGGAGGACGTCGGGGGAGACACAGACACTCCTCTGGAGGCTCTCGGCTCTTGTCCTGGTCCTTGGGGTCGCCAGGCCTGAACCTGTGAAAGAGGGTGATGGTGTTGGGGGAAGGAATAGCTGAGAGCTGCACCCCACTGCTCTCTGACCCTCCTCTCCTCTCTGCCTCTGTGGGCAGAGGAAGAAGACAAAACCCAGAGCACAGAAGAGAAAGAGGTGACAGACACTGACAGAAAAGCAAGTGGCTTCCCCCTCGAGTATTTTACTGCCAAAATCTGAGCACTCAGAGAAGCTAAATTATACACTGAACATGACATCCCACCAGCTGGACGCCACATCTCACTACGGCTGCTTTACAGGACTTCCGGGTGGCTCAGTGGTAAAGAATCACCTGCCAGCGCAGGAGACGCGGGTTCAACCCCTGGGTCAGGAAGATCCCCTAGAGGAGGAAGTGGCAACCCACTCCAGTATTCTTGCCTGGGAAATCGCATGGACAGAGGAGCCTGGTGGGCTACAGTCCATGGGGTCACAAAGAGTCAGACTCGACTGAGCACGCACACATTACCTACGACTGCTTTGCAGGAGATGGACACATATAAGTGTAGACAGATATGTTTTCACTGGCCCAAAATAGGCAAACTAAAACACATGCACTGAAGTAGAATGAAAGACCCTGCTTCAGATGCTGGCCTGAGCTGTGGAGCCGTGGAGGAGCAGATGTGTGTGGGGAGGAGCAGGAGCCTGGATGGGATGGCGAGGGTAGAGGGGCTGCTGTGAGTCCTCCTCATGTCACTGAGCCCAGCACAGGGAGGCAAACCCCCCGGACTCCCTGATGCAGACAGGCCACTAGAAGGCCCATGTCTGTTAGTCAGGACTCTCTTGGTCACAAATGACAGAACATTGACTTGAACAGAAGAGAAATCTATGGAAGACATCTGAGGTTCTGGGTCACTGTGTGCAGGACAAAGGTGCAAGACGTAGAGAGACCAGGACCATGGACGGGACTCCCCGGGACGTCACGTCACCTTTCTCTGCTTCTTTGTCATCTTCTTTGTTACGTGGTATGAAGTCTGGCTGTCAGTCCTGCCCATGCCTCCCCAATTCCTTGGAGGGCCCAGCTAATGCTTGCTTCTGGTTGGTTAAAAGAAAGCAACAAGCAAAGTATTGGGAAAGGTCTCTGCTTGGTGGGCATGAGTCATGTGTTAACCCCATCCAGTCCTGTGGCCGGGGCTCAGGGTCCCCGTAAAGCTGTCTCATGGTTTATGTTCTCCTTGAGTCTTGGGGACTGGGTCAGTCCTGTTGTTGTCCTTCAGGAAAGAATGCTCCACAGTTGCACTGCCCGAAGCAGGAACTACCAGCCCGTGTGGCGGTGATGATCCCTGAAGTGTGTTGTGAGTGCAAGACACACATCAGGTTTTGAAGACCGAGTGCAAAAAAAGGAAAAGACCTCATCGGTGTGTTCTACATTAATTTATAATATTTTGAATGTATTGTGTCCAGAAAATATATCACTAAATTTAAGGTTGCCTGTTTCATTTATGTTTTTTAATGTTCCTCCTAGACCATGTAAACTTAGGTCCATGGCTTGTATAATATTTCCACTGACAGTGCTACTCTAAAACCTTTTGGTTTTCAAAGTGTGGAACCCACAGCAGCAGTACCAGCATCCCCTGGGAACTCATCTGAAATGCAGATCCTCAGGCCCCACCCAGAGCTAGGGGATCAGAAACTTGGCAGGGGCACTGGGGCTGGGGTGCAGGCATCCGTCTGCGTTTTAACAGGCCCTTAGGATTCTGACAGACCCTGAAGTTTGAGAACCACTGCTCCAATCATTAACATGTTTTGCACCTTGAAAGACCAGATTGTGTTTTGTGCGATTATTTGAGAACTTTAACATCCCCCATCCCCTTTTTGTGGAATTGAAGGAATATCTTAGCTACATGAATCTGTGAGCTGTTCAGACATTTTCCTTTTGTAAGCTTTCATGTACAGGTGCTCAGCAGCTTAAATATCAGTGGAAGTGTTGGTGAAAATACTTATTAAACACATCAAAGCAAGACCAATGCTTTCGTAGGGATCTTGTATAACAAACCAGAGATCTCAGGTGGTGCCGAAGCTGCATTCGATGACCAGGAAACAAAGCCAAGAATGCAGCCGTGAACAGAGAAAGATGAATTAGTAACCTCACTCCAGCCATGTGGCTGGCGTCTCCTGGCTCCTCTTAGGCTCTGGCCCAGTGGAAATGTTCTGTGTCTGATATTGCCTCCAAGAAATATTAAGAGAGGCTTCGGCTGTTTGCCTCAGAGGACAGGAAGGATCAATCTAGGGTCTGTATATCCTGCCTCTGGGGAAAGTGCTAAGCAGTGAATCTTTCTCCAAAGGAATTCCTCGTGGAAGGTGCAGGAGAAATGAAGGGCTCCCTGTAAAAGCTTTGCTGCCACCCAAACGGGCCATGCTGCACTAGGGAGACAGCACGACACTGGCCTGGAGCACGTCTGTCTTATCCTTTTGCCAGTGAAGGATGGGATCAGATCTTTTTATAATACAGGTTGGGACCCCAAGTCCAAGAAGAGGCCGAGGAAGCTGGGTACAGTTGGTAAAATGGAACTCAGAAGTGGGCTTCGGAGTTCACTCAGATGCGTACCATGGCTTGATCTGTTTATCAGGTGAAGAAACAAAAGCACAGAAAAAAAAACAAAAGCACAGAGATAAAGTGATTTGCCCTGGGTCACACAGCCAGTAAGAGGCAGAGCCAAGATTCCAACCCAGGATTCCAAGTCTGGACTTAGAGCTGGTGCCCTAAGCTGCCACCCTGTGCCGCCCATGTGACATGGCTTTCCTTCAGCCCTGTCCACAAGCCCCGGTGGTGTCCCCAGCGTCTCCTGGCTCCTCTTGGGCTCCAGCCCAGTGGAAATCATGCAGGCCTTGGAAACACAGTCCCGGGCCTGCTTCCCAGTCCTGCCTCACCCATGCAGCCTCGAGCGAGTTAGTTAATGCGCTTTGTCAAGTCCAGTGTAGTCGAGTTATGTTTTGAATTGGAAGTAACATGTGAGTCAAGGACGTAGAAGGACCCAGGCTGCCGCATGTCATCAGCTCCTATCTGTTCCCTTAATTCTACCTCTGACCCTCCAAACAGGCTTACCACCCAATCTTCACAGCAAGAACTTGACTTTGCCTTCCTTCCACCTCCCCAGGTGCTCTCTCTGTTTCCCCACCCCTGCCTGCCCTCCCAGCTGCCTCCTCTCTCCCCTCCCCCAACCTGCCCGAGCCCTCCTTCGCTTCTGCTCACAGAGGGGTCTCTCCAGCAGACTCAACTGGATGGCTCGCCTGGCTGGAACACATGGGTTTCCCTGTTGTCTGCTCATCACGTCCGAATCCTTGTCACTGCTTCTCCTCATCCTTATTTCTCCAGGAGCCGGGAGGGTCCTGCCCTGGCCCCATGTGCTCCCCCTTCCTTCCCCACCCTGCTCCCTGCCCCCAGCTCTTAGCATACACCTGCAGCCTCAGGGACACCCCATCCACTTGGTCCTCCAGGCCTGGTCCAGGGCACCTGCTCCGTGAGGATGCCCACACCTCCCGTTTTTGTTTTCTTCACTGTTCATGAGTCACCACACAGGAACTAGCCCCTTTGCTGGTTGTTGACCCTGAGAGCAGGCCGCCCACTCCGCTGTGACCCGTGTGCACCCTGGCCCATGGATTCGGCACATTGCATGCACTGAGGGTGGACGCCCAGCTGGCAGTAGGCCTTCGGAGCACAGTGTCCAGGATGGTGGGAGCAGCTCTGGGGGCTGTGGTGAGAGGAGAGGGGGCCCAGGCTCTCTGTTCCACCCCCTCCCCGTTCTCCCTCTCTGGGCTCCTTAACCTTCAGGAAATGGCCCTAGAGCAGGATGGGGCCCTTGACCAGTGTGGTGGCCCGGGCTTCCTGCTCCAGGTCTCCCGTTGATTCGAGGGAATTTTCATGCTGTTTCTTGGAGTGTCATGTGTGTTTGCGGAGGCTCCAGACACCTGCCTGCCTTGTCTTTTAGAAGGATCCCCTCCACAGCCATCTTTAACCAAGACTCTGTAGTTGGGAGAACTTATTTGTGGTTTTTCTCCTTCAGCTCAGGTATTGTTTACCTGGGCCAGAGTGTGAGCTCATTTAGGGCCACCCCTCCCCGCACCCCCCCCCACACACACACTTCAATACCCTTCAGCAAATGTTTGTTCTCTGCCTTCCCTGCCGGGGAAGGAGGCAGACAAGGAGCAGGGGTCCTGCTGTCTTTCTGCCATCCCTAACCATTCTTCTGGCTCCACAGCAGTCCCTCTCCTCCATCTGAACATGGTGTGTATGAGGTTGCCTGCCAGCGCTTGGGGTGGGCACCTGTGGATGTTCACCTGTTTGTATCTCTTCCCTCTGAGAAGGGAAGAACCTCCAGAGGTTTTTGTGCTACTTTTTATTGTCTTTGAATTTCTTGTGTGTCGCTCTCTCCTGACTTCTGTGTGCCATCTAGTTCTTTTTTCATTGGTTCCCAGTCTTTTAACTTAAGAAAAAAACAATAATACATCAGGACCATCCTGGTGGTCCAGTGGTTGACTCCCTGCTTCCAATGCATGGGGCATGGGTTCCATCCCTGCTTGGCCTGCACGCTGGGGGCAGGAGGTGGGGGTGTCTCAGCCAAATAATACATAAAAATACACATCATATTTTTAAAACTTCATTATTTGAATGTGATTGATGGGTGGTGACTGCCCACGACCTTACAGGGATCTCTGAAGCAGTGCTGGAGGATCGCGCTAGGACCAGAGGGCATCTGGGTTTGTCCACTCTGCGCTGTTCCCTCCGGCCCACTGCTGCCCGAGGAACGGGGTGGGCAGGTGGGGCCCGCTCTGTGGTTTGCTGGTTTTTGGCGCTCCTTCCCGAAAAAGCATCTCTTCACCCTTTCTCCTCCACCTCTCAGCTCAAGCGCGCCAGCAGCGAGGACACCCTCAACAAGCCCGGGGCGGCCGTCGCTTCCGGGGCAGCAGCTCGGCTGAAAAAGACGTCCACGTCCGGGGCCATCTCCGAGCTCACGGAGAGCCGCTTGAGGGGCCCCTCAGGTAGGCGGGAGTGGGGACAAGGAGAGAGTCAGGCGGTGGGGGCGGGCAGGTGGGAGGGTCTCAGGGAGGTGGGGGTAGGTGGGCGGGGTCTGGGGAGGGGCGGGACACGTAGGGGGAGCCCGGGCGGAGGAGCCCTGGAGGCCCTTTCTTGTCCATTTGAAAGCATCTCAGGGCTTCACTCCCCCTTTCCCCGTAAGGTCTGTCAGGACCACTTTGAGTCAGGAGCTTTTAGGCAACATTCCACAACGGGGGGGTTTCTATGTCTCGGGGAAACAGACACAAGGGGACATGGAGGCGGTGGGGAGCCCACTGTGTCCCTCCGCCCCTCTGCTTGTCCGTCACTTTGCACGTGTGGCCTTCGTGGGGATCCAGGCAGGGTGGTACAACCGTGGGGCTGTCTTGGGATCTTTGTGCCGAAGTGTAGATGAGTGCGTGGGCCCGCAGGTCCCTGGCGGAGTTGCCCAGCCTGCATCCTGGGTCTTGTGGAGACCAGGAAGATCTCAAGACTGCTTACAGTCGCTCAGACGCCGGTGGCTGCTGAAAGCCGTGGGCATTCTCTGCGTTAGCAGTTTCTTGAGAAACAGAAAAGGTTTTTTTTTTTAAATCCATTATTCAGAGCATTGCAAACTTAAAACATCAAAGAATATATTTCATTTTCTTTTGCAGCATGTAGATAAGAAAACTGAGCTTTCCGTGGTCCAACTCACAATGCAGGCCCATAAATAATAGTAATGTGTTGCTTAGTCATCCAAGATGGGAACAGCTAAAATGTTCATTTATGATAGGGGTTTAATGGTAGCTTGCTTGTGACTTTTTCACTTTTATGTAAAATATTACAGATTAGCTTTCAAAGGCACATTTTAATTTACTCAGTTTTCAAAAAGTTGAATCTGTAAAGAATATATGTGACTTTTTTTATGATGTGGGAATGGCCTCATGTTTATCTACAACCAGTTTTACTTTTCAAAAGACTGGTTTCATACTAAATATATACACATTTGGTTTTTCTAAATAATTATATTTATTGATGTGCAGGCTTTACTCCACTTGTGGTGAGCAGGGGCGACTCTAGTTGCTGTACTCAGGCTTCTCCCTGCAGTGGCTTCTCTTGTTGCAGAGCACAGGCTCTAGAATGGGCTTCAGTAATTGTGGCTCCCAGGCTCTAGAGCGCAGGGTCAATAGTTGTGGCTCACAGGCTTAGTTGCTCTGCGGCATGTGGGATCCTCCCATATCAGGGCTGGAACCTGTGTCTCCTGCATTGGCATGTGGATTCTTTACCACTGAACCACCAGGGACGCCCTCACACATTTTGTTTTTAAAATACAGCATATGAAAGTACAATATATTTTTATCAAGCCAGCCTAAGACAGTTTTTACAAGTTAACAAAGCACCACTAAAAAACTAACCGACTGACCTCGCTCTCAAATATTGGTGTAAAAACGTGAGGTGAAAATTTTAGCAAGTAGAATTCAACAAATTAACAGCAATAGTGCATATCAAAACCAAGTGGATTTATGCTATCCAAGATTGGCTTACCAGGAAATTCAGGAATATAATCCATCACACAATATTGACAGGCTAAAGAAGAAAAACCGTGAGGTCATCCCGATAGAGATGGAACATGCCTTGGACAAAGAGAGCACTCTTTGATTTTACTTTCACTTCTTTCTGATTAAAAAAAAAAAAACAACTCTTGGTAGATTACAAGTGTATGGGTACTTTAGTGATACAAAATATATGTATCTCCAGTCAAAACCAGCATTATGCTGTATGGTAAAATCTTAGAAGTATTTCCATTAAAATCAAGAATGACTTAAGGTTCAGTTCAGTCACTCAGTTGTGGCCGACTCTTTGCGACCCCATGAATCGCAGCACGCCAGGCCTCCCTGTCCATCACCAGCTTCCGGAGTTCACTCAAACTCACGTCGGTTTTTCTGCAAGTATTAAGCTAGGCAGTGAGACAGGAGAGCTATAGGAGGGTGTTCATGTTAGAATATAATGGTGATTTTATGCAGACAATAACATTTTATGCTTAGAATTTCCTGAAAGTTGTATCATTAGAAAAACCTTATCATGTCCTGAAAATGTGTTAGATACGGTAAGAGTTCAGTGTGTGGCTGATTATAGAATGTGAAATATCAATAGCTTTCTCATCAGTAACTAGTTAGGAAAGATAATAACATAAGAAATAATCCCGTTTATAAAGGAATGAAAAAGGTAAAATACCAGTAGTAAGCTTAATACTGGGACTTCCCAGGTAGCACAGTGGGTGAAGAATCCACCTCCAAAGCAGGAGATGCGGGTTTGATCCCCAGGTAGGGAAGATCCCCTGGAGAAGGGAATGGCAGCCCACTCCAGTATTATTGCCTTGAGAATTCCGTGGAGAGAGGAGCCACAGTCCACAGGGTTGCAAAGAGTTGGACACAGCTGAGCATGCATGAACACAAACAATATGACCAGGGCCTATATTTTAAAAATCCTAAAGCTCTTTTTAAAGGACATAAATGAAGGTATACATAAGTGGAAGGATATATATACCTGGTTCTTGGATAAGACTAAATATAACAAAGATTAAATTTAGTAGATATGTTAAATAAAACAAATGTCTGAAGTATCTTATGAATTTGTCTTCATCTCAGTTATAGTATCAGTGGGAATTCGAGAGCAGAAACACTGATAAAATGAGACCGATTTATATGAAACAGGAGTTCTCAACCCCAGGCAATTTTGCCCTTCACCCCAACCCAGGGAACCACTGGCAAAGTCTGCAGACAGGTTTGGTTGGCATCATTGGGGGTGATACTGCCATCTAGTGGGCAGAGGTCAGTGGTGCTGCTAAACTTCCTGCAAGGCACGGGATAGCCCCTCACAGAAAGGAAGGGTCCTGCCAGAAATGTCAGTAGTGCGCTGTTGATAAACCCTAATCTAGAAGAATAAATCCTCTCAGATAACCAGGAAGTTTCTGAAACATCAGCGATTGGGGAGGACTATTCAGTGGAGCAGAAAGTCCACAGGATTGGAGGATTTCGTGTAGGATTACAGTAGTATTTTCTATCAAGATGGATAATTCACTCACAAGTAACGACTGATTGGGTCTTCAGGAAAAAATAAAGCTGGATCCCTATCTCATGCCTCTCATCAGAGTAAATTCCAAGTGGATTAAAATTTAAACCTTAAAAAGTGAAACCATGAACGTGCAGAGAGAAAACATCAGAGAATGAACTTGTGGTCTCGGCCTTGGAAAGAACAAGCACAAAAGTCAACTGGTGAAAAAAAAATCACATAAATATTACACACTGCTTTGTAAATAAGGGGAAATTATTTGCAAGACATGTAACAAAGGGGGCTTATTTACAATGAGTTTGTATAAATCAATAAGAAAAATAGTACAAAAAAAAATGGGTAGTTCATATAAAAAGGAAATACAGATAGCCACTAGAAAGATGCTGGGACTTCCCTGGTGGTCTAATGGTTAAGAATCTGCCTGCCAATGTACGGGCACAGATTCAATCCCTGGTGGAGGATCCCACATGCTGCAGGGCAACTAAGCCTGTGCACCATGACTACTGAGTCTGTTAGCCCTAGAGATTGCGCTCCACAACAAGACAACAGCAATGAAGACCCAGCACAGCCAACAGAAAAAAGAGACTAAGTCCCACTTAGAGGTAAAAAGATATAATTCAGAGCAATAATTACAGTATGTGATTTCCCCTAACAGATTAATAAAAATTAACATGATTGAGGAACTTTCTTGGTGGTCCAGTTAGGACTTTGTGCTTCCACAGCAGGGGACACAGGTTCAACCCCTGGCCAGGCAAATACGATTCCACATACTATGCAGCACAGCCAAAATAAATTTTAAAAAAAGAACTACAAAATGATTGATAATTTTTTATTTAATTAAGGGTGAGGGGAGCCACACCACATATTGCTGATGACAAGGACAATCTGGTAAAATCTCTCTACATTTGAAACATGTATGATCTTTCACCAAGGATTTCTACCACTTAGCATTTAGCATTATGTTGGACTGTGAAGAAAGCTGAGAGCCAAAGAATTGATGCTTTTGAACTGTGGTGTTGGAGAAGACTCTTGAGAGTCCCTTGAACTGTGAGGAGATCCAACCAGTCCATTCTAAAGGAGATCAGTCCTGGATGTTCTTTGGAAGGACTGATGCTAAAGCTGAAACTCCAATACTCTGGCCACCTCATGCGAAGAGTTGACTCATTGGAAAAGACTGTGATGCTGGGAGGGATTGGGGGCAGGAGGAGAAGGGGACGACAGAGGATGAGATGGCTGGATGGCATCACTGACTTGATGGACCTGAGTTTGGGTGAACTCCAGGAGTTGGTGATGGACAGGGAGGCCTGGCATGCTGCACTTCATGGGATCGCAAAGAGTCGGACATGACTGAGTGACTGAACTGAACTGATATACTTGAAAAAGAATGCCTATATACATGAACAAGATGTTTGGTTGTGGCATTATTATAACAGTAAAACACTGGAAATACCCAAGTGTGTATCAGTCCAGGGCTGGTTGCATAATGAGATTTTGGTATGGCAGAATAGTATGCAGCCATGAAAATGGACATGGTAGATTTATATGTACCGACAGGGAAAGATTATTACTAAGTGGGGAAAATAAGATGGTGTGTATAGTCTGACCTCATGTGTTTTGATTTTTAAATACATGATTTAATTTTTGAAATCATAACTGTTTTCCTGGAAGGATATAGGGATGTTACTTTGAGGAGAGTATTGAAAGTGGTGGGGGAAGGAGACCTTCCATATTAGATCTATCTATACTGTTTCAAAATGTTAAAAACACATACAGACATTGCTTTAAAAATTAAAAACAGAATCAATTCAGTTCAGTTGCTAAGTCGTGTCTGACTCTTCACGACCCCATGGACCGCAGCACACCAGGCCTCCCTGTCCATCACCAACTCCCGGAGTTTACCCAAACTCATGTCCATTGAGTCGGTGATGCCATCCAACCATCTCATCCTCTATCATCCCCTTCTCCCGCCTTCAATCTTTCCCAGCATCAGGGTCTTCTCCAATGAGTCAGTTCTTCACATCAGGTGGCCAAAGTATTGGAGTTTCAGCCTCAACATCAGTCCTTCCAATGAACACTCAGGACTGATTTCCTTTGGGATAGACTGGTTGGATCTCCTTGGAGTCCAAGGGACTCTCAAAAGTCTTCTCCAACACCATAGTTCAAAATCATCAATTCTTTGGTGCTAAGCTTTCTTTATAGTCCAACTCTCACATCCATACATGACTACTGGAAAAGCCATAGCCTGGACAAGACGGACTATAACCTAAATTTTTTTTTTGCTTTAGCCCAATCCTTACTCTTCTACTTGCCTTTTAGTG
This sequence comes from Bos indicus x Bos taurus, assembly GCF_003369695.1. NCBI lineage: Eukaryota > Metazoa > Chordata > Mammalia > Artiodactyla > Bovidae > Bos > Bos indicus x Bos taurus. Next base: position 34,731,236 of record NC_040094.1, on the reverse strand, counting down.
TGTGTCTTAACCATTTGTTAGTCAGTAGTTTAACTGCTTAATCATAGCACATGTTCCCTTTATTCAGGATCCTAAAGAAAGACTTTGTAAAACCAGTTTTACTGGTTTTCTCACTCCATGGACTTTAGTTTTCTTATTCTCATATTGAGGAAATATGCACAGATCTTCAGCTCAGTGATGTCATAGCAAAGGTCTGTGAATGCTTCATAAGCTCTGATGGGCTATTTGGAAAGTATTCCAACAGTTATCATTCAAATTCCTGAATGTAATGAGATTACCTTGATTGTAATGAAATTACATCCTTTGACTTAATCAAGTTGGATTAAAAAATTGCACTTGTCTGTGGAACTTTTGGGTTTTAAGTGCGGGCAGTCCTCAATATTTTCCTATCAGCTTTTGTACAGCTGGCACTTTTGTACATGGTCACATATCCCCAATCTGCCCCATTCCTGTGAGTTAGACCCATGCATCAGCTGACAAACCGGCCATTAGGAGCACTGGCCGGCAGGTCGCCCATCAGAGGTCTGTCTCGGCTGCAGGTGCCAGCACCCCTGCCACTGTGCAGTCGTGTTAGGTGGTTCTGTGAATATCAGCTCACACTTTGTCTTTATTTTACGTGCATGAAAACCAGGGGAATGAGAGCACTGGCACTAGTAATAAGTGTGGGTTTTAATATCTCAGGACCATTGAGACAAAGAAGGAGGTGACTCACTGTTAGAAAGGGCACCCCCATCAGGAGCTCACTGGAGTCACCACCACTCTGTAGATTCAGCTGTAAAGACAAAAATAAAACTAAAGAAAAGAAGGAAAATACTAGCAGTACGTGATTGATTTCCTCCTAAAGGAAAGATGTAATTATAAATTGTATGTAAATACTTAGGGGACAGAATTCTTTTTATGGCCCTCAACATTTGGCTTTGGGACATGTTTTCGGTAATGGCGTGGGATGGTATAATCTGTTTTCTTTCAAGTATATTAATTTTGGAAGGGATCCTGTCATGAAACAATTATACAGTGTTGTGGTTTTAAACTCATAGCAGTTAAACCTGTGATCAGCCTATATTGTACCCTTTGCTGGAAATTGATCTGTCCTTGGGGAGGAGCCCTCAAACCTAGCACAGAAGGAAATGCTCACTCTTTAGGTAGTACTGATCATATGATGGCAACTGCTGCTAATGCGCTGTCTAACCTGGGTGCTTGGGGAGCTTGGTGAAGGGGCTGGACTGTCTCCGGGTTCTGATGTCCAGGCCCGAGCATCCCCAGGGCCCTGTCACCATCTGCAGTACCCAGAGCAACCACTGGAAGGCAGGAAGGGGTGTGGACGGGGCAGGTGATCCAGCCCTACCTGGCACCTTCCTCCACCCCACCCTGCACCAGGTGCTGGCCTCGCTCAACCTCACCACAGCCTCCAGGAGAAGGCAGTGTTTCGTCCAGGTCATGACACTTCAGGGAGGTCACACGAGCGTTACTTTGTCTTCTGATGCCTGCCCATTTCCACACTGAACACCTGCTCTTCCCAACTGATTTTGAATCAATATTATAACATCTCTGTGGTAGAGCCCAGCCCAGACACCTGCTTCTTCCTTTTCTCCCTCCAGTGTCTGTGATGCAGATCTGGTCTTAACTGATGGGCATGGGCTTAGAGAATGGGGTAGCCCCTAGTGGTAGATGGCTGTCCTCCCTGATACCCCCTAACTGCACATCCCAGGGCCCCAAGAGATGCTGAGCCTTTTAGGTACCCCCCCTGCCAAAGCTGCAAGGGGGCCCCACCAGTAGATGGCAGCCTCGTCCACACACTGACTCATGTTCTGGGAGCCCCCACTCTGACTAGAGGTCCTTTTGACATTCATGCAATTAGGTCAACAAACATTTTTGAGTGCCTACTGTGTGTCTGACACTGTTTTAGGCAACAGGGCAACCTCAGGGGGCAGGACGGAGATCCCCCATCCATGGAGCTCCATGAACAAACATTGATGAGAACAGTGCAGGCACATGGCTGCAGCCAAGATGGGAGGGGCGCAGGGCAGAGGGCTGGGGTTGGGGGCTGAGGGAAGGAGTGACTCACCTGACCTCGTTTTATTTACTTTTTATTTTTATATTGCAGTATAGCCAGTTAACGGTAGCTATACTGGTGGCTCAGATGGTAAAGAATCTGCCTGCAATGCGGGAGCTCTGGGTTTGATCCCTGGACCAGGAAGATCCACTGGAGGAGGAAATGACTAGCCACTCCAGTATTCTTGCCTGGAGAATTCCATGGACAGCAGCCTGGCAGGCTACAGTCCATGGGATTGCAAAAGAGTTGGATACCACTGCTACTAGTCAATTAACAATGTTGTGTTAGTTTCAGATGGGCAGCAAAGGGACTCAGTCTGTTATACATGTATCCACTCTCCCCCAAACTCTCCTCCCATCCAGGCTGCCACAGAACATTGAGCAGAGTTCCCTGTGCTATACATTTTAAATATAGCAGTGTGTACATATCGATCCCAGAGTCCCTAATTATCCCTTCTCCTGACCCTGGCAACCATAAGTTCGTTCTCTAAGTCTGTGAGTCTGTTTCTGTTTTGTATCATGTGTTAAGATTCTACATATAAGGGATGTAATATGATATTTCTCCTTCTCTGTCTGACTTATTTCACTCAGTATGACACTAAATCCATCCATGTCTCTGCAAATGGCGTTATTTCATTCTTTTAAATGTCTGAGTAGTATTCTATTGTATATGTGTACCACATCTTCTTTATCCATTCTTCTGGACTTGACCTCATTTTAGAAGGAGCATTTTGGTTGCCTGTGCAGACTGGACTAATGGATGGGGGAAGACCCAATCAGAGGCTATGGCCAGGCCCTAGGAGAGAGCCTTTTCAAGGCTGAATAATATTGCCTTGTATGTAAACCACATTTTCTTTATCCCTCCATCACTGACTAACCAGGAAATAGCTTTAACTTCTGCAGGGTCCAGGGTGACACCACTGTGAGGAGGTTTTGAACTTGGTACTGCTATTATAAAGTCTTGGATTCTTTGAGGGTACCTGGCAGTTTCATGACCCTATACTTCCCAGAGGTACATGGTCATCAGGGTTTGGTGGCTTTCAGGGTTCCTCTCTGGGAACCTGTGGTTCAGAGGAGGGCACTCTCCCTACTTGTCCCTCCAGAAATACTGACTTTTTTGCGGTCTTTCCGTCCAGAAGTGTGGCCGCCTCTCTGAGCCTTCCTTTTTGTCTTTCTCTATAGTTCATGTATTTCTTCTCCTTTTTCTTCTGTTTGTTGAGTTTACGCCCAGGTTTATACTTTTATTACTTTTGTGAGTGGGATTGCTTTTTCTTCTTTTTTAATGTGGAAAACTTCATGAACGTGCATGTTATCCTCCACACTAATCTTCTCTGTGTCCTTCCAATTTTAGGATGTGTGTTGCTGAGGTGAACATTCACTGTATTTTTTTAATTAGATATTTTTTAAACTATCTAATTTGTAACTGACTCCTTCCCTCACTGGTACTGATGGTTTTCAGTTGATTCTCCCATGATCTCCAAGTGGATGATTCTATCAGCTGCAGATAACAAAGCCCTTTGTCTCCTTCATCCCTATGGCTGTGTCTTTTCTTTCTCATTCCTGCTGTGTCGTGTGTGTGACACTTGGGTTGTGTTAAATGCTAGTGATGTCCTTGTTCTCATTTTACTGTGATTGCTTTTGATCTTTCCCCGTTAAATCAGATGCAGAAAGTTGGCTTGAGATATTGATTTGCAGGTTCAGTTCTTCCTTTCCTCTTTTGCTTAAGAGTTTCTAGATTGGGTGGTAGATTTATTAAATGCCCTCAAGGCATTCTGTTATGACTTTAATTATTGGTTTTCTCTTTACCCTGGAGCCTACTTCAGGGAATTCAAATATGTGTATATTCTGTCTCCTGAGTATATCTTCCCCATCACGTATTAATATTTTCTTTAATCCTTTTGATTACTTTCGTGCATCCTCTGATTTTTTTTAAAGTTTATCATCTAATGTGCTTTGCTTTTTTTCCTTACTTCAGCTATTGTGTGTTTCATCTTTTGTCTGATTTATCTGATCTCAGATTGTTTCTTCTTCATAACCTCTTGCTGTAGCTTCACAGCTGTAAAAGCTCCTTGAATTTCAATGTGGATACACATTAGAGATTTTCTAAAATTTCCTATTTCTTCCAGTGACTGTTTCATAGGTGCTTATTTATTTGGATTTCTCAGTTGGTTCCCCTCTTATGAATGGCCAAGACTTTCCAGATAGATCTAGTGATTTTCTAGAATCATCCATCTTCGCAGAGGAAAGTCTGTTGTATGACGTTCTGGGGGCTGTGTCCACACAGGTGACTTTCTCTCACGCTGAGACTCAGGGTAAACTTCTGAACAGTGACTCAATTTTCTCCCATCGTGTCTTTACTCATTGGGGGATCAGAGCCTCCCCCTTGGAGAAGCTTCTCCAGTTTCCTCACCTATAAGATGAGGTTGACCACACCCATCTCAGGAAGTGGTGAGAAGGAAGTGCAGTGGCCTCTGTGAGGAAGCAAGAGTGGAGCCTAACATGGAGCTGTCTTTATGAAATGTGCTTTTGTCCTTGAAAACCACCCTGTGCGACAGGACCTCAGAGTCAGGAATTATGGCGATTAGATAAACCCACCTGCCGTGGGCTCTGTCTGGCACATCTTGCCCAGGAGCTCCCAGCTCTGCATTACAGTGTGCTTTTTTTTCCTTCCAAAGCTACCATCCCTTGCACTTGGTCAACAATTCCTTTTTCAGTCAAAATTAAAGTTATCCTTTTTGGTTCGAAGCAGTAAAATTCGGGTCAGGTTTTGACTGAATATATGAAAGAATGGGCTTCCCAGGTGGCACTAGTGGTAAAGAACCTGCCTGCCAGTGTAGGTAGATGTAAGAGACACAGGTTCAGTCCCTGGGTCAGGAAGATTCCCCTGGAGGAAGGCACGGCAACCCACTCCAGTATTCTTGCCTGGAGGATCCCATGGACAGAGGAGCCTGGTGGGCTGCAGGCCATGGAGTCACAGAGAGGACATGACTGAAATGACAGCACACACACACACACACACACATGCATGGAAGAATGTTCCAGCAGCCACAGCACATCGGAAGTGCTCAGCCCCAGGAAATGAAGAACTCCGGTTACTGGAGTGAAGGTTTGATGGGGATGTTGGAGGGTGATTGAATCAGATCCTTACTGACCTCCTTCCTGACTTCAGGGGGTTGCTGTTAAGCTCAAAGACCTCCTCCTGCATGTCTTCTCTTGTCCCCTCCCACATGGGAGACACTCTTCTGGGCCCTCAGGCCAAACCTGCGTTTCCACCCCAAAGTGAACCTGCCTTCCGGAAACGCTACCCCAACAGCTGACACTGTCTATCCATTTGTTCCTTCACCAAGTATTTGTGTCTACTGAGTCCCAGGCATCTTTCCAGGTGCCAGGGAGGCAGCCATGAGCAACACACAGAAAGCCCCAGCTCTTCTGGGTCTTCCGCTGTGTTCTCGTTCTCGTGGGATTTTTCTGAATGGTGCTCACCTCTCACTGCATGGGCTTCCAGCTTCCTCTAGCGCCTGACTCCTCCGACTGCAGTCACCCAGATCAGCTGTCCTGTTTTCTGTCAGCCTCCTTTCTTGAGTGTGTGACTGTCTTTGTCACCACATTTGCCCACTTTTCATTTCCTCTGGGTTCCCCTGACCCAACCTGGCCTGGCATCTCTCACCTGAAAAACACAGAGGCTTCTTGATTTGGGTTGGGTTGCAAAGGGTTTCCTCATCATTTATAGCAACTTTGAACATTTTTTAAAATTGAGGTTTCTTGGGCTCCAGTAACACTGTGGGTGGTGACTACTGCCATGAAATTAAAGACACTTGCTCCTTTGAAAAGAAAGCTACGACAAACCTTTTTAGGCAGTGCATTAAAAGCAGAGACATCATTTTGCTGACAAAAGTCAGTATAGTCAAAGCTATGGTTTTTCCAGTAGTCATCTACAGATGTGAGAGTTGGACCATAAAGAAGGCTGAATGCCGAAGAATTGATGCTTTCGAATTGTGGTGCTGGAGCAGACTCTTGAGAGTCCCTTGGACTGCAGGGAGATCAAACCAGTCAATCCTAAAGGAAATCAACCCTGAATATTCATTGGAAGGGCAGATGCTGAAGCTGAAGTTCCAATACTTTGGCTACCTGATGCGAAGAGCTGACTCACTGGAAAAGACCCTGATACTGGGAAAGATTGAGGGCAGGAGGAGAAGAGGGCAACAGAGGATGAAATGGTGGAATGACATCATCAACTCAATGGACATGAATTTGAGCAAACTCTGGGAGGTGGCAAAAGACAGGGAAGCCTGACATGCTGCAGTCCATGGGGTCACAAAGAGTTGGACACGACTGAGTGACTGAACAATACCTCCTGTCTTAACAGGTCGCTTTCATCCAGTCTTTTCAGACTATTCAGAGTGGGTTTTGAGGAAGCAATGTCTCTCTCTCTCTCTGCACTCCTGTTTCATTGGTTTACAGAATAATTAAGTAATGTAAATAAGATTGGTGGTATGACTAGCATGAACAGGGTTGAAACAATCCACCTACTCTCAGTATGCGGACGTCCTAGGTGGAGGGGCCGAAGTGCATGCTTGTTCTGGGAAGAGCCTCCCAGCTGTCAGTGCCCAGGACACTGGTCAGTGCACCCTGTTCAGATGGGTGCCTCAGTGATCTTGGCAGGTTGGCTGTGGGTCAGTGCTGGAGGAGGGTGGATGAGAGGGCAGGTTTTGCAGCAGCAGGGCCCTTGTCCTGAGCTGCAGCTTTGGCTGGCCCAGCCCCATGCTGAGACACCTCAGACAAGATCTCTGGGATCTCTGCCTCGGCAGCAGAAGGGACTGGGGCAGAGCTCCTGCCTGGACCCAGCGCAGTCCCGCTATAGCCACGTCCCAGTCCTTTTCTTGCCTTGACTCCAGTCCTGGGCTAAGCGGGGCTGGTTCACCAAACACACTCAGGACTTTGCCACAATCAGGTCTTTGTTTGTCCTGATGAGCCAGACCTGGCCCAGGCCTGCACCTCCAGGATGCTCGTCCATGCCTGGAGCCCCTGCCCTCTCTGCTGCCACCCTCCTGCCACACTGGATGTTGACAGCAGTTCTGATCACCAGGAACAGACCAGCTCGTAAGCATCAGGAAGCCTTTCTGGATCCCTCGGTGGGCTGTGCTTTTTTCCCTTTTAAGGACACACTGCTTGTGTCCTTCTGTCCAGCCCTCCTGAGTCCTACCTGGTGCTGCTGCTCTGTCCTTCCTCCTCATTCTCTTCTCCTGGGACCATGTGTTGGACCTGCTGGCAGCACACTCAGGAAGAAGGCCCATCCTGCTCGGGGGTGAGGCCTCTCTCTTCCCTTTTATCTCATCTTCTTCAAAGCGTGTATCTTTCTAGCCTTGATTCTTGGTAGTGAGGTACCCCTGGACTTCAGTCACGCTAATTGACTCACAGTGAGGACGGGGCTCTTTTTAGTTCAGAAATAATTCATAGAGCCCTGAAGGCTCATCTATGTATCTCCCTTGACTTAAAACCCAGCTTTATGGAAGGGTAATTTACATATTCTCAAATTCACCCATTTAAGATGTGCAGGCTGATGATTTTTACGCAATTTTCTGGGTTACAACCATCCACCACGACTGGGCTTTAGAACGTTCCCATCACACCAGAAGGATGCTCGCGTTGTTTCCAGTCAATTCCTGTTTCACTCCAGCTGCAGGCAACTGCTTTCTGTCCCTATAGGTCCACCCTCAACTTTGCTTGCTGCCTTCTGGAGCATTCATCAGACCAACACTAACGGTGTTTGCCTGAGGAATTTCTTCTGATTCAATTACTACACTTCATTCGTCACCCTCTCTTTGACTCTCCCCGTGTTTAAGTTTCTCTTGGTTTCTCTTTGTATGAACCTTGTTGGCCTTTGACTTATTGGGAAACCTGAGTTTCCCCTTTTCCTTTAGAAAATGGAAAACTTGGAGTGTCATGTACAAAACATGTATTGGGTAGTATTGACTGAGTAAAGCAGCCTTAGGCCCTCACTCTTGGGACTTCAAGAAACCATTGAGGGGAAGTTTGAAGTGGGGCGAAGTCAAGTTATAGTAATAAGTGAGCCGTGATACCCTGTGATCTACCTAGTCTTCCTCACCTTTCTTTCAAACATTGGCAAGCACTGATCTTTTTATTGTCTTCATAGTTTTGCCTTCTCCAGAATGTCATATGGGGTTTCCCAGGTGACTCAGTGGCAAAAAATACGCCTGCCAATGCAGGAGACGCAGGAGACTCCGGTTTGATTCTGGAGATGGGTATGGCAACCCACGCCAGTATCCTCGCCTGGAGAATCCCATGGACTGAAGAACCTAGTGGGCTATAATCTATGGGGTCTAAAAGAGTCTGACGTGACACAGAGAATCAGCATGCACACAGAATGTCATATGACTGGTATCATACAGGATGTAACCTTTTCAGACTGTCTTCTTACACTTTGCAATCTACATTTAAGGTTCCTCCATGTCCTTCTGTGGTTTGACAGCTCATTTCTTTTTAATTCTGAATAATGATATGTATGGACCACAGTTTGTGTGTCCATTTATCTATTCACCACCTTGCCTTTGGATAAATATCAAGGAGCATGATGGATGTTATGTGGTGAGGATTTGTTTACTTTTGTAACAGACTGCCAGGTTGTCTTCCCAAGGGGCTGCACCATTTTGCATCCTCACAAACAATGAATTAGAGTTCCTGTTGCTCTTTATCATTGCCAACATTTGGTGTTGTCGGTGTTTGGGATTTTCACCATTCTAATACATGTGTTGTGGTATGGATTAAGATTTTTTAAAATCTTGGTACAAGCAGAAATTTGAAGTTTGATTAGGTATTTGCTAAGAGATTATTGTCAGTTTTTTTCAGTTGGGATAATGGAACTGTGGTTTTATTTTGTTTTTCTAAAGCATCCTTACCTTTGGAACACAAATTGAAACATTTGCCAATGAAATAGGATGTCTGGGATTGCTTCACATTACTTGGGAATGGGGGGGGGGGAATGGATGATGGTATTTGAAACAAGGTTGACAATGAATTGATGTGTTGAAACTGGGTTGATAGAGGATCATTACAACATTGCTTTCTATTTTTTGTATATGTTAGAATTTTTAATAATAAATATTTAAAATTAGAGTAGCTCATGTTATTAAAAAATGGTGGGCTCTTTGGTGTTTAGTAAGAATTTCAGCCTGTCTTCTAGCACCACCTTTAGAGTAAGCTCAGTCCTTAATGGCATCATGGAGAAGGAAGGGATATATGTTCAACAATTGTACATGTACTGGGTTAATATTTAAAGGATCCTCCTAGAAACTAAAGAATCTTCTAGTAATATACACAGTTTTACCTGACATTATTTAAAGAATATATGTGATTTTTTTCAAAGTGAATTTTTTAAATTGCAAAAGCAGTACAATGTGCACTACAGCCAAATAAAAAACATATGGAGAAGCAAAACAACAATAAAAGAACATAAAGGACATAAAATCTCACCCACTGCATTCAAAGAGAGCCACTCATTCTTTATCAGAACTTTGAGGTATAACTTTCCATCTGTGTCTTTGTGTCCAGATGTTTTTTGTTTGTTTGTTTATAAACAAGAAATAAGATTTATGTCCTTGATATATGTACCCTTCTGCTTTCTAGGGTAGCAAGTCTGATACATTGTTCAGGGGCTGCATAGGCACCATTTTATGACTGTGTCATCATTTATTTAACCATCATTTATTAGCCCCAGTGTAGGACTTCCTTGGTGTCTCAGACAGTAAAGAATCTGCCTGCAATGCAGGAGACCCAGGTTCTGATCGCTGGGTCGGGAAGACCAGACTGAGCGGCTTTCCTCTTTCCATGTTAAACACTGAAGATTTTTCCCAACTTTTTGCTGTTACAAACAGAAGGGGTCCTTATATTCAATCAGTTCAGTTCAGTTCAGTCGCTCAGTCCTGTCCGACTCTTTGCGATCTCATGAATCGCCACACGCCAGGCCTCCGTGTCCATCACCAACTCCCGGAGTTCACCCAAACTCATGTCCATTAAGTCGGTGATGCCATCCAGCCATCTCATCCTCTGTCGTCCCCTTCTCCTCCTACCCTCAATTCCTCGCAGTATCAGAGTCTTTTCCAATGAGTCAACTCTTCTCATGACGTGGCCAAAATACTGGAGTTTCAGCTTCATCATCATTCCTTCCAATGAACACCCAGGACTGACCTCCTTTAGGATGGACTGGTTGGATCTCCTTGCAGTCCAAGGGACTCTCAAGAGTCTTCTCCAACACCACAGTTCAAAAGCATCAATTCTTTGGCGCTCAGCTTTCTTCACAGTCCAACTCTCACATCCATACATGACCACTGGAAAAACCATAGCCTTGACTAGACGGACCGTTGTTGGCAAAGTAATGTCTCTGCTTTTGAATATGCTCTCTAGGTTGGTCATAACTTTCCTTCCAAGGAGTAAGCGTCTTTTAATTTCATGGCTGCAGTCACCATCTGCAGTGATTTTGGAGCCCCCAAAAATAAAGTCTGACACTGTTTCCACTGTTTCTCCATCGATTTCCCATGAAGTGATGGGACCAGATGCCGTGATCTTCGTTTTCTGAATGTTGAGCTTTAAGCCAACTTTTTCACTCTCCACTTTCACTTTCATCAAGAGGCTTTTTAGTTCCTCTTCACTTTCTGCCATAAGGGTGGTGTCATCTGCATATCTGAGGTTACTGATATTTCTCCCGGCAATCTTGATTCCAGCTTGTGCTTCTTCCAGCCCAGCGTTTCTCATGATGTGCTCTGCATATAAGTTAAATAAGCAGGGTGACAGTATACAGCCTTGACGTACTCCTTTTCCTATTTGGAACCAGTCTGTTGTTCCATGTCCAGTTCTAACTGTTGCTTCCTGACCTGCATATAGGTTTCTCAAGAGGCAGGTCAGGGGATCTGGTATTCCCATCTCTTTCACAATTTTCCACAGTTTATTGTGATCCACACAGTCAAAGGCTTTGGCATAGTCTATAAAGCAGAGATAGATGTTTTTTCTGGAACTCTCTTGCTTTTTTGATAATCCAGCGGATGTTGGCAACTTGATCTCTGGTTCCTCTGCCTTTTCCAAAACCAGCTTGAACATCTGGAAGTTCACGGTTCACGTACTGCTGAAGCCTGCCTTGGAGAATTTTGAGTATTACTTTACTAGCGTGTGAGATGAGTGCAATTGTGCGGTAGTTTGAGCATTCTTTGGCATTGCCTTTCTTTCAATGAAGATTCCTAAAAAGCCTTCCCCGCCCCCCCCACCGGTCTTCCTTAAATAACCATTTCAAATAGAGATAAAATAGAAAATACATAATTCCAGGGTTTTTTTTTTTTTTTTGGAGACAATCCAGGAAATTTTAATATGGACTGTGTTGTTTACTCGGGTTCAAACCAGAGCTGACAGGCGGATTCTTTACCACTGAGCCACCAGGGAAGCCCACGGACTGTATACTATACACTATTTTGAAAGTACTGTTTTTCGTAGGTTTGATTGTGGTATGGTAGGAGAGTTCAGGAGATTGTGCTGGAACTAGTTGGAGGGGAAATGTAATGATGTCATGTTGTCTGCTGCTGCTGGCTGCTGCTAAGTCGCTTCAGTCATGTCCGACTCTGTGTGACCCCACGAACGGCAGCCCACCAGGCTCCCCCGTCCCTGGGATTCTCCAGGCAACACTGGAATGGGTTGCCATTTCCTTCTCCAATGCATGAAAGTGAAAAGTGAAAGGGAAGTCGCTCAGTCGTGTCTGACTCTAGTGACCCCATGGACTGCAGCCCACCAGGCTCCTCCGTCCATGGGATTTTCCAGGCAAGAGTACTGGAGTGGGGTGCCATTGCCTTCTCCGATGTTGTCTGCAACATACTTCAAATGAGTCAATGAAGAATAAAATGGAGAGGGATCAAGATAGAGGCAAATGTGGTAAAATGTTTCTAGTTTGTAAACAAGGTGATGGATATCGAAGGTGTTGACTGTAGTATTCCCTTTAGTGTTCACTGTAGTGTTCTGGCCGAACTTTTCTATGAATCTGAAAATGTTCACAGTGAAAGTTCGGACAAAAAAGAAGGCTTTCCCCCTTTTAATTTTATAAAATATTCATCCATGTTTACTTCCAGAACTTTTATATTTTCATCTTTTACAGTTAAATTTATATTGAATTGGAATTTATTTGGGGCATAAAGAGGGAGATATGGCTGTCACTTAATTTGAAGTGTTACTTTATGTTTAATCCTTTTGGGAATTTCCATTCTGTTGTAACCACACTGTTTTTCTGATGGAATTTTATGGCATATTTTTCCTTTTTTTAAAAAAAATTATGTCTTTATTTTTAGCTGCACTGGGTCTCCATTGCTGCAAAGACTTTCTCTAGTTGCCGTGAGCAGGGGTCACTGTTTGTTGTGATGCTTGGGCTTCTCATTGCAGTGGCTTCTCTTGTTGCAGAGCACAAACTCTAGGCGAGTGGGCTTTAGTAGTGGTGGCGCATGGGCTTCATTGCTCCATGGCATGTGGAATGTTCCCTGACCAGGGATTGAACCTGTGTCCCCTGCATTGGCAGGTGGACTCTCAATCACTGGACTACCAGAGAAGCCTGCATGTTTTTATTTCTAATAAGGCAAATCTCTTCTCGTTATTCTTCCTCTTGCAAACTTTCTTAGGCTTTCTGATACTTTATTCCTCCAGGTGAGTCTTGGAATAAACACATCAAGTTCATGATTCATTTGAATTTTGATAAAATTATATATTATAACTATTTGGGCAGACATGATGTCTTTATAATGTTTACTCTTTTCATTTCAGTGACATAGTATTTCTGTGGAGAGCAAAGAATCCTTCAGAAGCTAAGTGACCATCACAGAACTATTTTGTTTGTTTGAGAAATTAGTGGCATATTATAGAGTAAGTAAATATGTTATTTACTTTAGTATTTATTAGATGTGGATGCAAAAAGGAGTAAGACAGCATCCTTGCCACTCGTGGAGTTCACAGTGTATAAATAATAGTTTAAGTAACATGGTTCTGTGGGAAAACACAAGCATTTCCAAGGACAGCAGCACTGAAAAGGAGTATTTGATGCTGGCTGGGGTGAGCAGGCCCCCAGAGGAAGTGATGCCTGACCACGAATTTAGAGCAGAAAACCCGCATTTTCCAGGTAGCCAGGTTACAGCAGAGTTAAACCAGAGTGAAGACAGCAGATAGGAAAGCGTAGGGGCTGAGACCAGGAGGGTGTGTGCAGGTTACCACAGCTGGCTTCATGTTGCTGGGAGGTACAGGGAGGCTGTACTATTATTTTAATATTTATTTATTTGGCTACCCCGGGTCTTAGTTGCAGCATGAGGGATCTTTAGTTGTGGCACGTGGGATCTAGTTCCCTGGGGACTAAGGCCAGGCCCCTTGCATTGGGAACGAGGAGTCTCAGCTACTGGAGCACCAGGTAAGTCCCAAGGGATGGTGTACTTTTGAAAGTGGTTTTGAGGCCAGAGTAACACGGTGGGAGGGTGCAAGATGATACCATGCAGGAGAACTGGGGACTTTATGCTACCAGTAGAGGAGAGCCCCAGATGGCTCGAGTGGTAAAGAAACCTCCTGCCAATGCAGGAAACGTAAGAGCGGTGGGTTTGATCCCTGGGTTGGGAAGATCCCCTGGAGAATGAAATGGCACCCCACTCTAGTATTCTTACGTAGGAAACCCCATGGGCAGAGGAGCCTAAGTGAGCTATAGTCCATGGGGTTAAAAGAGTCAGACACGACTGAAGCGACTTAGCAGAGCCTATAAACTCACTCATCCATTCCATTCGCTGTTCTTGTGATGTTTTCACTCTGCTGGAGAGACAAGTAAACAAGTCCACTAAACAGTGGAAAGTGTCACAAGGTCCACAAAGCCAGGAAGTGTGTGTGTTGAGGGTCTGATTTACTCTTTCATGTGATAAGACAAGAGAAACTCCTTTTAAGCGAACAAATGGTATTTGACCAGAGATCTGGGAAGTGAGAGGTCTGTTGGAATGTGGGGGAAAGCATTTGGGTCAGAGGGAACAGTGAGTGCAAAAGCCCTGGAGTCGGAGCACCTTGGCTGATCTGGGGAACAGTGAGGAGGTGCTGCAGCAAGACCGGTGGCTGGGGAGGTGGGGGCAAGTCCACAGTGGAGCGATGGGAGGGAATTCAGGGCCTTGGAGGCCATGGTGAGGGCTTGGCTTTTCCTCTGAGAGACAGAAAGAGCGTGTAAGTCGGGGGACTTGACCTGGGTCTTAGAAACGTCGCTCTGTCATGTGAAGGTCAGACCGTAAAGAGCCAGGGGCAGAAGAAGGGAGGCTGGATCGGAGGCGGTGGCAGAGATACTGGTGGGAGGTGACTATGGGCTGGTCCAGGTGGCAGCGGTGGAAGCCGTGAGCGGTGCTGAGAGATGGTGGCATTGACCACATACATCCTGACACATCCTGTTTACAGAGATGAGGGAGACTGTGTGAGACACTGATGGTATAAAACCTAGAATTGGGTTTTGTTCCCATTAAACTGAGGAACCTAAGTTGGAGGCATCAAGACGGTAGTTGGGTAGATGAATCCAGAGTTCAGAAGGCAGGACCAAGCTCAAGACACACAGGCAGGACTTAAAAGCTACAGCTTGGCTGCAAAGGCCAAGTTAGAGGCCTGAGCAAATTGGACAGAGGTGACCAGCCATGAGGGTACGCAGTGTCCAGAGGTCAGGGGATGAGGAGAAAGAAAGGAAGGGGACGGAGAGGAGGATGCCAGAGGAGGCAGGAAGCGAAGTATGCCGTCCAGGAAGCGGAGGGAATAAACACAGTGAGCACCCAAGTGCCCTGGGCGGCCTGAAACACTGAATGAAAGCTGAGGTGAACCAGTGTTCAGGGGACGCAGAGCTGGAAACCGCCGTCCTGCTTATGATTTTTTTCCTATTATGTATTTTCACTGCAAGAATTAGCAAGTTCGACCTTTTCCAGTCCTGTGGCCACTGCTGAGTTTTCCAAATTTGCTGGCATATGGAGTGCAGCACTTTCACAGCCTCATCTTTCAGGATTTGAAATAACTCGACTGGAATTCCATCACCTCCACTAGCTTTGTTTGTAGTGATGCTTTCTAAGGCTCACTTGACTTCACATTCCAGGATGTCTGGTTCTAGGTCAGTGATCACAGCATCATGATTATCTTGGTCGTGAGATCTTTTTTGTACAGTTCTTCTGTGTATTCTTGCCACCTCTTCTTAATATCTTCTGCTTCATGGAAAAGAAATGCAAAAAAGCAAAATGGCTGTCTGGGGAGGCCTTACAAATAGCTGTGAAAAGAAGAGAAGCGAAAAGCAAAGGAGAAAAGGAAAGATATAAGCATCTGAATGCAGAGTTCCAAAGAATAGCAAGGAGAGATGAGAAAGCCTTCCTCAGCGATCAATGCAAAGAAATAGAGGAAAACAACAGAATGGGAAAGACTAGAGATCTCTTCAAGAAAATTAGAGATACCAAGGGAATATTTCATGCAAAGATGGGCTCGATAAAGGACAGAAATGGTATGGACCTAACAGAAGCAGAAGATATTAAGAAGAAGTGGCAAGAAAACATAGAAGAACTGTACAAAAAAGATCTTCACGACCAAGATAATCACGATGGTGTGATCACTGACCTAGAGTCAGACATCCTGGAATGTGAAGTCAAGTGGGCCTTAGAAAGCATCACTACGAGCAAAGCTAGTGGAGGTGATGGAATTCCAGTTGAGCTATTTCAAATCCTGAAAGATGAGGCTGTGTAAGTGCTGCACTCCATATGCCAGCAAATTTGGAAAACTCAGCAGTGGCCACAGGACTGGAAAAGGTCAGTTTTTCATTCCAATCCCAAAGAAAGGCAATGCCAAAGAATGCTCAAACTACCGCACAATTGCACTCATCTCACATGCTAGTAAAGTAATGCTCAAAATTCTCCAAGCCAGGCTTCAGCAGTACGTGAACTGTGAACTTCCAGATGTTCAAGCTGGTTTTAGAAAAGGCAGAGGAACCAGAGATCAAGTTGCCAACATCCGCTGGATTATCAAAAAAGCAAGAGAGTTCCAGAAAAAACATCTATCTCTGCTTTATAGACTATGCCAAAGCCTTTGACTGTGTGGATCACAATAAACTGTGGAAAATTGTGAAAGAGATGGGAATACCAGACCCCCTGACCTGCCTCTTGAGAAACCTATATGCAGGTCAGGAAGCAACAGTTAGAACTGGACATGGAACAACAGACTGGTTCCAAATAGGAAAAGGAGTACGTCAAGGCTGTATATTGTCACCCGGCTTATTTAACTTATATGCAGAGCACATCATGAGAAACGCTGGGCTGGAAGAAGCACAAGCTGGAATCAAGATTGCCGGGAGAAATATCAGTAACCTCAGATATGCAGATGACACCACCCTTATGGCAGAAAGTGAAGAGGAACTAAAAAGCCTCTTGATGAAAGTGAAAGTGGAGAGTGAAAAAGTTGGCTTAAAGCTCAACATTCAGAAAACGAAGATCATGGCATCTGGTCCCATCACTTCATGGGAAATCGATGGGGAAACAGTGGAAACAGTGTCAGACTTTATTTTTGGGGGCTCCAAAATCACTGCAGATGGTGACTGCAGCCATGAAATTAAAAGACGCTTACTCCTTGGAAGGAAAGTTATGACCAACCTAGAGAGCATATTCAAAAGCAGAGACATTACTTTGCCAACAACGGTCCGTCTAGTCAAGGCTATGGTTTTTCCAGTGGTCATGTATGGATGTGAGAGTTGGACTGTGAAGAAAGCTGAGCGCCAAAGAATTGATGCTTTTGAACTGTGGTGTTGGAGAAGACTCTTGAGAGTCCCTTGGACTGCAAGGAGATCCAACCAGTCCATTCTGAAGGAGATTGGTCCTGGGTGTTCATTGGAAGGAATGATGATGAAGCTGAAACTCCAGTACTTTGGCCACGTCATGAGAAGAGTTGACTCATTGGAAAAGACTCTGATGCTGGGAGGGATTGGGGGCAGGAGGAGAAGAGGACGACAGAGGATGAGATGGCTGGATGGCATCACCGACTTGATGGACATGAGTTTGGGTGAACTCCGGGAGTTGGTGATGGACAGGGAGGCCTGGCGTGCTGCAATTCATGGGGTCGCAAAGAGTCGGACAGGACTGAGCGACTGAACTGAACTGAAGCGTTTTCACTGCAAGGCTGACTATGAAAGTCGTTCAGGGTGGAAAGTCGTTTAGGGTGATTTCCGTAACTCAGTCATTTCAGAGAGCAGATCCTGCTCGTGACTGGCATGCATTTTTATTTTTAGTGGCAGCATTCATCGTGGAGAATGTTGTTAAAGCGTCTTCCTCACCACCTCCGCCTCAAAACTTGCTTGTTGGTCTATTCATTTATCTCAAAACTTAACTCTAAACTTACCCAGAAAATACTTAGGAAGCGCCTGTCGTATGCAACCCCAGGTTTTTCCC
The DNA here is from genome assembly GCF_003369695.1 of Bos indicus x Bos taurus. Taxonomy (NCBI): domain Eukaryota; kingdom Metazoa; phylum Chordata; class Mammalia; order Artiodactyla; family Bovidae; genus Bos; species Bos indicus x Bos taurus. The sequence goes on along the minus strand of NC_040094.1, from coordinate 34,713,732 downwards.
GATGGTGTGATATCTCATGCGCAGGACTGTGCCTTCCTCGTGACACCTGGCCTCGGCCTCCCCGCAGTGGGGTTTTTCCAGCCCGCAGTGTCCAGCTGCAGTTCCCAGCGGCCGCCCCTAGAGGCCGGAAGTCGGGCGGCGGGCGCGTCCCTCCCCCACCGGGGAGGAAGAGTCTGGGAGCCCCAGAGAGATATGCAGATAAGGGGGCGGGGCAGCCCGAGTCGAGGCAGACGGCCTGCCGAGGGAGGGGCGGCATGCAGATAAGGTGGGCAGGGCCTTCGGGTGCGCGGGCCGCGGGAGTCGAGGTGGGCGGGCTGCATGCAGATGAGCGAGCGCGGAGTGGCCGGCGGCCGCTGGGACTGAAGCGACGGCCCTTTCTTTGACTGGAGCGGACCCGCCAGACGCAGCCGCTTCGTCAGCCCGAGCCGGTGTGAGCGGCCGCGCGGTGGACGCGCCGTCTGAGGCGGCCGGCCGGCCGCTGCCCTAGGCGGCCGAGCCATGGGCAACCACTCGGGGCGGCCCGAGGATCCCGAAGCAGGTCTGTGCGGCGTGCCGGGGGTCGCCGCGCCCCCTCGCGGCTGGGAGCCCTTCCCCCACCACCCCGGGCCGGGCCGCGCTGCCCGCGGGCGCCGGGGGGCGAAAAGGCGAAGTTCCCGGGTGTGAGTCCCGCCTCTGGAATGCGCGGCGGGGGTGGCAGGCTCACCTGTGCCCGCGCCGCGACCGGGGAGCGCCGCCGGCTCACCTGGCGGCCAGACGGGCGGAGGAGGGCCCGGGGCGACCCCGGGCTGGGAGAGGTCCGTGCGGACATGTGGGCCCCGGCCGCGCCCGTGTCACACACTTTCCAGAGCCCAGTGGACAGTGCGAGAGGTCAGCAGGTCTGTTACTCACCCTCAGACGGTGGGCCGGACGGTGACTGTTGCTCACTCAGAATAGCGGGGACCGATCCCAGGACCCGTGCTTCCGGTCCTCACACGGGTCCTCAGAGACGGCTGGCTTCGTCCTCAGCCCTGAGGGTCAGCCTGGCCTCCCGCAGACGTAGACTCTGCTGGCCACGGGGTCGCGTTTGCGGATGAATAGGATGTTTCTGCCCAGTCACACACGCAAACGGTTTACTTCAATGTCCCCAAGTGCGTGCTTGCCAGGAAAGGAGATTGTCCATCTCGGGCTGGAGTCCGGGGCCGGCAGGTGACTGGTCTGTGAATCTGGGACAGAGTCAGAACTCAAAACTCTTTTCCAGGGGGTGATTTTTAAATTTGAATTTGAATAAGGAAATTGCCCCAGCTTGTCCAAGTGACTTGTCCCCAAATCCGAGGCAGGGCTATCATTAAGATCTGGGTCTCTTAGCCTCGGTTCACTGGTCTCCACTCACCTGGGCAGGGAGGCTAGGCAGGGGCAGGCAGTGTCCTTGAGGCTGGGAGGCGGCGGCTATGGTACATTGGACTGGTACAATCAGGATGGGAAACTTGGCCACAAGTGGAGACCATGGAGGAAAAACTAGAGATGGGGTTACTGCATTGATTATGAAGGGGTGACTTTCTAAACTGCACAGCACTCATCCAGCCTTCTTTGGGCAAAATAGCCAATATTTGCAAATTAACGCACGTTTGTCTGTGTCCTAAACAGCCCTGCAATAAGCTATTAGGTAAGGGCTTCCCTCGGAGAAGGCGATGGCACCCCACTCCAGTACTTTTCCCTGGAAAATCCCATGGACGGAGGGGCCTGGTGGGCTGCAGTCCATGGGGTCGCTAGGAGTCGGACACGACTGAGCAACTTCACTTTCACTTTTCACTTTCATGCATTGGAGAAGGAAATGGCAACCCACTCCAGTGTTCTTGCCTGGAGAATCCCAGGGACGGGGGAGCCTGGTGGGCTGCCGTCTATGGGGTCTCACAGAGTCCGACACGACTGAAGCGACTTAGCAGCAGCAGCAGCAGCAGCAGCAGCAGCAGCAGCAGCAAGGGCTTCCCTGGTGGCTCAGCAGTAAAGAATCCACCTTCCAGTGCAGGCAACTCAGGTTTAATCCCTGGGTCTGGAAGATCCCCTGGAGGAAGAAATGGCAACCCATTCCAGTATTCTTGCCTGGGAAATCCCATGGACAGAGGAACCTGGTGGGCCATAGTCCATGGGGTCGCAGAGTCGGACATGACGAAACAAGAAAAGAATATGTAAGATTTTAAACACATCTCATTAATATCCACTTGCCCTGTGTATTATTTTGTTGGTGTCAAAACTATGAAGAGACTGTGCCCCTTGTTAGTTTTTAAGTGTTATTTGGGTGCTTGTGTTCCAGTTTCTAAGTGACCTTGCTTTTCAAAGCAATCTAATGAATAGCGGATGAAAAAGACATTTTTATGGCAGTGACTTATTTTATCGCACTTTTCTGAGTGCATACAATTTCAGTATAGGAACTCAAGTCTGATTTACTGCAAGTAAAGATACCCAGTTAGAAAGTCTTAGGAAAGACTGTCTTGCTAGACTATTGTCAGCTGAAAATGTGCATATAACTTTAAGTGATCTCTGTGCTGTGATGAAATGCTATAGAATGCACCAATGAGATCCCGGAAATGAGAGTTTTGTTAAAGATTAACACATCCTCAATCTGCTTTACCACCTTGCATGAGGCTGGGAGGGCAGGGCCTCCCATTGGCAGGTGTGGTGCATTGGACTAGACTCAGAGCAAGTGCTTTGAGGGTCCTCAGAGCAGGGGGCCCAAAGGTAAGCAGTGGAGGTGAGGAGGAGACAGGCACAGCAACACCCACGCCTGATTTCTACACCAGTCCTATGTCAGCTTTGTCCTCTGAGGCGCAGACTCTTAAACAGAATTGGGAATGAAGGAGGGTTATTAGAGGGTAAAATGCCTGAGAAAGAAGAGGTGGGAACCTGAATCAGGCCAGGAGAGCCATTGGAGCAGCACCCCAAAAAGGAAAAGGCAGCAGCAATTTTGGGCAGAGAACCTGCAAGTCTGACCAGGTCCCGGCCAGCTGCCAGGGAGCCCCTGAGAAGACTGCCTGGTAGAGGAGACCTGCTCGGGCAGTGAGAGCCAGGCCCTCATCCTCTCACTGGGTCAGGCCTTGCTGAGGCTTCCTGGAGAAATGTGCCTTCAGCTCAAAAGCCAGGCTGAGTTCCAGTGGCACTGGCTGCTGGAGTGTCAGTTCATACCTGTCCTTGCAGCTGAAGCCACAGTCTTTCTCGGAGGGAGATCCAAGCGGCACACCTCCTGGCTGACCCCCTTGAGACCTCAGTTGCTCCAACAGGGAGGGGCTGTTAGAGGGTAAATGAGGCAGAATCCCCATTCCACCCCATGAACCTCTACAGGCAGGCCTGAGGCAGAAGGCAGGTTCTCAGCTGCGGCTACCTTTCCAGCCTTGAAACTGTCTGCCATGGTAGCAAGAATTCTTTTGTGTGGGGATGCAGTCCTTAGAGTTGAGTCACTGTGACTGACTGTGGCATTATGGGACGGACGAGAGAAATGAATCAAGCAAAAGACATGAGAGTCTGCGTGAATAAGGGCAGCTGGAATCTGAACCTGTCAAGGACCACATCCCTTACTTCCTCAAAGGTCTCAGTTAACAGTCCTTCAGTTTCCAGCCAGGTTTTCAGTGCCTGCAGATCAGAGAGGGATGCTGGGTATAGTCACGCAGGTTGTGCACGGCTCAAAGGCAGCTGGGAATAAAGAGTGGGCCAGGGTGGGATTGTATCGCTCCAGAGGAATGGTGCCATTTTATATTCACACATAGGTGCCCAATATGCTAAAGAAACCTTATTTTCTACTTAGAGTTAAAACCTTAGAAGGCCATTCCCAGTGTCACCATGAACTGACAGCTTCTTACTCTCTGCTTTAAATCTGCGTGTGTTTTTAAACAGTGGATACCAGTGATAGGACACAAAAGTCAAAGCTTCAACCCCCACTCCCTCAGATTCCACTCCCTGTTGGTTAAGCTAACTGTGGTTAAAGACAGATCCCAGAATAGCCCCTTAAGACATTAAAAGTTGATTTCCCCTCACGCCCCGGTCCAGGGTGAGGTGGGGCCCTTTGAGAGTCATATGGTTGTTAGAGGCTCAGGCTAGTGAATGTGTCTTCTGGGTCCAGCTCCCGGGTTCTGCTGACTCTGATGGTGGTCAGGAGAGGGGAGAGGACATGAGGGTCCTGTGGGGGCTAGTGGGGCTGGGCCTGGACGGGGTGCCCGTCATCCCTATGGCATTCTCCCTCCCTACCTCCACCAGGCTCCAGCACCCAGCTCCACCCGGTGTGGAGCGGCTAGAAGGAGGCTCAGCCAGTGCCATGAAGAGGCCAGCAGGGATGTGAGGTCCACTCTCTACCACATCTGTGTCAATATTTTCTTAGGAAATTTTAGTCAGAAAAATTGAAAGGTATGTATAGCTAGCACCCGTAGACCCACCACAGAGTCTACAGTTAACATTCTGTTTCCGTTGCTTTATCCTGTTCATCCAGCTGTCCTTTCGTCAGTCCCTCTTATTTTTGATGCATTTCAAGGAAATGGTGGTTATCTCTATAGTTCTACATAATTTTGTATGTCTGTACTATTTCTTGATTTATTAGTTTTGAAGGTTGTATAGAGTGAGGAATTCAGTGCATTTTTAGTACTGTATTTCTCTCTTCCTCTGTTCCTGCAAGCCATACTAAAATTTTCTGAATTTATTGTTAGTAAAGTGTTAATGGTGGGGTACAGTTGTGGGTGTCTAGTTGTTGACTGTAAAACTTTGCTATATGAAATTTTCATTCAAAAAACAAAAATACTAAGGAAATCTTTTATTATTTATCACATGTATTTCTTGACTAACCAGCTTTAAATGGTGTCCTTGGCTCAGTAAAGAAGGATATGCTATCTCTACATTTCTTCTGCCATTTCCCCTACAGGCTCCATACCCTCTTCCCAGCCTTTTACATAGCAAGAACATTCTGTCTCCTAATTAGTATCATTAAATCTCTGTGTGTTTGTAGGTTAATTCTTAAAGTTGAAAACCAGTCAGCATTTAAAATACTAGGCTCGAATATTTATCATGTACTGGAAAACCAGGTAGTGCATCTAGAGGTAGAAGAGAAGGAAATTCAGGCTTACATGATTTAATTTATAATCTGTGACAGGCAATATTACTTTAAAAGAAAAAAAAAAAAATAGGGATTTCCCAGGTGGGCCAGTGGTTAATTAAGACTCTGCTCTTCCAATGCAAGGGACTTGGATTTGATCCCTGGTCAGGGAATTAAGATCCCACATGCCATGTGGTGTGACAAAAAAAAAATTAAAGGAAATCTAGAAGGAGTAAGTTGGCGCAGTGGTAAAGAATCCACCTGCCAGTGCAGGAGACGGAAGAGACGTGGGTTTGATCCCTGGGTCGGGAAAATCCTATGGAGAAGGAAATGGCAACTCACTTCAGTATTCTTGCCTGGAAAATTCCATGGACAGAGGAGACTGGCAGGCTATAGTCCATGGGGTCGAATAGAGTCAGATACGACTGACTGAGCACACAGTCACTATAGTTTTTTACTCCTAAAATGATCTTAACTTGCTTTTATCCTCTAATCCGGCTTCTCAAGTCTACAGATTGTTGTAGAGAATTCATTTTCTTCTTAAAGACAGAAGGCATGGCGGTTAAGAGTTTTGGCTCTGGAGCCACACTGTGTTCACATTCCCAGTTTTGTCCCTTAGCAGCTCTGAGGCTTTGGGCACATGAGTTAAGCTCCAAGAAAGAGGACAGTAGTACAGCCTGCCTCAGAAGGTTGTCGCAGTCGTTAATAGCTTGAAGCACATGATGGATTAGAATAGGCTCACACATCACAGAAAGTGCCCGGTAAGCTTTAGTCATGACTATTCCTGTCCTTCTGACTTAACATTTCCCGTTCAGACTTGGTTGCCTTCTGGTCTGGCTTTACTCTCAGGTGAGCTCCCTGCTTCTTGAAGCCTTTTTCTCGTTTCGTACGTTCCCTTTTCTCTGGCTGGAGCATTTCCTGTGATTCTGTCTGGCGCTGAAGTTTTATATATTCTATCATCTCCATGCTCACCTTTTTCTTCCAGCTTTTCTTATTGACTTTGAAATTTTCATCAATTATATTTTCTATTTCCAAAATATCTTTTTGTGCTTTGTTTTATCTTACTCATAGCAGTTCAGAGTTTTGAGTTACGGGGAAAGGAAGTGGAGTTGGTTGGTGGGCTTGAGCAAATTAATGGGCTGCCTTGTCCTTAGTTTTAGATTTCAGGGATTCATCAGAGTTTTGACAGCATTCACAAAGAGGAGAATATAGCATGTATTTTTCTCAGATGTATTTTGTTCCATAGAAGAATTTTAGAGTGAAACTAGTGTCCTGAGAGACATACTTGGAAAATGCAGCCTTTTAGAATTAAAAAAAAAAAAAAGATGTATATGTTAAAGATCAGTGATAACACATAATAAAAAAAGGTGAGAATATTAGATATATCTGTTAGTATAATAAATGGGTTAAACTTACTTAGAAAAAGAGCCTCCTCTGGATTAACACAGAAAACAAAATATATAAGCTGCATAAAAGCATAATATTCAGATGGTAGTTTGATTTTTAAAATTAAGTTGGTTAAAGTTGTGAATAATAAAAATCTAGTTCTAAAGAAAGCTTTCAAGTTCAACATCAAGTCCAGTTCTTATAAGTCTTTGTGTGTGCTGTGCTCATGTGTAATTATTCTTAAAAATATAGTGATTCTTAAGTCCTTATATACATCCCTAAACATTCACACAGTCTCTCTTGTGTGTGTGTGTGTGTAAATGCACACTGTCAATTACACACTTTAAATTAGAATCATGAGGCTGCTCTGTAATTCTTGGAAGATTCAGTTCTCTTAAACATTAAAATAGCTCCAAAATACAGGTATTTCTTAATTTATAATTCTATTGCTACTTGTTCATTTATACTACTTCTCTACTTGATTCTAAACCTTTCTTGAATTAAAAGATGTTTACTTACATGCTTTATTCCAAATAATAACTGGTATTGGAATTTTATCCCATATAATTTTGGGGTTGCGTTCTCAGTTTGATGAGGTTTTTTAACCAACAGAGATTTCCGGCAGGAACAGGATTCTTACCTGACACCGTACCAGCTGAGCACCTTTTGCTGCGATTGGGGCACAGTCTGGAGCAGCTGGATTTGCACCCATACAAAGATCATCCATGCGTGATGCTGTGTCTCACCCTTGATGTGATGATCTCTCTCTTTTGCCTTCAGCCTTACTGATAGTTTCCCTGGGCAAAGAATTCTAGGTTCAAAATCCTGGTAATCTCTTTGTGACACCGACTCCAGAACTTGAAGAAGAAAGTGGTCATGATGCCCATGTCCCTTAAATTCAAACTACATTTGCTCTTGGAGCTCCTGATAGGTGTCTGAGACCTCTGTTCTAACAGCCATATCACTTGATGAGGGTTTGCACTTCTTTGGCACTTAAAATATGTAACCATTTTCCTGTATGACTCAGAAGACCTTTGACTTGATAGAACACTGCCTGCTATTCTTAAACTTTCTGTGTAGTAAAGCAGTATCTGTCTTGATAGTGAAGAAAATGTGATTTAATTGCGGCTATCTGTCTCTCATGCCTTTGACTACTGAAACAATCGTATCAGTTAAAGATACACACCACAAAGCACCTTAAATCAGACTGGACTTTCAGTATTGATAAGAATACAATTCAAGAAGAAAAAGTAGCAGTTACAAAATGAGTACACTAACTAGACAAACCGTGGAAGTAATTAAATGCAAAAGCTATTAAAACTGCCTGAAAAAACTCACATGTGAAATGAGAGACTTCAGTGTGTGTGTTCGTGAAATGGTTAAAACATTGATCTCTTCTAGACCAGAAAGAAAACCTTATTACAGTCTCTTAAGGGAAATTTTACCGGTCACAATGCAGTAAAACTGTAGGAGTAGAAATTGAAATTTTAAACAGTTAACCCATCTTGATACAGCATGGTGTGGCTGTAGCTAACTGTACTGTATTGCATGTTTGAAAGTGGCTGGGGGTGAATCATTTTATAACTGCACTGTGACCGATGGTAACCATGCTTATTGTGGTGATCGCTTTACAGTGTATACAAATATCCATACATCGTTATGTTGTAAACCTGAAACGAGTGTAATGTTATCTATCAATTATATATAAAGAAAGCTGTTTGGAAATTTTGACCCAAATAGGATCTGAAAACTATGATTATGGATCATTTAGAAAAATAATAGTGAAATACTTTATATAGTTACAAATAGCAAGCTAGTTTAGTTCTCTAAAAGCTTTTATCATAAATGCAGTAAGTACTAGACATAGAAAATTAGAAAGTAAAGGACAAAAGAAATCTGGGAAAACAGGAGGGAATTTTATGTATATATGTTAATTTATTTAGTTTTGGCTGCGCTGGGTCTTTGTTGCTACGCGCGGACTTTCTCTAGTTGTGGAGAGTGGGGGCTGCTCTTTGCTGCGGTGCTCGGGCTCCTCGTTGCGGTGGCCTCTCGTGGTGGAGCACGGGCTCTAGGCTCGAGGGCTTCAGTAGATGCAGTGCACGGGCTCAGTAGTCGTGGTGCACGGGCTTAGTTGCTCCTTGGCCTGTGAGATCTTCCTAGACCAGGGATCAAACCCCTGTGTCCTACATTGGCAGGCGGATTCTTGTCCACTGTACCACCAGGGAAGTCCAGGAGGGAGTTTTTTAAAAAGGGGCGGAAATAATGAAGTCAATTTTGACAGCATCTGTTTCCTTGCTTCTATCCTCATCACCTGGCCCGTGACCTGGCACATGGTTCACACTCAGTATTTGTTAAATGAATATATGAAAGAACAAAAAAAAAGAAAAAAAAATCACTAGAATTGAAACATATAAGAATAGACCCTTTGTTAAAACAAGGAACTAGATAAAGCTGTAGTTAAACTAAGAAAAAAAAAACAAAACCCACAAGTACTCCAAATAAGCAATACAAGAATGTATGTAATCAGAGATGTGGTGGTTTAAAAAAATAGAATAAAAATAAAAAATTTTGATGAAATTTCCTAGGAGAAAGAAACTGCTAAATTCACGAAGTAGTGAAACACTTGGGCAGAATATTGGAAGACATCACAAAGTGACTTAAGGAAAAAACTTCAGAAAGAATCCTGAACTCAGATGATGTTAATATGCAGAGTTTTTCAAAGATCAGAAAAATAGATTTCTGTGCTATTTAAAGTCGTCAAATGCATCGTTTCCTAAAGATTATTAATGCATTATCAGCCCTGGGATTTCTTTGGAAGGAATGATGCTAAAGCTGAAACTCCAGTACTTTGGCCACCTCATGCGAAGAGTTGACTCATTGGAAAAGACTCTGATGCGGGGAGGGATTGGGGGCAAGAGGAGAAGGGGACAACAGAGGATAAGATGGCTGGATGGCATCACTGACTCGATGGATGTGAGTCTCAGTGAACTCCGGGAGTTGGTGATGGACAAGGAGGCCTGGCGTGCTGCGATTCATGGGGTCGCAAAGAGTCGGACACGACTGAGCGACTGATCTGATCTGATCTAATCTGATCTGACAGAGGGTGCATATAATGGTTTAGGGTATATACTGATGGCTAGTTCTTATTTTAGTAATTAAATTAAGCTGTGCTAGAAAAATTGTAAGTAGTTCATTGAGTCTATGTTGCTTAGGACAAGATTAGGTTTTTTAAAAAATGAGTTAACATTTAGTTTATGCACAAAAATATTAAAGATGTAATAGGACGTGCGTGCTCAGTGGCTCAGTCATGTCTGATTCTGCGACCCCATGGACTGTAGCCCACCAGGCTCCTCTGTCTGGGATTTCCCAGGCAAGAATACTAGAGTGGGTTGCCAGTTCCCTCTCCAGAGGATCTTCCTGATTCAGGGATCAAACCCAGGTGTCCTGCATTGGCAGGTGGGTTCTTTACTGCTGAGCTACCAGGGAAGCCCCAGGTAATAGGACAGGTAAATACAAATATAGCCAAAATTGTAAAGTGTTAGTCACCCAGTCATGTCCGACTCTTTGTGATCCCATGGACTGTAGCCCACCAAGGTCCTCTTGTCCAGTCAAGAATACTGGAGAGGGTTGACATTTCCGTCTCCAAAAATTGTAAAGGTGATACTCAAATAATAGAAACTTGAAAAACACTCCAGAAGACAAAAGATGGAGGACTCTGCAGTTTATTTTAACAGAGGCAGAGCTAATACTATTAACACTGTTCCTGATACTAAAGCCTTTCAGAGACAGAGGGGAAAGAAAGCCAGGGGACAGTGTGGCAGTGCACACGTCCTGACTGAAAGATAAGCTACATTTACTCCAGTGAGGCCTTTTCAAAATATTACACTCACTGGTTACAAAAAAAATGGTTTATTCCAAAATGCAATAATATTATTATATAAATTTACAACATCGGTACATTTAAAGAGAAGAAATTCATCTTACTGTATATATCAGTAGTGCATTTAATAACACTTAACATCTACCTCATAAACAGTTAATAGGAATGAATGGATTCTTTCAAAGATAATAAAATGGTCTGAAAGCCGCATACACCACGTTTAACAGGAAACTAAAAACACTCCTGCAGAGGTCAGGAAAAAACAGGTGCCCACAGAGGATATTGTTTTCAGATAGACTAGCCAAGGCAGTAAGATTTTTTTTTAATGTTTATTTTAAAAATGAGTCAAAATTAGCATTATTTATAGACTGTGGCCTTCCTAGGTGGCAATAGTGGTAGAACCCACTTGCCAGTGCAGGAGACATAAGAGACCTGGATTCAATCCCTGGGTTGGGAAGATCCCCTGGAGGAGGGAATGACAACCCACTCCAGTATTTTTGCCTGGAGAATCCCAAGGACATGGGAGCCTGGCTGGCTATAGTCCATGGGGTCGCAAAGAGTTGGATGTGACTGAGGCGATTTGGCATGCACGTGTAGAGACTGTAAATCTCCTGTTAGAATAGTTAAGAAGATCAACTGAAAAACTGTTAGAACTAGTGAGAATGCAGTAACCGGCTTGGCAATACATATGTGTATTCCTATATGTTTGAACGTGCATATATATGCATGCATGTGTGTTTGTAGATGTGTGTAGAACAGTAGCTTTAATTGATCACCAGAAACAAGGGTTAGTTTATTAAAAGGTCACATTCTCAGCGTGACCACAGTGGATGAAGCCTGGGGAAAATGGGGTGTGTGAGGCCGTCTTTGATTAGCTGTGAGCTTCCCATGCAGAGCTAGACGCCCGAGATCACGAGATGGATGTACCCTGTTATACAGAGGAATTATCCTTTGTATGTTTTGGATTTTTAAAGTCAGAAATAGTTGCTGAATTTTGTAAAATGCCTCTTAGGCCTCCCTCTCGAGATTATGATTTCTCTTTTAAGGCATAGTGATGTGATGGATTTGAAATGTTTCACTGTATAATGGAATTTTCAATCAGGTTTTTCTAAATCCTCCTTTTGGAAAATAATTTTTTAACATGAAAGGTGAACTTTCAGTTACAGTTTTTCTTGGTCTCTTGTTGCTTTGTATGTAAAAACGAAAAAAAGGAGGTGTGTGTGCAAGGTTTATACTACCTTTAACATTCTGTGACTTTGGTAGACTTTTAAATAACTTTCTCATTCAGAGAAGAGTTTGGGCGCAGAGGAGACTGGGCTTTCACGTGGGGAGTGTGTTACCTGAATGTGCTTTAGATATAAGAGTTCTAGTCTGTTGAATCTTATTTTACTTTCTCTAAGTGTTGATATGGCTCCAGTTAGCTGAGACCAGCCTGAATAGTGTTATCATAGAAGCAGCATTAAAACAACGGAGAATTTCGAAGGTTTCAGCATGTCCTTACGAAGACCTTGATGGCAGCTGTCCCTTGTATTACCAGGGAATTTTTGAATTCTTGAGAGACAGTAGGTTTGATATTTCAAAATTAATGTGGTTGGCCAAATATTTAAAAGTGAGATTAAAACAATCATTTAATGTTATGAAATTCAGAAAAGCTTGTTTCACAGAGTTTTCCGCATTCCAGGCCACTAGAGAGATAACCCCGATATCCTGGGCTGGGGACTCCCTGCAGGAGCTGAGGTCATCACCCCTCACCCACGCTCTCCTTCTCTGCCTGTCACCAGACCACCCCCAGGTCATAACTCTGATCTATTCATAAAAGCTTTCTTTCCAGTGCCCTTCTGCTTCTGCTCATTTAAAAAACCCTTGCTCTGTTTCTCTAGAAAAACTAGTCTTTTCTTCTTCACTCTTTGTCCTCCCTCATCTCCAGCTGCTTGTTCCAAATTAAACCTAATTACAGATGAGCGTTAAGATTAGGGGTTACGATCAACCTGGAAAGTAAAGTTTTAAGTTTTGACCTGAAACTCCATTCAGCAAGAAACCAGTGCCAGCCACCTCCAGAGCCCTTGAAAATCCCCTTTGTTTTATCTGCCAGAGAATTCATCTCCTTCCTCTAATTGGTCCTGCTTTTCTCTCTGGCCGCGGCAGCCACGTTAAAAACAAAATGAAAAAACTTGGAAGGTTAAATTATCAGCAGTCTAACCTTCTCTTCTGATTTATAAACAGATAAACAGAGAGCCTATTCACAGGCTCATGTGGGCATTGAACTGTTAGGAAAATTATCTGTTTATAGTTATATTTTGGTCTCTTCTGCTCTCATTTCAATCTGAGAACATTACAGTGTGCCACAGTTGTTTGGAATGACATGCTTGCAAGCTGGACCAGAGATGTGGTAGAATGGTGTCTTTGTGCAGGTTAACAACGTGGGGGGACTGTGTGCCTTTGTGTGTGTTGTGTTTGTGTGTGCCCCTCACAACTTCCCTGACATCTAATCTTCTGTGGCTTTCTGCTTTTGTGCTTTATGCCTTGGTGGGGACTTTCAATCAGTCATTGTAGGTGATTAAAAAAAGAAAAAATGCAAATGAATGGATAACAGTGATTCCATTTTAATGTAATCTGTACATTAAAATGGAGAAGGAAATGGCAACCCACTCCAGTGTTCTTCCCTGGAGAATCCCGTGTACAGAGGAGCCTGGTGGGCTGCTGTCCATGGGGTCGCACAGAGTCGGACACAACTGAAGCGACTTAACAGCACCAGCAGTATATTAAAATGACCTCTTCCTTGTAATAAATTCTGGAATACAGAGCCTTACACTAACCATTTCAGATACAAAATCATCCTGAAAGTCTGACCAGCATGCTGTTTTTGTTTACTCAGGTCATCACTGTCCTTGTCAAATCTGTCACCAGCCTTGACTCTGGGGGGTGCCCTGGGGCTTCTCAAAAGTTGTGGTCAGTCTACATGGGGTCATATGCTGCTCACATTACAGACCGCCCTCCCCCCCACTTATCTGTTGCCGCCTATCTGTGCCCACGCGCCTGGAAACCAGTAACCAGAACTGCCAGGTGTGTCTAAACCAGAGGTGCTTCTTTTAAAAGTGGAAGAGTGTGACGTTTGGAGCACAGCTATGTGTATTAGCATCTCTGGGCATCTCTTCCTGTTAATGACACCATCTCATGAGGCTGAAGGGCTGGCAGGTGAGCTTAGCCAGCTATCAGGGCGCCCCTGTGTGTCACATGCCCTTCCTGAGTCAGGTGTGTCTTCTGTGTCCCATGACCCTCCTCCCTCTTGTCCTTGCCCTGTTCCTGGAGTGCTCCTCTAAAGGGTTCACAGCCATCCCACTGCGGTTGTGCTGTAAATCTGTCTGCCATCGCCCCTTTCACTCCTGTCACCAGCTGGTTTATTCCTGTTACCTAACTCTCAAAAGTGCCACCATGTGGAAGATAAACAATACCTTCAACCCACTCCTCATCCTCCCAGGCCCCAGCTCCTTCCCAGGGATGGGATGTCACTTCCCCAGAGGGACCTTTCCCCTCCAGCCCGGGCAGGTTCCCTTCTCCCTGGGGGTGAGATTCTTTGTCTGGCTGCTGAACGCCTCCCACGGCCAGGCTTTCGGAGAAGTAGAGAAATTTGGGCTTCTTTCCATGACAGGACGAGAGGACGGAGCAGGGCCAACCTTGGAGGAGGTGAGAGAGGAGAGGTTTAGGTGGCTGGGCGCCAGGGGGCGGGGTGAGACGGAGGAGCAGAAAGGGCAGACGGAACATGGGGACATGGTCTGTGGGGGCCACTGATGTCATGTGAGTTGTCCCTCTATGAGAGGATTCTAATCCCCTCTCCCCGGTGAGGCTGTTGGATCAGATGTGAGGGTTTAGAAATGAGACTGGAGTGGGCACGAGGCAGGGAGAGACTTCCCAGAGGTTGGTTACACACAGATCAAGTGAAATAAACTGCATCTTTTCTCAGTCATCAGTCAGGATGAGAGACAAAGCCCTGGATTCAGAGACAGACACCGGAGGTCCATTGGTCCTCGCTTGACCTCAGTGGGTTTTCACGTTGGTGAAATGAGGGCCTGGACTGTCTCCATGATGTCCCTTCCACCTTTTAAGAGTGCAGGATTCCATGGAAAGCTTGCATTTTGTGTTTCTAGGGTACTTTTTTTGTCCCCATTTGCAGGCCAGAAAGGGAAACTTCCAAATAAGGGTGTATGAGCTACTCTGGGAAACAATAAGTAAAATACAAGTCTAGCCTTTGCCCTGGCATGAAAAGAATGCAGACTGCCGACTGACCTAGAGGTTTCTGTTTCATTTCATATTTAGGTGAAGTGGTCAGCTTTGACCATTACTCCCAAAGAAGTTTCTTTTCTTTTTTTTTTTCCAAAGAAGTTTCTATTTAGACTCTAGGGATGTTTGTGTAGCATGGAGTGGGTTATGTTATCCTCAAGAGCCGTGTGGTCACTTTTATCTGTGAAGCTGCCCCACTCCATTGTATATGTACCAGGAGCAGTGCCTGGAAACCAAATTTAGAAAAATTAGTCTAGGCCCACAAATGTTGACAGTAGACATTTAGTCAACACCCCTATCTGATTCTGTCACAGGTGTCACTGGGTCACGTCCTCACAGTGCCGGCGTCTAAACAGAAGGAGTGGTTCAGTAATCGTGGTGATTGAATTCACTGGATAGCGCCTGACATCGCTCAGACAGACGGGTCAGGATCACATCCAAGGTGGAGAAGCCTGCCATGTAGAGGGGATGAACAAAGCTGAGTGCAGAGCTGTGTGTGTGCTGATCTCGTCTGTGTGGAAGTGCTGACTGGAGGACCAGCCTCCTTCTCTCACGGCACATCTGGATGTTACAGGCTGGGGCCTGAGCACTACACGTGCTGTTTCCCTCGCTCACTCTGGCTCCTTTCTGACATCTTTTTATCTGTGTGGATCTCTTGGCAGTTGAGTTTTTGATTTCAGTTTTTTTTTGATAAAATAGACTTATTGAAATAAGATAAATAAGAAAGATTATTTTAAGATACAATAATCTTAATGGAGTGGGTTGCCATTTCCTCCTTCAGGGGATCTTCCCAATCCTCGGATTGAACCCGCCTCTCCTGTATTGGCAGGCAGATTCTTTGCCATTAAGATACCTGGGATGCCCTAAGAAAGATTATTTTAAGATAAAATAATTAAACGAATATACTACACATGTATCATGAGGTTATGGATTATTCTGGTTGCTTCCTGGGGAAACTGGCCTTGATCTGGTCAGAGATTTGTGGGCAGCAGGTTTCTGGGGTGGGTCCCTGTGAGAACAGTACCTGTGAGGGAGTGCATGGGGTGTGATGCAGTCACAGCCGCTATCCATCTGTCCATCAGTCCCGAGGGAGCTGGAGCTGGGACATCCTCGCACAAGTCCTGCATTGAGATGGGGGGCAGACCTTTGTGTATCCTTCCTCAGCCAGGGATGACCTCAGGGAGACTGTTTCCTGGGTTCTCCAGCAGTCTTTCATTTCCTTTACAAATGCTGCCCTGAGGCAGCACGCTTATGTCCTGAAAGCAGCCCAAGAGTCACCCAGTGTTTTCTTCCATAAAGAGTTCCCTTTCAGGGAGTTGGCTCCACACTGACCACAGGTCCTGCCCGCACAGGGCCTGGCTGACTCGGGTGGTGAGTGCAGGGCCTGACTCACTCTGTTCCCCTGGGACATGTGTGCCTGCAGCCAGCTGGGGAGGCAGGTCATTGCTTGTCCTGTAGAGTGACAGGCCTGGTGACGTCCCAAGAGAGTAAAAAACGGACAGCTGGCCCCCGTTTCCAGCGCAGAGGTCCCAAAATGCATGCCTGGGATTTCTGAGTGATAGGTTGAGGAGGTCTTTTCTTATTCGTGATGAGCTGTTTCTACTGCACCAGAGTTTAGGGTGATATGGTGACTTGGGGGCTGGGCTGGTGGCAGAGGAAACAACTAGGAGTCAGAGGGACCCTCAGTCCCAGCGGGATCCCTGGGGTGGAGGGGCTTGAGGGGGTTTCACCACCAGTAGCCAGTGATTCTCAGAACCTCCATAGACTCCTCACCCTGGGATGCGGAGCTGCTGGGTCTCCAGGGGCATCAAGGTGCTAGAGGGTGTGGCCTGGATGGGGTGTCTCTCCCATGCAACTGTTGTGAGTTGTGTCGTCCACAATAAACTAGTGATCTCGGCAGGAAACTGCTGAGTGTGTGAGCCATCTTAGAAGTTAGTTATCAGAGCTGGGATGGGGGCTGTGGGACCCCCCAGGGCTTATACCCAGTTGGTCAGAAGTACAGGTGACAACCTGGGACTTGTGACAGCGCCTTGGGAGTGGGGGTGATCTTGGGGACAGAGTCCTTAACCTGTGGATCCTGGGTTAAGTCCAGGTAGGTAGGGCAGAATTGAGCTGTCTGCACCCAGATGGCTGAGAGAACCAGCTGGAGTGGAGGACCCATCCACGGGGGTGGCAGTGAGGAAGCAGGGTTGGTTTGTTCTGGCCCAGGGCCTCCCCTCCTCCCCATCTCGTGGCCCCCACCCCGTCCTCCAGGTCAGCCTGGCACCTTTGCTGTGGACGCTGCACCCCTGCCTGGAGCCCCTGAGAAGATGAGGGAGCTCCCAGATCAGCCTGTTCATTCCTGGGCACCTACCTCCACCTCTGCTCTTGCCATGGGTCTGCAGCACTTGGCGGCACACCGGTGGTCCTTGTAGCTGGTGATGCCTGAGGCTGGCTCACCCTGTTCATATCTCAGGGTAAACTTCTTCTTGGCTGTCTTCTGCCATCTGGCTTTAACTACCACACCTATGTTGGGTCTTTCTGATCTTCCTCCATATCTCTTAATTTTAAAACACTTGTGTTCACATCATCCCCCTTTTCTCAGAATTCTGAGTTAGTTTCCTTATTTGGTCTTCTGACTTGTGGACTGACTGCCGTGCATCCATGTTTAGCATCTGAAAGCAGTCTTTCCTGATGCCGAGTTTTCCCCTTTGATGAAGGTGTTTTTCTTTCACGTCTTACTGAAAACATGAATGGGAGACTTTGCAAAGCTGTGTTTACTCCACTGGCCTTGCCTCCTGTCTAGGAACCATGACCGATTTGCTCCTGGAAGGTCAGTGCTGTGTCAGTGCTGCCTCTGGCCTCTGGTCACCTACCTCCCTTCCACCAGTTTTCCTCACCAAGAAGAATGCTTCTTACAGGTCCTGGGACTTGTCTGACCACTGTCAGCACAGGTCCTTGTGTAGAGAGTGTACTCTCGACTGATGGACATGGCATACAGACAGGGCAGGGCTGAGAGAAAGGGTCGGAGGCTAGGAAGGATAGACCCCAGGCAGTGTCCCCACAGCCTTCAGATGCCCCTTCTGCATCTGGCCATCGGGTGTTTGTGCAGGTGTGAATCAGACCGTGCAGAAACAGAAGCCCCAAGCTTGGCACATCGAATAGTGAATAGTCCTTTAATAAGTTCAGCCCTATTTAAACTATTTTTAGTCCTTGTGGCTCATGCAAATGTACAGATTCCTACAGGTCTCTCAGTGTATCCGCTGTTTCTTCTTAATATTTACCAGCACTGGCTCTGGAGGAGAATTCCTGCATTCTTATCCTGGCTTCCCTGTTCACCAGCTGGGCAGTCCTGCGCCACTTGCTTCATTTTTTGTTTTCCTTCTCTATGAAATGGGGATAATATAATAGCACTCCTTAAAGGAATTCTTGGGCTTCCCACGTGGCCCTAGTGATAAATAACCTGCCTGCTAATGCAGGAGACATAATAGACTCGGGTTTGATCCCTGGATTAGGAAGATCCCCTGGAGGAGGGCATGGCAATCCACTCCAGTATTCTTGCCTGGGAAGTCCCACGGACAGAGGAGCCTAGCAGGCTACAGTCCATGGGGTCTCAAAGAGTCGGACAGGACTGAAGCAACTTAGCACACACGCACACACAAAGGAATTCTCAGAACAAGGTAATGTTCTTACAACAATGCCTGGAAGGGAATGAGTTCTCAAAAAATGTTAATGACTGTATAATTAGCAATAACCGTTAATGTTGTGGTGAATGTTGACCCCTTCTCCTTCTCTTTCTCCTCCTGCCTCTCATTTTTCTAGCTTTTTTTTCTGTCATTTTCCTTGAGGTAGACAACGTTTCATTTATCTTCAGGTGTTGTCACAGTGCGTGCTCTGCCTTCCTGACCCCACCTCCCATCCCCTCCTGAGCCTGCCCTGAGGTGCTTTCAGTGTAGTCAGGTGTGTATTAGTTTCGTGTTGCTGCTCTAACAAATCCACACACTTACTGGCTTGAAAGAGCACAGCTTTACTTCCCTACAGTTCTAGAGTTAGACTTTTAAAATCGAGGTGCTGGCCAGGCTCCTTTCCTTCTGGTGTTTTCAGGGCAAATCTATTTCCTTGCCTTTTCTAGCTTCTAAAGGTCGCCTGCAGTTTTCCTCCATCTTCAGTGTTCATCCTCCAACCTCTGGCTCTTTGGTCACATCATCCTTTTCCTGTCTTTGACTCTCCTGCCTCCCTCTTATGAGACCTTTGTGATTATATTGAGCCCCCTAGACATTGGGCTTCCCGTGTGGCTCAGCTGGTATTGGGTTCAATCCCTGGGTTGGGAAGATCCCCTGGAGAAGGGAAAGGCTACCTACTCCAATATTCAGGCCTGGAGAATTCCATGGACTGTATAGTTCACGGGGTTGCAGAGAGTTAGACACGACTGAGTGACTCTCGTTTTCACTTCACTCTCAGACCATCCATGATAATCTCAAGTCAGGACCCTTAATTCAATCACTTCCGCAGAGCCCCTTTGCCAGGTAACATGTTCCCACGTCCCAGGGCATCACTCAGGCTGCCACAGAGAGGAGGTTGACATGTGGTCAGCCTGATGCTAACGTGCTTCCTCCACAGGGCTGCCCTGAGCCAAGGGGTGCGGAACCCACACCAGGAGGCAGCATTTCTCCTGGGAGCTCTGGGGAAGGGTTTGAAGAGGGTCCTTCAAGGGAGTCTTACAGGTTGAAGAGGCCTTTGCTGGGGGCGGAGAGGGCTTTTCGGCAGAAGAAAAAGCACCTGCCAAGAGGTGGAGCTGTGCGAGAATTCAGCAGCAGTTGAGGACTAGTTAGATCTTTGATGTTGCTGGAGCGTTAAGAAGGGCTGGTGGACAAATATGTGTGAAAGGACAGTGCACTTCCTGTGACAACAGGTCTAGAAGGTGTCTGGGGAGGAGAGGGGAGTCAGTGCGGCTGTCGCGGTGGTTTCTTTACTATAAGTATTTTGTCTGATTGCATAAGTAATATGTGCTCATTTTATAGAAATGAAAAAACTAAAGAAACACACCCAGAAAATAAAAATGACTCATAATCCTGCCACTTGGAGATCACAACGCTTGACATTTCTGTGAGGCGTGGTTACTGAGCCTTTTTTACACGGACTTTCACATAGTTAAACCATATTGTGTATTCAGGTTCATATCATGATTTCTTTAAGAGTATCATAGGGCTTCTTTAGATCACTGAATATTCCTGAATTTTCTTAACATCTCTGTAGTAGTCTATTGTATGTATTACTATAGTATTTTTGGTCTTCCTATTGTTGAATCCAGTATTTTTCTTTCTCTATTTTAAACAATTCAAATACATAAGTCTGTGTTTAAGTTTCTGAATATGTCCTTAGGCCAAATTCTAGATAGATATTTCTCAGTCGCTCAGTCATGTCCGACTCTTTGTGACCCCCATGGACTGTAGCGCACCAGGCTTCCCTGTCCATCACCAACTCCCAGACCTTGCTCAAACTCATGTCCATCGAGTTGGTGATGCCATCCAACCATCTCATTCTCTGTCGTCCCCTTCTCCTCCTGCCTTCAATCTTGTCCAACATCAGGGTCTTTTCCAGTGAGTCAGTTCTTCGCATCAGGTGGCCAAAACATTGGAGCTTCAGCTTCAGCATCAGTCCTTCCAGTGAATATTCAAGATTTACTTGGCCAAAATATAAGATCATTTGTAAACCTCTTGATTTGTAAGCGTCTTCTGTGTTCTTTTTGGAAGAGTTATAAAATACAGTTGTGTCAGAAAGTATTGTTCTCATGGTAGCCTTGCCAGTGTCAATATGATCCTAAATGATTTTCCCTAACTAGGCAAAAAAAGTATTTCATTGTTTTAATTTGCATATCTATTGAATTTCATATATTTATTGGTCATTTTTTTCCTGTGATTTGTCTGTTCCTCTCTTTTCTCAATTTTCTATTAGAGTTTTAAATAGTTTTTTGTTTCTTTTCTGGTATGTTAACACTACCAATCCATTTCCCTTACAGATAGTTTGTCCATTTTTTTTCGTAGAGTATTCAGTTATTCAGGGTTTTTTTTGAAATATAGAAGTCTAAGACTGTTAGGAAGCAGATTTATTTTTTCTGTTGTGATTTCTTACATTGTTTCTAGTCTTAGAAGTATTTTTCCTTCCCAAAGGTCAGATGTTTTGGGGTTTCATGTTCCCACTTTTTAATATTTATGTCTTTAATCCATTTGGAATGTACTTTAACATATGACATAGGAAAATGTATTTAGAATACTTGCCAATTATTCCAACAGCATTTACTGAACAAGATTTCTTTTCCTCACTGGTCTGGATTTGCCTTTTTTTGTCTCATGTTAGATGCAGTGTATCTCGGATGTATTTGCTGCTCTCAGTATTCTGTTCATTGATTGTATGACTTAAATTGTTGTAGCCCTACAGTACTTAATATCTGGCAAATCAAGTTTTCTTCATTGTAATTTTTAAAATTTTTCTTGTTTATTCTTTCAAATGAGTATTTGAGTTACTTTTTTTTGGTTTTCAAAAGTCCAATTTGAATTTCAGTGAAATTGCAGTCCTCTGGGAGGGAATTAGCACATTTTCCAGGGTAGAGATTTTCCTTCTAGAAATGTGATAAATGTCTTCATTAATTATTTTTTGGACTATCTAGTAAAAAATTTAACTTCCTTCCTGTAAAGGGAGAAATAAATTCAAGGCGCTATATGAAGAGAGTGATTGGGAAAATGGTGCTGTCGAGAAAGAGAGAGAGATGCCAAAACCAGAGGAGTTAGGAGGAGGGTGTGAGAGACACAGGAATAATTCACTTTTGGGGATTTTGAGGTTTAGCCCATAGGCACATCTGAATGGATCTGCTGTCTTCTGTGGAGCTTCCATTGATGTGTGGTGGGGAAGTGGTTGCTGGGTCAAAGGAGAAGGTCTAAATACTTCCCACCCAACCCCCTAGGACACTTCCTTTCCACCGGGTGGTGGTGGACACCGTAATAGCATCTTCCACAGTTCGTTGTACAAAGAGTGCGTTCGCTGTCATCTCTGTGTCACTGCCCCCTGGCATCATAGAGTCCTTTCTCCTCTTCACAGCTCTCTCAGGATGATACTTTTCAAGATGACTGGTGAGTCAAGCTCTCCCTTGATTCTGAAATGCTGGTGTCTTCTTTGCTGATTTCTTACATGCTGCTGATTTCACTGGGCTTGTAGCTTCATCTGTCTGCTCCACTTCTTCATCTATAAGTCCAGCTCTCAGTCGAGATGACCTGCCTCTGAGCTCTCACTGGTCTGCCCTTAGCACCCCACCTAGTTGTGATCCCTTCCTTGACCGCCTTCCTGACCCCCTGGGCTGGACACAGTGTCCATCCGTGTTCCCAGGGCTCTGTTTGCTGCACTGTATCGAAACCACCTCCTTGGCTGTCTGTCACATAAGTTCCTACATCAGTACCTTGTACCATAGTGCTTGGCACATACATGTTCTTCGGGAAAGCTTTGTTAAATGCAAGTACAGATCTGAGCTGCATTCATGCCAGGATGTAGATGTGGAGAAATTACACAGGTGGTGGAGATATTAGAACTGGGGATTAATATTTGGGAATCATTATGTGGCATGTCTGCTGGAAGCTTCAGAGGCAGTTATGGAAAAAGTGCTGAAAGGGAGGAGTGGAGTCTGCACTGCCCCCGCCCACCTTCCCCCACTCCCGGCCCCGCCCATCTCCAGGTGAACCTTATTTACCTCTGAAGGTGGAGACGGTGTGGCCCAGGCCTGGTCGAGTCCTCTCCCAATGGTCAGGACAGAAGCAGTTTTCAGCACAAGGAAATGTGTCAGGTGGAACAGCTTCCCCCACCACTTCAGTCTTGAAGGGCCCTAGTCCCACAGATCCCAGGAGCCTGGAACAGGAGGAGCTGGCAGTTGGGAAGGACTGCGTCTCCTCTGTTTATTTTCAGAGACCTGTGCTCAGACAGAAATGTTCCCCGAGGCTGGGTGGAGGGCATCTTGGTATGCCAGGCCATTCACAGCTCTGTGTGATGATATCCACTGCCCAAGAAATGTGGCTGTGTTTGGGTGTTGGGGGGCCAAACCCTTATTTTACAGAAAACAGTTTTGATCCGCTTTCAGAGAGATTTAATAACTTGAGCTGGAGAACTCTAGCTGAATGTTTAGAATAAACAGACAGAAGAAAACGTTCACCAAAAATGACAGCTCTCGAAGAGTTAGTATTTCTAATGAACCTTTTACAAGATGAAATACAAAGGATTGCAGCCCCTACTGAGAGCTGAGTTAGTTTTCTGGGAGGAGTATCTTGTAAACACAAAGATGTTGACATCATGAGCTTAAGAAGGGAAGATGCTTGAGGTCCATCCAGGAAATCTAATTACTGGACACTAGGATTTCTAACAGGAAAAAAGAACAGGTGGAGGAGACCTCACTAAATAAAAGGAGGAGGCCTTTGGAGCTGAAGATGATCTTAGACGTCAGAGGAAGGGGGCTCACAGAAATCTGGAAGAAGACATAGCTCAGTGGCTAGGCTGCAGCAATAAAGATAAAAATGCTCCAGGCTTCTCGACAGGAAGACCAGTCCACCTTTGAGGAGTGAGGAGGTGACACTGGGAAGCTAGTCAGAGTCACATCTGTAGGGACCGTTGACTCTGAAGAGCTCTGAGTCTCTGTACCAGCCCTGTCCACCTGGGCTCAGCCTTGTAGGCCCTGGAAGGTGCTTTTGGTAGCTTGAGAAAGAAGATGAGTTCTTAAAGGCTATTGAGTTGTTATGGAATAGTCCCAAGGGCTGATGAGCAAGGCTTGGGGATGCTGCAGCTAGGAACAGTGCCTGTAATCGCAGGCAGGGGTGGCTCAAGCTGGACACGCCACTGTGTGTGTGCAGGAGCGTGGTCAGTGCACCTGCCCACCAGACACTGCAGCCACCAGACACCCTGGCGCAGGGGTCACAGCGTGCACCCAAGCCACACCTGCCAGGACCTGGGTCTTGCTGCAGCCACCACAGCTGTGTAGTCCTGGCTGTGCAGCAGGAGTTCCCAAGTCAGGGTCCAGAGCAGGCGCACACAGTGGCAGGTCAGGGGGCCTCCCCGGCTACAAAAGGAAGGGTGGCAGCTGAGAAAGCAAACGTGATGTTCTCAGCTTATTTAAGGGTAGGTAGGCCCTACCTTCACTTGAACAAGAGTCATCAAGTGTGGATATCCCCAAGCATACAAGAGAAACGTTGACAAGCTGGTGGTCGGAAAGGATGCCAGGTCAGTTCCTGCCAAGATGACTCATCCCAATGACTCTGGGCCAAAGAAGGATGTTTGCAGACGTGAAGGATTTATGTCCCCTATTTGAGCAAATGCTCACATGTCCAATGAGACATGGGCATTGGATCAGTAGGAAAAGCAAGGAGGAAAGTGAAGAATTTAGGAAACAGTAGTGAGCCTGTGGAGAAGGCAATGGCACCCCACTCCAGTACTCTTGCCTGGAAAATCCCATGGACAGAGGATCCTGGTAGGCTGCAGTCCATGGGGTCGCTAGAGTCGGACACGACTGAGCGACTTCCCTTTCACTTTTCACTTTCATGCATTGGAGAAGGAAATGGCAACCCACTCCAGTGTTCTTGCCTGGAGAATCCCAGAGACGGGGCAGCCTAGTGGGCTGCCGCCATCTATGAGGTCACACAGAGTCGGACACGACTGAAGCGACTTAGCAGCAGCAGCAGTAGCAGCAGTGAGCCTGACTGTGTGGATCACAGTAAACTGTGGAAAATTCTGAAAGAGATGGGAATACCAGACCACTTGACCTGCCTCTTGAGAAACCTATATGCAGGTCAGGAAGCAACAGTTAGAACTGGACATGGAACAACAGACTGGTTCCAAATAGGAAAAGGAGTACATCAAGGCTGTATATTGTCACCCTGCTTATTTAACTTCTATGCAGAGCACATCATGAGAAACGCTGGGCTGGAAGAAGCACAAGCTAGAATCAAGATTGCCGGGAGAAATATCAGTAACCTCAGATATGCAGATGATACCACCCTTATGGCAGAAAGCGAAGAAGAGCTAAAGAGCCTCTTGATGAAAGTGAAAATGGAGAGTAAAAAAGTTGGCTTAAAGCTCAACATTCAGAAAACAAAGATCATGGCATCTGGTCCCATCACTTCATTGCAAATCGATGGGGAAACAGTGGAAACAGTGTCAGACTTTATTTTTGGGGGCTCCACAATCACTGCAGATGGTGACTGCAGCCATGAAATTAAAATACGCTTACTCCTTGGAAGGAAAATTATGACCAACCTAGATAGCATATTCAAAAGCAGAGACATTACTTTGCCAACAAAGGTCCGTCTAGTCAAGGCTATGGTTTTTCCAGTGGTCATGTATGGATGTGAGAGTTGGACTGTGAAGAAAGCTGAGCACCAAAGAATTGATGCTTTTGAACTGTGGTGTTGGAGAAGACTCTTGAGAGTCCCTTGGACTGCAAGGAGATCCAACCAGTGCATCCTAAAGGAGATCTGTCCTGGGTGTTAATTGGAAGGACTGATGTTAAAGTTGAAACTCCAGTACTTTGGCTGCCTCATGTGAAGAGTTGACTCATTGGAAAAGACCCTGATGCTGGGAGTGACTGGGGGCAGGAGGAGAAGGGGACGACAGAGGATGAGATGGTTGGGTGGCATCACCGACTCGATAGACATGAGTTTGAGTGAACTCCGGGAGTTGGTGATGGACAGGGAGCCCTGGCGTGCTGCGATTCATGGGGTTGCAGAGTCGGATACGACTGACCGACCGAACTGAGCTGAAGTGAGCGTGAATCTGGCAGCAGGAAACACAAGTAGAGTATACTAACACGGCTGAAAATGCATGAAGTGTAAAGTAGGATTCTTGAAAAGAGGGATTATTCTCTCAGGGAGAATCTAGGTAACAGCTCAGAAGTAAAAACTCTAGCCTACCTCCGCAAAATCCAGGATTGCGGCTGGGGGCGTTCAAGACGTTCAGATGTAAAACTACTGTGAAATGAATTTTGTCTTTGTTGGCATGTGATTGGGTTCATAGTTACTTAATTTTGATGAAGGTGTGGTTAGGACTGTTAACGATGGCTGGTAATCACGAACACAATAGAAAAGCTAGTATTCCCCCAATAACAGGGATTGAGTATGATAATGAGAGGTGAGCAGGCCACAGAGGAATAGCAGTATTGGAAACAATGAAACCACAGAAACAGCCTCGGTAAGTATTCTTAAGCCAAATCCATCTATTAAAAAGAGAGAGAGAGCAATATTAGTGTCAGACATAGAGGAATGCAAGAACAAAAGGGTTGAACAGGACAAAGAGTGATATTATACGATAAAAACCGTGAATACGTGACCATCTTTAATCTTTAAGCAACAAAATAGGTAGAACAAATACTGGGGATAAAAGAAGAACATAGTTTAAAAAAAA
This sequence comes from Bos indicus x Bos taurus, assembly GCF_003369695.1. NCBI lineage: Eukaryota > Metazoa > Chordata > Mammalia > Artiodactyla > Bovidae > Bos > Bos indicus x Bos taurus. The sequence continues at coordinate 34,687,732 of NC_040094.1, read as the reverse complement.
AAAAAACATGTTATGCCAGGAGATGTTAATTATGTGTCTTTTCTAACATGAAGGGCCAGGGGGATGAGGTTGTTGATTTGGATGCCCACGGGAATAGCTCGGCAGCGTGAATATATGAGTTCCTGGTGTAAGACAGCAGAGATGACAGTATTGCAGAGGAACTGGAGAATGCATGCCTTGCCTGAAGGCATTGAGAGTCATACATTTTAAAGCACTTTGCCAGCCAAGCAAAACGTATCTGTACCTTGCAGGCTGCCAGTTTTCAAGCTCTGAAACAAAAAAAGCAAAGCATATAGGTTATAAATAACACACTGAGAAAGTGTATACATTCTTCTAGACCTGGGATTGTTTACAGAAGTTGATGATGTGCTTTCTCACAGAAAACAAATAGTCGAATATAAACATTGTGATTGTATTTGCAATAATCTGTCATCTTAACCCAATGCAATTAGTGGTTAAAAAAAAAAAGGTGATTGTTTTAAAAACTGCCTTGGAATTCAGAGACACTTTAAAAATATTCTCTGTGCCAAAAGGAAGTCAAGCCAGAAATGACAAATCATCTAGAGACAAATGGAGGGAGGAGAGTATTGTAGCAAAAAGCAGGGATTAGAACTAATGCCATACTCAGAGGAAAATGTATAATCATAGATGCTTTTATTAGTATATAAGGAGGACTGAAATTGTGTGAGTGAAATATTCAACTTATAAATGGGAAAAAATAAAAGAGAAATAAGTTAATAATGATAAAGGTTAATAATGAATGAAATAGAAAGCATAAAATGGTAAAGAAGATAAGGCCAAACACTAATTCTTTGAAAAGGCAAATAGTGGAAATATCTCTGATTAAACAAAAAAAGAGGAAAAATATTTAAAATGAGTAAAGGTCTACTGCTGTAAGTATAAAAATGAAAATTTCAGTCTACATTTGAAAAACTGAAGGAAAAAGATGAATTTCCCTCAAAATATAAATTCACAAACCTATTTCTCAAAAAAAAAAAAAAAGAAAACTTGAAGTGTTATCACTAGTGTTTAACATTGTTTTGGTATTAATGCAATTAAACAAAAACATCTTTTGGTTTAAATATTAAAAAGAAACAAATTAGAACTAAGAATAAGGGAATTTGTGATTGTATGTAAGATAAATATGAAAAGAATAATAGGTTTTTTCTATATTAGCAGTAACTGATTAACCCTGGAAATTGAAAAAAATAAATCACAGGTGCCATAAAATATCTAGGAATGATTTTATCTAGAATATTATAGGCCATAAAGTAAAAAGTATTCAGTCTCATTGTTAGTTCATAAAACAAGACTTGATATAGGAACTATACTGTGTTCCAGGGTAGACAGATTTAAATATTATGAAATTATTAATCTTTCAAGCCTGGATATGAGAGTAATTTCTCCCCAGAATTATTTCTAAGGAAAAAAGGAAGCTCCTTACACTCAAACCTTACAAAACATAACATTTTTAACTGGGCATATCCTTAATTACTTTGTTCTGAATAATTAGGTACTATTTGGGGAAGACAGACTAAAATAACCTCAATCTGATTTAATTCTAAATTTATAATTATAGAGGTGGCTTAGAAAAAAGGGAGACAGATTTAGTATTTATGCCATGAGATATGATCTCAGAGTTACATGTGTTATAGATTGTTGAGGCCTTGAAAAATTGTATGACAGCACAGTAGGCGGTTAGGTTGTAGACATAAACATACTCACAGGAAGAATTGTTTTTTAAGAATTGACCTGAGGGTCTTCTCTGATGATCTTCGGGCTAAGACTCTGAACTCCCTTTACAGGAGGTCTCAGTTGAATCCCTGGTCGGGGAAGTAGATCCCATATGCCACAACTAAAGATCCTGCATGCCACAACCAAGACTGGCACAGCCAGGTGTTATTTTAAAAGAATCGACCTGATATCATGCAAATATGTATTAGTATAAAATTTTCAGTGGCAGCATGGTACTGTCACTGGATTCAAAAAGCACTGAATCTCACACGGCTTTGATGGTTCTCTTGCAGATTGGAATAGATGGTTGAAAAGTAGCTCTAGTTGTGATGGAGACAGTGATACAGAACATGCTTGTGACAAATCTGGACAACCTTTTTCTTGAAATGTGAATATGGGGTCAGTTTTTCTGGATGAATATATTTTTTTTGGGATTTTCATTTCTTTGGCTGGGCAGTACAGCATGTGGGATCTTAGTTCCCCGACCAAGGATCAAACTGCTTGTCCTGTATTGGAAGCACAGAGTCTTAACCACTGGACTGCAAGGAAAGTCCCTGAATGAATATATTTTATATAATATGGTTTTAAATATGAACATAAAATAGAAGTTTAATGTATCATATGTATTATATAATTCAATTAGGCATTATATATAATTATAATACAGTATTAGAGGGTTGGGCTTCCCTGGTGGCTCAGTGCTAAAGTGAATCCCTGCCAATGCAGGAGACATGGGTTCGATCCCTGGGTCAAGAAGATCCTCTGGAGAAGGAAATGGCAACCCACTCCAGTATTGTTGCCTGGGAAATCCCATGGACAAAGGAGCCTGGCAGGCTACATTCATAGGGTCTCAAGGAGTTGGACACGACTGAGTGACTAAACAACAACATAATGCAGTAACACATATAAATATGTAAAGGACATTTTATATAGATATATGGAATAAATACTATATATTAAATATTTATAATATATGAATTAAAGGTAGGGATCTGCCTCCTTTGTCTGCAGCAATAAAAAGCTTACTCAAGTTGGTCAAGGAGCTTGTATTCTGTCTTTTTTTTTTTTTTGCTCTTTGGGACGTGGGTTTCTGTCACCTTATATTCAGAGTCACTCTACATTAGAATTAAATTTGGCTGCAAGGACAAAAGACCAGCCCCCCAAATAATAGAGGTTGATACAGTCCTGAGTTTATTTCTCATGTAACAGTCTGGGAGGGGGGATCCAGGCTGCCATGGAACGTAGGGTGCTGGGCCTTGACCCACTGTGTGAAACCCTAACCTCATGATCCCAGATTTGACACTCACATTTCAGACATAAGGATGGAGGAAAGGGGCTTAGTTAAGGAGAGCTTCCAGAAAATACTTCGTCCATTGTCCAGAACCCAGTCACCCAGCCACACCCAGCTGCAAAGAGGTTGGAAAGCCCTACTTCTGAAGCCATGTGCCCAGTAGAAAGTCGAGTAACTGAGGAGGAGAAAGGGAGGGAATTCTGGGGCACAGCCAGCCTCTGCTTACAGATATGTTATAATCTGGGGGGATAATGCAGGATGCCCTGTGTACCTGAGGTCAGCCTAGAAACGAACAAGGAAGAGCCAGATGCCAAAGAAGGTAGTGGTCCAGATCAACCGAAAACAGCATGATCAGCAATTAAAGGACAAAAAGGAAAGAAAAGAAAAAAGATACTGAACATCAGTTACACCGGAGAATGGACGTCAAACGCAACTGTTTTTCACCCATCCAGAAGAGTAATAGCTTCCTGTGCTACTCAGGGACTAGAGAAACAGTTACTCCCGTGCATTGGCAGTGGCAGCGTGAATGATGGCAGTTTTTTTTGGAAAGCAGTCTGGCAGTAGCTGTTGAGATTGAAAAATACACGTTTCTTCTGACAAAGCAGCTCCATTTGGGGGGTTTTGTCCTCTAGATGTAAAAGCAGCACTACTCAAGTATGCAGTGAATGTAGAAAAAGTTTGTCAATTTCAGTACTCTTTTTTATAGTGGCCCAAATCTAGAAACAGTGAATAAATTGCAAGACATCATTCTTAGGATGTATTATATTATTAAATAGAGCAGCAAAATGTCTTCCCACTGTTCTGGAAGGCTATAAATGCTTGTATTCTAATGAGATGAAATAGAATTCACAGAAGAGTGTTTGCAGCTTTATGTCGTGTGTGTGTATATCATGATCCCAAACAAGAGACTAAGCTCTTTTGTCTCCACATGAAAGAATGCATTCTTTCCATGTCTCATATTTCATGTCAATGGCTCAGGAAAGTAGGGGGTTTTGGTTATTTCAGTTTTAGAAAGAGCGTTGTTATCTCTGTATGCCCTTGCATGTGTTAATAGTGAGGAAGTGGGACCATCTTGTCCAGGAAAGTGCAAGCCACCCAGAGTTGTGTGCCTAGCAGAATGGACTTTACCAGTGTCTTCGTTGTGCCTTAGGGACTACCAGACCGTCAGGAAGCTGGTTGTTGGCTTCACGTCTAGGTGGCACAGTGAACAGTTTAGGGAACAGGCGCACAGTTGGTGTGTTCCTCTTCATAAGATGCAGCTCTGTTTCGTCTACCTGCTGGGGTGCTCCGACCACTAGATACAACAGAGGTGATGCCGTGTGACCTCTGTGGCTGGGCTACAAGAAGTAGTGAAGGTCCCTTGTTTTCAGAAACAGGGATGCTGGGAAACCTGAGCCCACCATGCTGAGAGGCTATACCCTATCGGGACTCCCACCAGACCCAGCCGAGCTCCCCACTGCTGGGCCATGGGATTGAGCCAGCCCAGCCTCAGCCACCACCCCTCCTGAGTTCCTGCCCCACAGAACCACAAAGTATAACGGTTGTCTAAAGCATTGAAGTTATGGGAGACTTGTCCTGAAACAGTGGCACAAGCTAGAATCAAGATGCTGGGAGAAATACCAACAACCTCAGATATGCAGTCAGATATGCAGATGATACCACCCTAATGGCAGAAAGTGAGGAGGACCTAAAGAGCCTCTTGATGAGAGTGAGAGAGGAGAATGAAAAAACTCAACATTAAAAAACTAAGATCATGGCATTCAGTCCCATCACTTCATGGCAAATAGATGGAGAAAAAGTGGAAATGGTGAATTTGTATTTTCTTGGACTCCAAAATCACTTTGAACAGTGACTACAGCCATGAAATTAAAATACTTGCTCCTTGGAAGGAAAGCTATGACAAACCTAGACAGTGTATTAAAAAGCAGAGACATCCCTTTGCTGACACATGTCTGATAGTCAAAGCTATGATTTTTCCAGTAGTCATGTATGAATGTGAGAGTTGGACCATAAAGAAGGCTGAAGACTGAAGAATTGATGCTTTTGAACTGTGGTGCTGGAGAAGACTCTTGAGAGTCCCTTGGACTGCACGGAGATCAACCAGTCCATTCTAAAGGAAATCGACCCTGAATATTCATTGGAAGGACTGATGCTGAAGCTGAATCTCCAGTACTTTGGCCACCTGATAGCCAAAGAATTGACTCCTTGGAAAAGACTCTGATGCTGGGAAAGATTGAAAGCAGGAGGAGAAGGAGGGGACAGAGAATGAGATGGTTGGATGGCATCACTGACTCAGTGGACATGAGTTTGAGCAAGCTCCAGGAGTTGGTGATGGACAGGGAAGCCTGGCCTTCTGCAGTCCATGGGGTTGCAAAGAGTCAGACACAACTTAGTGACTGAACAACAACAAAGTATTAAAGTTATGGGAAGACTGGTCCTGAAACAGCAGTAACTGCAGCATGAGGGTTTGGTAAATAATAGCATAACTGTGACAGTGGTCATACTCTCAGGGCACATGAACCATCCTGGATCTGATCCCAGCTATGTGTTGGATGCAGGTAAGTGAAATCGCTCAGTTGTGTCTGATTCTTTGTGACCCCATGGACTGTAGCCCACCAGGCTCCTAAGTCCATGGAATTCTCTAGGCAGGACTACTAGAGTAAATTGCCATTTCCTTCTCCAGGGAATCTTCCCGACTCTGAGATCGAACCTGGGTCTCCTGTATTGCAGGCAGATTCTTTACCATCTGAGCCACAGGGGAAGCCTGCATGTAGGTAAACCATTAGTAAACAAGAAAGGTTTGCCTAGTTATAATCAGAACTCTTAACTATCCCATTTGGTCTTTTTTTATTTAACATTTTATTTTTAAGTATTATGTATGCATAATACTTAAAAATACTCATGCATATGTGCTGAGTTGTTTCAGTCATGTCCATCTCTTTGTGATTCCATAGACTGTACCCCTCCAGGCCCTTCTGTCCATGGGGTTTCCCAGGCAAGAATACTGGGGTGGGTTGCCATCTCCTCCTCCAGGGGATCTTCCCAACCCAGGGATTGAACCCTGATCTTCTGCATTGGCAGGTGTATTCTTTAGCACTGCATCACCTGAGAAACCCAGTGTTATGTATATGTATTATATATTACACATTATATGCACTAAAGTGTATGGCAAACAGTATACATTTTAAAAAGTTTTATTGAAGTATAGTTGATTTACAGTTTTGTTAATTTCTGCTATACTGCAAACTGACTTAGTTATACATATATATATTCTTTTCATATTCTTTTCCACTATGACTTATCCCAGGATATTAACTATATTAATAATAGTTTCCTGTGCTATACAGTAGGACTTTGTTGCTTATCCACCCTATATGTAGTAGTTTGCCTCTGCCAGTCCCAAACTTCCCCTCTCCCCACACCTCCCTCCCCCTTGACAACCACAAGCCTGTCGTCTGTGTCTATGGGTCTGTTTCTGTTTTGTAGGTATGTTAACTTGTGTTGTATTTTGGATTCCACATGTATGTGACACCGTATAATATTTGTCTTCCTCTGTCTGATTTACTTCACTCAATATGACAATCTCTAGGTCCATCCATGTTGCTTCATATGGGATTATATCCTTCTTTTTATGGCTGAGTAATATTCCATTCTGTGTGTGTATATATCTCTCTCTCAATCTTCTTTATCCATTCATCTGTTGATTCACAATTTCCATTCTTAATTGATGCCTACTGTCCCCTGCTGATAGATGTGAGAGTTGGATTGTGAAGAAGGCTGAGCGCCGAAGAACTGATGCTTTTGAACTGTGGTGTTGGAGAAGACTCTTGAGTCCCTTGGACTGCAAGGAGATCCACCCAGTCCATTCTGAAGGAGATCAGCCCTGGGATTTTTTTGGAAGGAATGATGCTAAAGCTGAAACTCCAGTACTTTGGCCACTCTTCATGTGAAGAGTTGACTCATTGGAAAAGACTCTGATGCTAGGAGGGATTGGGGGCAGGAGGAGAAGGGGATGACAGAGGATGAGATGGCTGGATGGCATCACTGACTTGATGGATGTGAGTCTGAGTGAACTCCGGGAGTTGGTGATGGACAGGGAGGCCTGGCGTGCTGCGATTCACGGGGTCGTAAAGAGTCGGACACGAGTGAGCGACTGATCTGATCTGATCCCCTGCTGGGATCTGAAGCCTTTTTTGTTTATTTGCTTTGAGCTGGAATAAACTGTGCCATTTTCTCTGTGTTGCACTCCAACACTGATGTACTCTACCAGGAAACTTACCCAGCTCTGCTCAGACCACAATACGAACACTTTCTGAAACTTTGGTGTCTGCGCCCAGCATCTCCTTCCCTCTTCTTTGAGGCATTCTCCTTGCCTGATTCACCATTTCTCCACTTCCAGCAGGTCAGCTGATCCCTTGGCCTCAGTGAGTCAAGGATGGTTCAGACCCTCAGATCGAGATTTGAAGAGACATTGTCGGGGCTTCTGGGAGAGAGAGTTCTCTTCATTGGATTTGGGATGTGCAGACATGAGGCCTGGAGCTGCCTGAGGCATACTGTGGCCACAAGGCCACTGTGCCTATCCAGGAAGCAGATGTGAAGGCTGGAGAGAAACAGGCCCCAGGGACATCTTACCGCTGAGCTGACCTGAAGTCAGGCTGTGCCTGGACTTCCAGTTCTGCAAGCATTTCCTCTCTTCTTATGAATGCAAGCTTGAGTTGGGTTTTCTGCTGTGAAAACTCTGAGTGACCACATCTGCAGCATTTTGAGATTTTTGAAACAGCAGAGGGACTTTGCTCTCTTAGAGGCAGAACTCAGTCACTAGGCCGTTCATCCAGTGACTGGCCCCAGGACCTGGGAGGCTGGGCCAGAAGGGTTAAGGATGTCCTGCTTCAAGAATAGAAGGCCAAGGGGGATGAAAGTGGGTCTCAGATGTTCAGACATCATGGGGGACAGGAAAGCCGTTTGTTCTTCATGGTTCCAGATTGTTTCAGAACTGGAACCCACGTGTGTCATGTGAACCAAGACTGCGTTCAGCCAGTTGGAAAGAAAGAAGGATTGTCTGGCTCTTTGAGCTGCTCAGCAGTGGAAACAGCTGATGCCGTGTTCAATGTAAGAGTTTAAAATAGCAACGGAAGCTGGATGCTGTCGATACTACTTTGCATGAAAGATCAGGCCACATGATTTCTGTGTCTTACAGTTCTGAAATAACACTGTTTGGTGCCTCCTTAGGGCTTCCCACATGGCTTGGCTCATAAAGAATCTGCCTCACAATGCAGGAGACATAGGTCCGTTTCCTGGATCAGGAAGATCCCCTGGAGGAGGGCATGACAACCCACTCCAGTATTCTTGCCTGGGAATCCCATGAACAGAGGAGCCTGACAGGGTACAATCCATGGGGTCGCAAAGAGTTGGACATGACTGGGCAACAAGAATAGCTATCAGAAGACATACTTATTTTATGACCCTTGGGCAAAATGTGAGGCCTGTCAGACTCATTTTCCTTGTCCAAAAAGTGAAGATAGCAATGTGTTGCCAGCTGACTTTTGTGAACCTCATATATTATGTAGAAAATGCTTTGAGAACCAAAGTGCCCCACAATGTAAAGAACTGTTGTAACCGCCTACGTGGTGAACTCCAGTTTAAAGAATGTGGACAGCGCCTTAAAGTTCTTTGTATGTTTTGACCTATGGGTGGTTTAAAAAAAAAGAAAAGAAAAGAAAAAAGTGATGCTAATTCAAGTAAATAGGATTCAGCTTGCCCAGTTGACCTAATTCTCTTGTTGCTCCACTCGCAAATTCAGGTAAATTTAATCCCTTATAATGCTGGAACTTGGAAGTTTCTCAGTGACCACTGTGAGATAAAGCCACGTGTCTCATTTCAGAGAAGTATTAGTGTTTAGTCACTCAATCATGTCAGACTCTTTGTGACCCCCTGCAAGGACTGCAGCCCACCAGGCTCTTCTGTCCATGGGATTCCCAGGCAAGAATACAGGAGTGGGTTGCCATTCCCTCCTCCAGGGGATCTTCCCGACCTAGGGGTCGAACCTAGATCTTCTGCATTGGCAGACAGATTCTTTACTGTCTGAGCCACCAGGGAAACCCCATTTTAGAGAATTAGAGTTAAATAGTGATCCAGGATGGGTCATTCTGCTCTGCGTCAGGCCTCATAGAGTCCATCTTTTCCCATCTCTGCTGCCCAGGGAGGGGCAAGTCTTTGCTTTCACCACAGCTCCACCACCCCCATCCCCCCTCACTCAGCGTTTGCTGCCTGGAGACACCGAGGGTGCTGGGGGATTCCTGTGTGGAGGTGCCAGCCCTCGGGTCAGGTGGGAAGGCTGGCATTTGACCTGCACAGTGGAGCCGAAGGCCCACGTGGCCTGCAGAGCAAATCCCAGGCCACTTGGGTCTCAGTGGAAACCAGCTGCCTCTGCCCCTTTCAGCCAGCCTGCTGGAGCAGCCCATCCAGCGGTGGTTTGCATTCTGGCTCCTCCTGGAGATGACGAACTGAGCGCCATGTGGGCCGCCTGCAAGAAGCTCTTCTCCAAACACTGCTGCTTTGTCTCCTGCCCCATCTTGCTTTGAACCCAACACAGAGCGGCCACTGTGTCCTCCCTCAGGCCAGAGCCCCCTCTTAATGTTAGGGGTCTTTTGTTTAGAAGCCCCCTGGTTCTAGAGCTCTGTGCGTGGTGGCCGAGGTCCAGAGTAGGTCTTTGGGAAGGAGAAGAACACAGATTTACGGGTGTTTTTTAGACTCTACCCGAGTTGCTGACCAAGGGGACCATGAGCAAAATTAATTCTGTGTTCTGGAAAAAGAAAAAGGAAGATGAGACAAAACATGTATCTGGTTGCAGAAGTCGTCTCTGAATGTGGGCTGTACTGGTTGCCTTTAGTGAAGGAAGCAAGATGAGCAAGTAGTTTGGCTCACTTGTGTGTATTTTTTTCCTCTGTTTGCTTTGCAAAGGGAGTTTCCGTGAACTTTAATGTGAGGAATGTGTGAATCTTTAGGAAAAACTATTGAGACTCTGCAAAAGGCAGCCCATGGAAATACTTCCTACCACAGGTGAGGTGGAGCTGGAGATGCGATAAGAGACCCAGTTCCTTATGGCAGAGCTTGAGTTGCCTCAGGCTTTCCTGTTTTATCTCATTTGTTCTAAGTCCAAAGGACCAGCACTGCCTATAAAACCAGCTGCAGATTACTGGCTTCCACAGCGTCCACAAACACTCGCATTTCTTTTCCTTAAATCTTATTAACAAAGTAGGAGATGCACTGGTTAAATAGTGAAATAGGGCAAGACCTTTACTATGAAAGGGCTTCCCTAGTGGCTCAGTGGTAAAGAATCCACCTGCAATGCAGGAGATGCGGGTTTGATCCCTGGGTCAGGAAGATCCCCTGGAGGAAGAAATGGCAACCCACTTCAGTATTCTTGACAGAGAAATCCCTTGGACAGGATCCTGGCGGGCTACAGTCCATTGGGATCACAAAGAATTAGACACGACTTAGCAACTGAACAACAGGGAACTTTAGATCCTGCATGCTGCAACTAGATACAACTAGAGCCAAATAAATAAAAATCCTCCCCTGCCTATTCCCATCCCCTTCCTTTAAAATCCTGGCAATCACTGATCTTTTCAGTATCTCCATAGTTTTGTTTTTTCCAGAGTGTCATATGTTAGTGATTGGAATCACAGAATGTAGCCTTTTCAAATTCGCCTCATTCACTTAATCATATGCATTTAAGGTTCTTCGGTGTCTTTTCACAGCTTGACAGCTCATTTCTTTTTAGTGCTGATTAATGTTCCACTGGCTGATGTACCACAGTTTAGCCATTCACCCACTGAAGGACATCTTGACTGCTTCCAAGTTTTGGCATCTATGACTAAAGCTGCTATCAGTATCCACTTAGAGGTTTTTGTGTGGACGTTAGTTTTCAACTCATTTGGGGAAATACCAGGAAGTACAATTGCTGAATCCCCTTCATGGATTACAGCCTTGTTATGTTGAAGGGGCTTGTGTAACTCCATGAAACTATGAGCCGTGCTGTGCAGGGCCACCCAAGATGGACAGGTCATAGTGAAGAGTTCTGACAACATGTGGTCCTCTGAAGAAGGAAATGGCAACCCGCTCCAGTATTCTTGCCTGGAGAACCCCATGGATGGTAAGAAAAGGCAATAAGATATGATGTCAGAAGATGAGCCCCCTAGGTCAACAACAACAAAGAAACCACCTATCTGTCTTCACAAGTGGCTGTACAATTCTGTGTTCCCACCAGTAGAAGTACGACTTCCTGTTGCTCCACATCCAGACCAGCATTTGGTGTTGTGTTTTGGGCTTTCGCAACTCTAAAATTGGTGTGCAGTGGTATGTCCTTGTTTTAATTTTCAATTCCCTGATGATGTATGAGCATCTCTTCACCTGCTTATTTGCCATCTGTTTATCTTCCTTGGTGAGGTTTCTGTTCAGATATTTTGCCCATTAATTAGGTTGTTCATTTTCTTATTGTTGAGTTCTTTGTGTGTTTTGGCTAACGGTCCTTTATCAGATACGTCTATTGCAGATTTTTTTCCTCCTAGTCTGTGGCCTGTCTAATCATTCCGTTGACATTGCTGTTTTTTAGTTTTTCACATGTAGACACTTTGTTGACCCTCACAATGATAGGTGAGAATTTAACTCATAACCTTTTGCCTCCTCCCAGTGTCATATCACTGTTTTTAATTCCTTTCCTGGTTACCTCTTTTATTTTAATAATGTAGTTCATCTTTTTTTCTTGTTTTGCCAACTATATTTAGTCTCTTTGACTCTCCATTTATGAGATCAGGTTGGAAATTGTCACAACCCTTTCTTCCAGCTTTCTTCACCTGGTCTTCTACCTCTCAATTTCTTCTATTGGTACTTTAATTTTTTTTTTTTTTGCTAACAAGGATGATAGTATTCAAATGTTCTATAAAACAGTCTTTCCTACTTTGGTATAGGTAAATTTAAGTAGTACTAATGTTATTATGACTACAAAGATAGGCTTCTGAGAAAGACTGAGGATAAAAGGAGAGAAGAGGCGGCAGAGGATGAGATGGGTGGATAGCATCACTGATTCAATGGACATGAACTTGGGCAAACTCCGGGAGATAGTGAGGGACAGGGAGGCCTGCGTGCTGTAGTCTATAGGGTTGCAAACAGCTGGACATGACTTAGGGCCTGAACAACAGCAAGATAGGCTTCCCTGCAGAGTGCAGTCATGTGCTATGATTTTGTTACCTTTATGCAGTTTCTTGTTTTTGTGAGGTTTCTGTTTTTTCACTATTTTTATTATATCCTCACTCCCCCCGCCCCCCGACTCTTCTTCCAATGAGGTGTTCTATTAAAGAAACCTCCCTTCTTAGACACTTCATCCTCTCAACCCAGCATGGACTTGTTCTCCAGACTTGCTCCATGGACACCATCCGAGACTTCCCTTGACTGCTTTCTTCTGATAAGGCCAGGCTTCCTGGATGACTCATCCTCTTCTGTTTGGTTTGCTTCATTGTTTTCCTGGAGCACATCCTTGAATAACTTCCTCAGAAAAGGTGTTGGCAGTTTTAATTTTCTGAGTCTGTGCATGTTTTGACATGTGTTTTCTGCCTCTCTAATTGATTTGCAGTTAGGTTGGGTATAGAAATCTAGGTTAAAAATCATTTTCCCACAGAACTCTGTAGGCATTTGCTTTGTTGCCTTCTAGAATTCAGTATTGCTAATACTGGGTTGGCCAAAAACTTCATTCAGGTTTTTCTGTAACATCTTATGGAAAACCTGAACAAACTCTTTGGCCAACCCAATACATGATGATGGCCAGGCTCATTCTCAGTTCACACCCCTTCCCCAAACTTTTACACATTCTTGGTGTTCTGAAACTTTAAAAATATTTATCTATCTCCTTGTGGATCTATTTTTTGTTTTGCCTGACATAAATTCTATCGACACCTTCCTCAAATTTGGGGAATTGCTCTTTGATTACTTCCTTTGCTCTGTTTCCACTCATCTATAGTTCTGGAATTTCTATTAATTGATTATTTGATTGCCTGGTTTGGCCCTCTATGTTTATCCTTTCGATTTTCATCTTGTTTCCATTTTCTCGTACACATTGAGAGAATTCCTTCATTTTGCATTGTATTCCTTCCATTGAATCTTTTGATTTGACAAACATATTTAAACTTTCTGAGAGCTAGAGCTTTTTCTATTACTTTTTCATAGCATCCTGGCCTTGTTTTAGCGAATGTGTGTAACCTTGAATTTCAATGGTGAGACCTGCCCTGAGCACCCTATGGCCATTAGCCTTCTTTCTCATCAGCCCCTCCATGTACTCCAGGGCCTTTACACATTGTTCACACTTTACTAGCTTTTCTTTCTCCCTTTTATCTAGTTTGAAATACTTTTGTGATAATTCAATTATGCTTATCAAGTGAGTAGTTTGATGTTCATATGTTGTCAGAGGAGAGATCCATATAAGAGAGTTGATGTGAGAGTCATCAGAATACAGGTGGTGTTTAAGCTCATGGGATTGAGTAGAAGCACCAGGAAAATACTTGTAATAAGAGAAGAGGAATGGCCCAGGACCTGGATCTGAAGACTTCCAGCATGCAGAGAGTGGGAGGTGGGGGGCCACATGGGGTGGCTGCTGAGGTCAGAGAGAACTAGGTCAGTATGACATCAGAGACCCATGTCAAAAAGTCCAGCCCTGCTGAGAGGATTGAAAACACCCACTGCATTGGATGTTGCAGTGGAAGCCACTGATAAGCTCAGCAGACACTGTTTGATTGAGTAATGGGAGTGGGCAGAGGAGGGGATGAGGGGGAAGAAATGCAAACAACCTGGAAGTGCATTGCGGGGCCGGATTCTGCTGGGACACGTAGGGACAGATCAGAGACTAGCTGAAGGAAGGTGTGGACTCAGATACTCTTTTTTTTAAATTCTTAAAAACTTTTATTAGAGTCTAGTTGATTTACAATGTTAGTTTCAGGTGTAAGCAAAGTGATTCAGTTGTATGTATAAATATATCTATTCTTTTTCAGATTCTTTTCCATTATAGGTTATTATTAATACAAGATAGTAACTACAGTTCCTGTGCTATACAGTAGATCCTTGCTATTTATCTATTTTATGTATAGTGGTATGTTTCTGTTAAGCTCCTAATTTATCCTTCTGCCCCACTCCCTTGCTTCCCCCTGGTAACCATAAGTTTGTTTTCTATGTCTGTGAGTCTATTTCTGTTTTGTAAATAAATTCATTTGTAATTTTTTTTAGATTCCACATATAAGTGATATTACATGATATTTGTCTTTTTCTGTCTGACTGACTTCACTCAGTATGACAATCTCTAGGTCCATCCATGTTACTTGTTGTTTCTCAGTTGCTAAGTCATGTTTGACTCTTTGTGACCCCATGGACTACAGCACACCAGGCTTCCCTGTCCTTCACTGTCTCCCAGAATTTGCTCAGATTCATGTCAATTGAGTCAGTGATGCTATCCAAGCATCTTATCCTCTGCCACCCGCTGGTCCTTTTGCCTTCAGTCTTTCCCATGTTGCTACAAATGGCATTATTTTGTTCTTTTTTATGGCCAAGTAATATTCCATTGTATATACACATGGGGCTTCCCTGATAGCTCAGTTGGTGAAGAATCCACCTGCAATGCAGGAGACCCCTGTTCGATTCCTGTGTCGGGAAGATCTGCTGGAGAAGGGATAGGCTACCCACTCCAGTATTCTTGGGTTTCCCTTGTGGGTCAGGTGGTAAAGAATCCACCTGCAATGTGGAGACCTGGGTTTGATCCCTGGGTTAGGAAGATCCCCTGGAGAAGGGAACGGTTACCCATTCCATTATTCTGGCCTGGAGAATTCCATGGACTGTATAGTCCGTGGGGTCGCAAAGAGTTGGACACGCTGAGTCACTTTCACTTTCATATATGCTATTCTTTATCCAGTCATCTATTGATGGACATTTAGGTTGTTTCCATGCCTTGGCTCTTGTGAATAGTGCTGCAGTGAACACTGGGTGCATGTGTCTTTTAATTGAAGAGAATTGAGTATGTTTAAATGCTGGTTAGAAGGATCCAGTGGGAAGCGAATGACATTTCCACAAGTCACAGGTGTATTGGGGACCCTGGGGACACTGGCAAGAGCTCAGTGAGGGTTGTGGGGAGCAGAAAGGTGCAAATGATGAATACGGTTGGCTGTGGCTGGTATGCGTGACCTTGAAACCACAGGAAGAAGTTTGACGGGAAATACATACAGAGTCTGGAATAGAAAATGAGGCTTACTTAAGGGATATGGATCCAGAACATCTTACAGGTGGGGGAGGCTGGAACCAGAAAGACCTGTGAGAATGTTTCAGAAATTTCAATGGAACGTTCCAAGGACCTGGACTAGAGTCAGACTGAAAGGAAAGGAAAAACATGGAGACCCTCTCAAAGCTAATTAATACATCTGGGTGACTGCCTGGCTGGTTACAAAAAGAAAGGAGGAAGGAGGCTTTAAATATGTTCTTCTCTGATGGGGGAAACTGAAAGATGGCTGGTACCACTGTCAGAATATTTTGTGACTGCAGAGAGCAAAGATTCTCAAAAGTGAGCCACCAGCCAAGAGCGGAAATGGATGAGGAGTCCGGGGAGATTAGATTTGACAGTAAAGAAATTACTGGAATTTTCCAAGAAAAAGGTTACAAAAGGACTTCCCTGGTGGCTAAGACTCTGTGCTCCCAGTGCAGGGTGCCTGGGGTCCATCCCTGGTCAGGGAACTAAGACCCCCACATGCCGCAACCAAGACCTGGCACAGCCAAGTAAATAAAAATAAATATTTTTTTAAAGTGTATTATCTTATTTTTTAAAAAAGCTTATAAAGAGTTATAATACAGAGTAACCTGGTAGTTTTAGATTTTTAGAGATAGAATGAGCGAGTCTGCTTGTGTTAGGAGACCAGGCAGGCAGCATGCAATCTTGTGAATTGTGTGTCTCTGTAGAGCAGGACTCGAATCCTTGGTGAATAAACGAAAGGTTAATGGTTTACTTCAGAATGCCACTCTTTCCCCCAACCTGACACACATCACACAGAGCAGCCCCAGAAACACATTCTTTGGGTAAGATGAGGAAATCAGAAAGAGACTGAAAGTGTTTTATCTTCAGCTCATGAGAACCACTGCTTAAAACCTTATCAATAATTTAAATGACTGCACTGTTGTTTATTTTAAACATGCTTTGTTCTATGGAAAGATTTTTTTCCCACCCCATTTTCTCTCTGTGTATTGTTATGATAGGATTTTTCCCTTTTTTTTTTTTAAGTTTTATTGGAGTATAGTTGCTTTACAGTGTTGTGTCAGTTTCTGCTGTACAGCAAACTGAATCAGCCATTTGTATACATATATCCTATCTTTTTCAGATTTCCTTTGCACTTAGGTCACCACAGAGTAGTTCCCTGTGTTCCCTCTTTCTTACTTTATGGCATAAATATAACGTAAAAAAGAATCAGGAGAACTACTCACTGTCGACCAGCTCAGCACTCCCTATCCTACGCGTCCTCTCCCCTCCTTGTGCGTGTGTCTGTGACACACACTTTGATGCACCTGTGATCAGCCACAAGATAATACAGTTTCTCCTCTGGTGTTGTGAAATGTAACATGTCAAATATGGTTTAAAAATATTATTGTATTAGGCAGAGCTTGCTTTTAACTTCTTGTAGCCAGACAGCTGTCCTTGGCACAAATAAACAGTGATCAGAAGAGGAAAGACGCAAGGGTGCCTACCACGCCGGGCCCTGCCCATCAGCCTAGGCTGTAGCCACCCCAGCTGTCTCCCTGCTCAGCTTTCCTGGGCTGGGGAACCTGCCCAGGCTGAATGGCTCTGAGCTGACGCCTCTGAACTCAGTTCTTGAAGGAGACTGGGAGGAAGAACCCTTCTGGTTTATGACGTGGTAAGCTGGGGGACTGCACCCCCAACCCTGCCAGTGGCCGTGATGGGATGTCTTGATGCAGAGGGGGAAGTATTACCACTTTAGTTTGGTCCAGTGATGAGTTTTAGCAGCACTCTCAACTTATGCTCAGCTAATGATAGTTTCTGAAAAGATGTGTCCAGAGATGGGAAGAGCCTTTTAAAGAAGGTCAGGAGGCAAGTACACTGATTGTCAAGTGATGACGAAGCAGCGAGAACCAAAAAAAGAACAGATGTTATGAAAGTACAGCTGGGTTGCGTGCTTTGTAATCCACAACTGGATATAATTCATAAATGGACTTGGGTTTGATGTCAACAAATTCCTAGTAGTTTAGATAAGGCATAAGTAACACCCAAGTGGCGGACAGACTGAGACTGTCAGCAAGAGGAAGCAGTGAAGCTGCTGCTGCCACGATGGCAGAGGTGGGCTGCTGCTGTCCACATCATTCTTCCCAGTCAACAGACAGCTGAAAGGAGCCTTGCTTTAGTGGCGTTATCAGGAATGCAGATACCGTGACAGTTGGTCCTGGATATTCAGTGTTGCATGTCCTCACTATCATTAAGTTGAAACTTTAGTTATCCCTCAGTTTTCATTCCGGTCCTTGCCAAGGTTACTTCACTCCAGAAGACTGGTGTGATGAAAAGGTTTATTGCTTAGTGATTTCAGTCTTCACTTTACAAGGGCATTTAAACACATCTTTTCTTTACTGAGCATTTATTGTGGTGTACCGGAGGCACCAGGACACAGCCATGCATCACACGTGTGTTACCGTGCTCTTAGCTTTCTAGTAACTTGATTTGGAAAGTGAAGTGAAGTTGCTCAGTCGTGTCCAACTCTTTGCAACCCCAAGGACTATAGCCTGCCAGGCTCCTCTGTCCATGGGATTTTCCAGGCAAGAGTGCTAGAGTGGGTTGCCATTGCCTTCTCCAGGGGATCTTCCTGATCCAGGGATTGAACCTGGGTCTCCAGCATTGTGGGCAGATGCTTTACCCTCTGAGCTACCAGGGAAGCCCTGGTAATTTGGAAAGGTTAACTTAAAAACCTGAGTCTTATTCTGTGTGGCTACGACAGCTTAGCCTTCATCATGTCAATGTTTTAGAGGCATCTGCCGTCAGACACTCAGCAGTGTCCACTGTCTGCCTCCACATCACCCCCCGGATTCCAGGGCACTGGGAGACACAGTTACTCATGACTTAGTGGCTGTCTTGGCAGTGGGTTCAGAGCTGTTTCACCACAGTGGTTCCTGCTTCTGCCTCGGCTGGCTGGGGCCTCTGCCAGGCTGTGGATATGTCCCTGCCCCCCACCCTCCCTACACAGCAGAGGCCTCCGGTCCACGGTCCATTGTAGTGTAACTTGCTGCAGTCGGCCTTGATTCATCACACATCTTTGAGTTTGTAAGACGTCCAGATTTTTCATTTTATACTTTAACCTCCAAGGTGGGTTTCAATTTGGAGCATTTAGGAGATTGATGTCTGAGTTTTCACCCCTAGATTTTTTTTTTTCCTTAACATTTTCCATAGTAAACAGTATAAGTGAAAATTTAAAATGTAGTATAGGTGAAGGTTAAAAAATAACTGGTAGTATAGATGAAAATAAATTCCTTACCTTACATTTTCTATTGTAAGTTCTAAATTCTGTATCATTTCCACATTATGTAAATCTGTTTGGCATTGAAAACTGTACTGCAGATGAATGTGCTGGGCCCTCATCGTGTTGGTTCTTGTTTCTTTGTGAATACAAATGAGCACAGTATTCCCACTTTGTTAAAAACAATAGGTCATTGAATCAGATCAGCCTGTGCCTAGTACAATATTATTTGGGTCTTCTGATTTCTTCGTGAAATTTGTTCAGTCAGAATGCAAATGATACATTTTTTGAGTGTTTGTTTAAGAATTCACAGCAATCCTGTATTTTGCTTAGTTGCCAGAACTGTCAATTCAGTTGTGTTACGTTTCAAGTTACAGAAAACCTAGTTTAAGGTGACTTATGAAAGGTGACTGTTGGCTTGTGTGGTTGGAGGGCCAGCCTCAGGGTGACTGACCCACAGCTCCGCAGCGCCACTAAGAGCTTGGTTCCTTCTTTCTTCTCTGCATCCTCACCTTCCTCTTGCCGTGATGGTTGCCAGCCGTCCCCAGACTCACCCGCAACCAGTATGTTTAGACGCTCACCCAGGAACCTCTCTCCTGGTGTCTCGTTGACCTTGACTGTGGGGCTGGTGTGTGCTTTGAGGCAGCAGCTGTCCCTGGGGACGGGGTGATGCTGAGTAGCTCAGCGTGGCCTCAGCTCTGCTGAAGCACAGGGCTGGGGGCAGGGGTGCAGAAGCCCCAGTTGGAGCTGGGTAGGTACTTCAGGGAGGATGCAATGAAGGAAGAGTGGCAGCCATGCTGCCCACGTGCCCTGAGAGCTGAAGTTACTGGGTTTCCTTCATAAAAGTGCTCGCTTTGTTTCACTGGTTTCTTCTCTCTTCAGGGTCCGTGACAGCTACCAAGAGGACAGGCATTCCTGCCCCTCGAGAACTTGCCGTCACTGTCTCAAGAGACAGAACTGTGCCACGCGGTCCCTCCAACTCAAGGAAAGTGACGACCAGCCCCACCTCTTCCAGCACGCCCACCCCCACCAAGCACGTGCGGGCTGCTCCCCCAAGACCCCGGCCGGAGCATGAAGGTGCAGAGAAGGCTGTGCTCGAGTCCCAGGTCCGGGAGCTCTTGGCAGAAGCTAAAGAGAAAGACAGTGAGATCAACAGGCTCCGAAGTGAACTCAAGAAATGGATGGAGAAACGGACTCAGGACAGTGAAGGCGGGGATGCTTTGGACTCCAGTGTGGACGGAGCATCAGTCTTGCCAGGTGACTCGGAACCTTTGATCCGAGCCCTTGAGGAGAAGAACAAGAGCTTCCAGAAAGAGCTCGCAGAGCTCGAGGAAGAAAACCGGGCCTTGAAAGAGAAACTGACTTATTTTGAGCATTCCCCAGATTCAGAGGGGGGAGCAAGTCACACCGGGGACAGCAGCTGCCCGACGTCCGTAACTCAGGAGTCCAGCTTCGGGAGCCCGACGGGGAATGAGGCGTTGAGTGAAATTGATGTGTACAGAAAAAACCCACATGAGGGTGCCCTGCGGACATCAGGCTCTTCCAGCAGTGATGTCACCAAGGCCTCCTTGTCCCCGGATGCCTCTGACTTCGAACACATCCCAGCAGACACCCTGGGGCCCCTGTCCCCTGCTGGGAGCCTTGTCAAGAGCTCCAAGTGCTCGGCAGCCGGCAGCTCCCCAAACACAGCGAGCGAGCTGTCCTTGGCGTCCCTGGCAGAGAAGATCCACAGGATGGAGGAGAACCAGCACAGCACGGCTGAGGAGCTGCAGGCCACGCTGCAGGAGCTGTCTGACCAGCAGCAGATGGTGCAGGAGCTGACGGCTGAAAATGAGAAGCTGGCGGATGAGAAGACGCTCCTGGAAACGTCCTTCCATCAGCACCGGGAGAGGGCGGAGCAGCTGAGCCAGGAGAATGAGAAGCTTATGACCCTCCTGCAGGAGCGTGTCAAGGGCGAGGAGCCTGGCGCCCAGGAAGGCAAGATCCTGGAGCTGGAACAGAAGTGCACAGAGATCCTGGAGCAGGGCCGCTTCGAGCGCGAGAAGCTGCTGAGCATCCAACAGCAGCTGACGTGCCGCCTGCGCGCCGTCGAGGAGGAGCACCGCAGTGCTCTGGAGCTGGTCCGGCACCTGCAGGAGGTGAATGGGGAGCTGACCACCCGCCTGGAGCTGGAGCAGCACAGCGGCGGCCCCACAGCCGAGATCCCAGCAGCGCGTCAGCTTCCCGTGGAAGGGCTCCAGGTAGAGAACGGGTCTTTGCAGGCCTCCCTGGAGAACGAGGAGCAGAAAACTGGAGGGGCCAGCCCCCTGGGGCCCATGGCTGAGGGCTGCGACGTCCAGGAAATGCTGACCGTGGCTCGAGCCGAGAAGGACCAGCTGGAACAGTCCTGCTCAGAGCTCAGGCAGGAGCTGCTGAAGGCACATGGAGAGGTGAAGCGCGTTTCAAGCCTGCTGGCCAAGGTAAGAAGCTTTCTCTCCGCTGTGGTTTGCTCACCCTTGTCTGCTTGGCCCTCCTCGGCTTGAGAGGCACAGGGCACAGAGGACCAGGTACTCAATTACATTCACAATCCAGCACTCTAGCCTGAAGATCTGTCAGAGTCCACACAGACCAGGCATGCAGCAATGAGACACCCCAATTTCTGGCTACAGTAGCAGAATGTGTCACGGGGATACAGTGAGTCTGATGATGCAGGAATAAAGAATGTTGCAGAGGTCAGTCCGGAGTCCAGTCCCAGGGGAGCACCTAGAATAACATGGGTAAGGGAGGGTAGTGCAGGAGGACTGCCTGGAAGAGGTGGCAGTAAGCCAAGTGTTGAAGAGTGAGTGATAGACATCCAGTTTCCTGGTTACCATGCTTTGGGCACCTAGGAACAGAAAACTAAAATCATCCTAAGTTTCCCCACCAAGTAATACAATTATATAACCACTATTTTGGCGTTTTCTTCCAGATGTACTAATGTATGTGTGTATATGTTTATGTCACAAGTTAAAAAATCATTCTATACCTACTAACTTTTTAAAAATCTGATGTTTTGTGAGCACAGTCTCATTGTTCACTATTCTTTGAAACATGATTTTGAAGGCCAGATAGTATGCTGTTCTAGAAATATTTCCTAAGTACTTTACTGCTCACCTGTTGTTGAACATTCATGTTTTTTTCCCAGTCTTTTGATAGTGTAAGTCATTTTTTATCTCTCTCTGATTATTTCCTTAGGAAAAATTCCTAGACATTGACTCACTATGTCAAGAGTGTGACCGTTTTAAAGACTTTGCATGCCTTGGCCAGATTGGCTGCCAGCAGCAAGACATAGGTGTAATCACCAATGGCGTGGGGGGTTCTGGACCCCTTGCTGACATTTGGTACCTAGCTTTTGGGTCATTCAGATCTGGTCTCCGTTTCCTCTTTTCCCCTCCCCATTTCCACTCAGAAAGATCTTCCCCAACCCAAGATCAAGTAAATGATCACTATTTTCGTTTTTTAAAAATAATGCTTTAATCAGCCTGGACTTTGTTCTCTGGTAAAGATTGCTGGTGATTGTATAATATTCTGCCCATCCTCAGAGCAGAACAGCAGGTATAGACAGATGGCTTCTGATTTCCCAATTCCTCTGAGCTCTGGGTCTGATTTTGGGGTCCCTTGCTGAGAGGGACTGAAAACATCCTTCCACCTCATTTCAGGGGCTGTCACTCTCTTGATACAAATTACACCCTGAAATCCCAGAGGGTTTGTCTCTCCTGCTTCATCTGCCTTAAGAATGGTCCATTGCAACCTGATTCTCTGGTCATTAATGGTGTGGACGTCTTACAGGCTTTCTCTTCCTCTCATTTATTCATTTTCAGCTGGGTTTGAGTATCTTCAGGCTTCCAGCTTCTCTGACCTCCACCTTATAATTTTGCTGGCAGCTGACTGTGTGATCGTACAAGCTGCCTGTGCACAGCTTTGTGGGGCCGGGGCAGGGGGGATCTTATTTCCACAGAATCTTCAAGCCTTAGCCTCCCGCCACTGCACACATGCCTTCCCTAGCTGGCCAGCACTGTGGAGTTGGACCACATCTTTGTTTTTCCAGATTATAATGCAGCCTAGGTCTACTCGTCAAGATTCCAGTCATTTGGGATCTTGATTTCAAGCTGGAGAATTTTTATAAGTCTTGGAACCTAGAAGTTTCAAAAGAAGACACTGATTTTTCTCTTCCCCTAAGGTTGACAACATGTAGGTAGAAATTCAGTTCCTCCTGCAAAACTCAGGCATTTCCTGCAATGGAGTAAGGGTGTTGTAAAGAAGCACTTGCCTGAGTGGCCAAGGAAAATGAGAGGTGACATGATTATTGTGTGACCAGCGTTGTCACCAAGACAAAATGATTAGGGCAGTGACTGGCCACAAATGGCCAGAGCAGAATTTGAGAGACGATGTGGCAGGTCAATGGCCCCGGTCACTGTGACTGAAGACAGGACCCTACAGGGATGGAGAGACCTGGACCCTGGCTGAAATGACAGGTGGTCTGTGAGCATGACCAGCTGGTGCTTTGGACAGTGAGAACAAACCCTGGTGTCGGGGCCCCAGTCAGCGGATGTGCACTCTGCTCCATAACCTGGAGTCTGGGGGTCGAGGCTGGTGGTGGGGTCCAGGTAGTGCAATGTCACCGCTCCAGGCTGGCAGCTCTGAGACCCTCTCTGCCTTCCTGCTGGAGGTGCAGGCGAGCACGGTGCTTTCAGCATCTGGTCCCCACGGTCCCTACAGTCCTGTGGGAGAACCTTCCCTGGGTTCCCCCCCTTACACCTGGGCAGGACTGGGTCACACCCAGTGACCTGGTGACCCTCCCTCAGGTCACCTTCCCTGAGACTGCAGGATCACAGCCTGATTCCTGAACAAGTTAGAGGGTCTTAGTAAGAAGAGAAAGGGGAGTGGCCTCTGGGCAGGTGAGAGCACCATTGGCCACAGCCAGCAGGACTCTGCTTGGTCGGTCACTTCCCCACCCCATCTACTTTCCCCTCCAGCCCCTTCACTGCCCTCTGCCCCTTCTGCCAGGCCCAACCAGGCCCAGTTCTTGCCCTCAGGTATCTGGGGGGCCATGCCTGTCCCCCTTTCCCCCCCACAGGTCCTTTCTGAAGCTTTAGGTCTCAACCTCGGTGTTCCTTTTTCAGAGACGCTGACCCTCAGCTCCAGGAGGGCTGTGGGCTTGTGGACCCAGGAGGCCACATCCTGGATGGGCTGGGACTTCTTGGCTAGCCCAGTGCCTTGATGGTGCTGAGTTGGGCCTGAGCTCCATTCAGTTTCTTAAACTTGACCGCAGGACTGATTTCTGAAGCCTCTGGCCACCCCAGCATTTGTCTCCTTGTTGAGACCTTGGAAAGCACCTCAGGGAGCATTGCAGCCCCACCCTGAAAGTGTCCCAGAGGGCCTCAGTGAGATACAGATGTTTGCCCTCTTCCTTGAATTTTCTGACCCCATCTTTCTTTTTCCATAACAAAAGTGTAAACTGAATTAGCATATTCCCTCCCCTTTGGCAGAATAGCATTGTAAAAAAGATAGTGCAGACGGAAGCTGGCATGAATGAATCATGGCTCCATCAGAACAGGGGCAAGGATTCAGCAGAAGGGAATAACCAAGTTAGATGTAAAACAAACATAACAGAGACTTCCCTGGTGGTCCACTGGGTGAGAATCTGCCTGCCAGTGCAGGGGACACAGGTTTGATCCCTGGTCCAGGAAGATCCCACATGCCTTGGAGCAGCTGAGCCCTGACTCTAGGGACTGAAAGTCATGACTACTGAAGCCCATGTACCCTAGAGCCTATGCTCTGCAACAAAAGAAGCCACTGCAATGAGAAGCCTGCATACCACAACTAGAGAGTAGCCCCTGCTTGCTGCAACGAAAGCCTGAGCAAAGCAACGAAGACCTAGCACAGTCAATTAAAAAAAATTTTAAAACATCCGCTGTCCAATGCAGGAGATACAGGTTCAATACCTGATTGGGGAACTAAGGTCCCACATACCGAAGGGCAACTAAGTCCACATGCTGCAACTAGAGAGAGCCCCTGGGCAACAGCAAAGACCCAGCACAGCCAAAATTTTTAAAAATGAAATTAAACACACACAGCAAGATAACGCATACTCACTCATGTTACAGTTACCTAAGCCATCACAGTATGTACAGTCTTAACATGTGACAAATAGCTATGAAAAGAAGAGAAGCGAAAAGCAAAGGAGAAAAGGAAAGATATACCCATCTGAATGCAGAGTTCCAAAGAATAGCAAGGAGAGATAAGAAAACCTTCCTCAGTGATCAGTGCAGAGAAATAAAGGAAAACAATAGATGGGAAAGACTTGTGATCTCTTCAAGAAAATTAGAGATATCAAGGAAACATTTCATGCAAAGATGGGCTCAATAAAGGACAGAAATGGTATGGACCTAACAGAAGCAGAAGATATTAAGAAGAGGTGGCAAGAAAACACAAAAGAATTGTACAAAAAAGATCTTCACAACCCAGATAATCACAATGGTGTGATCACTCACCTAGAGCCAGACATCCTGGAATGTGAAGTCAAGTGGGCCTTCGGAAGCATCACTATGAACAAAGTTAATGGAGGTGATGGAATTTCAGTTGAGCTGTTTCAAATCCTAAAAGATGATGCTGTGAAAGTGCTGCACTCCATATGCCAGCAAACTTGGAAAACTCAGCAGTGGCCACAGGACTGGAAAAGGTCAGTTTTCATCCCAGTCCCAAAGAAAGGCAATGCCAAAGAATGCTCAAACTACCGCACAATTGCACTCATCTCACATGCTAGTAAAGTAATGCTCAAAATTCTCCAAGCCAGGCTTCAATAATACGTGAACCATGAACTTCCAGATGTTCAAACTGGTTTTAGAAAAGGCAGAGGAACCAGAGATCAAATTGCCAACATCCGCTGGATCATTGAAAAAGCAAGAGAGTTCCAGAAAAAACATCTATTTCTGCTTTATTGACTATGCCAAAGACTTTGACTGTGTGGATCACAATAAACTGTGGAAAATTCTAAAAGAGATGGGAATACCAGACCACCTGACCTCCCTCTTGAGAAATCTATATGCAGGTCAGGAAGCAACAGTTAGAACTGGACACGGAACAACAGACAAGTTCCAAATCGGGAAAGGAGTACATCAAGGCTGTATATTGTCATCCTGCGTATTTAACTTATATGCAGAAGTACATCATGAGAAATGCTGGGCTGGAGGAAGTACAAGCTGGAATCAAGATTGCCAGGAGAAATATCAATAACCTCAGATATGCAGATGACACCACCCTTATGGCAGAAAGTGAGGAAGAACTAAAGAGCCTCTTGATGAAAGTGAAAGAGGAGAGTGAAAAAGTTGGCTTAAAGCTCAACATTCAGAAAACTTAAGATCATGGCATCTGGCCCCATCACTTCATGGCAAATAGATGGGGAAACAGTGGAAACAGTGTCAGACTTTATTTTTGGGGCTCCAAAATCACTTCAGATGGTGATGGCAGGCATGAAATTAAAAGATCCTTACTCCTTGGCAGGAAAGTTATGACCAGCCTAGACAGCATATTCAAAAGCAGAGACATTACTTTGCCAACCAAGGTCCGTATAGTCAAGGCTATCATTTCTCCAGTATTCATGTATGGATGTGAGAGTTGGACTATAAAGAAAGCTGAGCGCTGAAGAATTGATGCTTTTGAACTGTGGTGTTGGAGAAGACTCTTGAGAGTCCCTTGGACTGCAAGGAGATCCAACTAGTCCATCCTAAAGATGATCAGTCCTGAATGTTCATTGGAAGGACTGATGTTAAAGCTGAAACTCCAATACTTTGGCCACCTCATGCGAAGAGCTGACTCATTTGAAAAGACTCTGATGCTGGGAAAGACTGAAGGCAGGAGAAGAAGGGGACAACAGAGGATGAGATTGTTGGATGGTGTCACCGACTCAATGGACATGAGTTTGGGCGAACTCCGGGAGTTGTTGATGGACAGGGAGGACTGGAGTGCTGCGATTCATGGGGTTGCAAAGAGTCGGACACAACTGAGTGACTGAACTGAACTGAACACGTGACTTCTTCTATGTGTTAAGCATCTGGTAAATGCTTGTTGAATAAATTGAATGAAGGAATGAATGTCAGAGAAACTTGCAGTGAATTAGGAGAGAAGGGCTGCTAAAATTATATCAATATGTTAAATAAAAGTTTATCATATTTTAATCATAACAACTACTATTCTAGTGCTTTATATGTGCCAGACACTCTTGGTGCCTTTACGTCATTTAATCTTACTTAATTGTCATAATTTTAGGGTACAGATACTGTTTTTATCTAGTTTTTTTTCCTTTTGACCCATCTCAGGGTTTGTTGAGGAAACTGAGGCAGGGAATGGTTAAGTTACTAGGCTTAGTTCATTAACTAATGAAGGCCAGAGGCTGACCCCAGAACTCTTCTTGGTTGGTTGTTCGTTTGTTTTGGAAGAGGCAAATTTTGTTGGACTTAATTTTCATCACCCTGTTTGCAGGGTTTTTTTTTGTTTTGTTTTGTTTTTTTTTTTTGCTTGTACTATGCAGTGTGCAGGAATCTTAGTTCCCTGACCGGGGATCTAACCTGTGCCCCCTGTGGTGGAAGCACAGAGTCTTAACCACTGGACCACTAGGGAAGTCCCATAATGGTTATTCTTCATCCCTGATTCATGCTGCTTCCTGGTTACATGAAAATAAAAAAGAGAGAGAAAACCATCTAAAGCAGACACATGGGCTTGAATACACAGCAGTCTTACAGCCAGAGCCTTTAGATTTGATAGAAAGCAACCTGCCACATCTCGATGAACTAGGAAAGATGTTTTTGCTTGTCTACAGAGCAGAGAAATCAAGACCCATCCTCTTGTTTGATTTAGAACCTGAATCTTGAGGGGAGTCTGGGTTCACCAGATGTGTTGGTGGGGCAGGACAGCAGGAATGTCATGGAAAGACAATTTTAAGTTCTCACCCATCAAAGAAGTGACCAGTGGTTTGCAGTTTCTGGAGTGCACAGCAGCTGCTTGCAGTTGGGCTGGAGGAGATCCCATTAAAAGCTTTAATTGTACCCTCAAGCCAGTGGGAGCCTCTGGAGAATTTTTTCACTACCAGCTTTATTGACATAGAATTCATTTAAAGTGTACAGGTAAGTAGTTTTTAGTATATCCACAGAGTTGTGCAGCCATCACCACAATCAGTTTTAGAACATTTTTATCATCTTGTACCCAGAAGAAAGGGTTTCCCAGGTGGCTCAGTGGTAAAGAAAACACCTGCCAATGCAGGAGACTCAGGTTTGATCCCTGATTCAGGAAGATGTCCTGGAGAAGGAAAAGGCAACCCACCCCAGTATTCTTGCCTGGAAGATTCCATGGACAGACTGTAGTCTGGCAGGCTACAGTCCATGCAGGGTCTGTTTTCCTGGGGACAGGCGAATGACGATACCATTCCTCAGATTCAGTGTCTGACCAGCCAGAGGAAAGGCAGTGACTTTGTTGAGATCCCAGCCCCTGTCAGCTCAGGCCAGCCCTGCAGGACAGTCCCTCCCAAGTGGTCTCTGCTGCCACCTGCCTTTCGTGCTTGCCTGAGCATCAGGACTGGCTTAAAGCACCCCCTCTCTGGGGAGGACTGGGGCTCCCAGGAATCATTTGACCGATTTGTGATGCAGTTCTGCATGCCCCATTTCTAGAGAAAGTTGACTTCTGAAGAGGAGATGTGCTTGATATACGTGAGAGTGATTTCTGTCTTTAAAGGGAAGCCTTGGAAACCACGTCGCTGCATGTCAGTTCTGTCCTTGAACCAGAGGAGCTGGACCCCGGTGACCTGGCCCAGGGAACGAAGAGCCAGGGGTGCAGGGGTCAGCCAGCACCCAGTAGTCATCAAGGGCAGGTGCTGGGCTGAGCTGCTGGCTGAGCTGCTCTTTTCTAATGATCTAATTTCTCTCTCCATTAGTTACTCTCTGAGATGAGTCTAAAAATACCTCCCCAGCCCCTACCGGAAGCATGATAAAGCTACCTTTTTTTTTTTTTTTTAAATAAAAGAGCTTTCCAGAGTACATTGCTAAACTTGAGAGAATGTTCCAAAATCAAGAAGGAAGAACGTCGTGTGTAAGTGGACCCACGTGCACTGGTCTGTACGTTTACCCACTCAGCCATGCACGGCACCCAGCACAGGCCCTCCCGTAGCCGCACTTGTGCTCACGACCCCAACATGAAAGATGTAACGGAGGCCAGAGCTCCTGAGAGGCCGGCAGCCTGAGCTGCACGTGGAGACCCCCAAGTCCTCAGCCATTCCTCACCTGCTCACATCCTCCTGTTTTAGTCCCAGTCAAGCAAAGGACATGTTTCTAGACCTCAGGGGAGTGGCCCTTAACCTGAGGATCTGTGAGGCGGAGCCTGGTTGCTCTGCAGAAAGCCAGGATCTTCTGGAGGCAAGGCCCACAGGTGCCTCCTGTGGCTGCTTGTTAAAGGCTGTCAGATACCAGCCTTCCAGGAGCTAAAATGCAGTGGCTTTTTCTCCTTAAGAGTTGTCTGTCTTCTGTTTATTAAAGTAGCTATCCTAGGACATAAGACTTTCGGTGTTTTGCATGTGTTGTAATTTTCTTGAACTTACATACTCGGAGACAGAAGGCAGTTAGGAAAGAATAGCTACTGTTGCGTGCTTACCTGCACCAGGGATAGTGATAAACTAAGTATTAAGTTCCATTTAATTGTTCAGATGAGGACACCAGGGCAGGGAGATGGATGGATGCAGGCTCAGTCTGGTAGAACTGACATTTACATGCCGCAGTCTGGTCCAGGCCGTGGCCCCACCCCCAAGTGCGGCTCCTCCCCTTCCCCCGCCCCCCAAAGACACCTGCACCCTTTCCCCTCCCCAACACAGGCACTCACTCTTTTTCTCCCTCAGTCCCTTCCTTTTTTATCTTGATCAAAACCTCCCAATTGACAAACAGTGCACAGCTTCCCTGGTGGTTCAGTGGGAAAGAATCAGCCTGACAGTGAAGGTGACAAAGGATCAGCCCCTGGCCCAGGAAGATCTCACATGCCTCAGGGCAACTAAGCCTGTTCACCACAATTACTGAGCATGTACTCCAGAGCCCAGAAACCGCAACTACTGAGCCCACGTGCCACAGCTACTGAAGCCCCCTCACCCTAGAGCTCGTGCTCTGCAACGAGAGAAAAGCCACTGCAATGAGAAGGCCTTGCACCGCAACCAGAGAGTAGCCCCTGCTTGCCGCAACTGGAGAAAAGCCTGCACAGCAATGAAGACCCAATCCAGCCAAAAATGAAATAATAAAACTGTAAAAAACAAAATAAGAATGTTATACCCAGAGTAGATATTTTAATAAAATGCAGTACTGTCCTCAAATACCCACAGATTCTGCACATGAAATGCAATTGGGAAAAAAAATTGTATTTGGAGACTTCCCCTTCCAAATCTGGGAAGAAACCTACTAGGTGTCAAGCTTACATAACCTGCTAAATATACAGCTATTAACAACAAAGGACTGTAGAACCAGGATACAGCTTAAAATAGTAAAGTGATTTGTGTATTCAGGCAGTAGGATATTATGCAGTATTTAAAGTAATGACCTAGGGAATTCCCTGTCAATCCAGTGCTTAGCACTCAATGCTTTCACTGCCAGGGGCTTAGGTTCAATTCCTAGTTGAAGAACTAACAGCTCACAAACATCACGGTGCATTAAAAAAAATAATAAAGCTTTTCTTTTTTTAAAAAAAAGTACTGACTAGAACAGTGTGTATCATGAATATATCTCAAAAACATAGTTGAAAGCAAGTTACAGAAGCGTAATCAGCACAGTATATACAGGACACAAAATAATAATACAGGACGAGAACATCTTACATAAGATACAATGCAGTATATCGTACAGTGCCCTGCAGAAGCCTAAGATAGTGTGATATCATTTGTGTAAAAGTTTTAGAGCATCCAGAACAACACTGTGTATTGTCACGGGCACATCCACACACAGTAAATGTGGGAAACTCTTCAAGGAACAACCACATGCCAATTTCTGGACACTCTGGTGTGAGAAGGAAGGTTGAGGCTTTAACAAACCTTGTTAGCTTAAGAGAAGATTTAGCAAACATGGCAAAAATTAACAGTTGGTTTGCCCGTTTTGGCACACAGTAGTTATCTTGTCCCCTTTGGTGCTTTTCTGTGTGTTGAGAACATTAT
The DNA here is from genome assembly GCF_003369695.1 of Bos indicus x Bos taurus. Taxonomy (NCBI): domain Eukaryota; kingdom Metazoa; phylum Chordata; class Mammalia; order Artiodactyla; family Bovidae; genus Bos; species Bos indicus x Bos taurus. The sequence goes on along the minus strand of NC_040094.1, from coordinate 34,656,981 downwards.
TGATTAAACTTGAACAGGTGAAGTGAGTGTGCTGTGCACATGTCTGTGTCTGGTGTGTGCACATTTCTGCTGTTGCTGTCCCATTCAGATCAGATCAGATCAGATCAGTCGCTCAGTCGTGTCCGACTCTTTGCGACCCCATGAATCGCAGCACACCAGGCCTCCCTGTCCATCACCAACTCCCGGAGTTCACTCAGACTCACGTCCATCAAGTCAGTGATGCCATTCAGCCATCTCATCCTCTGTCGTCCCCTTCTCCTGCCTCCAATCCCTCCTAGCATCAGAGTCTTTTCCAATGAGTCAACTCTTCGCATGACGTGGCCAAAGTACTGGAGTTTCAGCTTTAGTATCATTCCTTCCAAAGAAATCCCAGGGCTGATCTCCTTCAGAATGGACTGGTTGGATCTCCTTGCAGTCCAAGGGACTCTCAAGAGTCTTCTCCAACACCACAGTTCAAAAGCATCAATTCTTCGGCGCTCAGCCTTCTTCACATCCCATTAGTGTTCCTCTAAAGAAACACTAGCCCCAGGTACTTGACTGAAGTTTGGGGCATGTTGCAGGGGTTAGCTTTCTGGCTTCCCAGCAGAGGGCGCTGCTCCATTGTTGCTGTGAGGCGAGTGGCCGCTGTCCTGGGACAGCTCCAAGGAAGGGTCAGGAAAGGGGTACTTAAGCAGCTGCAGCTTTCTTTAGGGGCTTCTCAGGTGGTGCTAGTGGTAAAGAACCTTCCTCCCAGTGCAGGAGACATGAGAGACTCAGGTTTGATCCCTGGATTGGGAAAATCCCCTGGAGAATGAAATGGCAACCCACTCCAGTACTCTTGTCTGGGAAGTTCCACGGACAGAATGAGCCTGGCGGGCCACAGTCCATGGGGTCACAAAAGAGTCGTACTCGACTTAGCGACTGAGCAAGAACAACAAGCTTTCTTGGACGCCACAGGAAGGGGCCCAGAATCCATCCATTCGGCCACTGACATCCATCACACTTCTCTGCCTTGGCTGTTTTTGAAGCCCAGAACATAGAGATGGTGCTGGGCACACACGTGCCCAAGGTCTCCTTTGCTGTTGTATCAGTGGGCCCAGCGTGGACATGGGGGGAGCTCTTTCCTGTTCAGGTGACCATGGCACCTTGATTTCTTTCTAGGTGGAAAAGGATTACTCTTACCTAAAGGAGATCTGCGATCACCAGGCAGAGCAGCTGAGCAGAACCAGCCTGAAGCTACAAGAGAAAGCATCAGAGAGTGACGCAGAGATCAAAGACATGAAGGAGACCATATTCGAGCTGGAGGACCAGGTGGAGCAGCATCGCGCTGTCAAGTTGCACAACAACCAGCTCATCAGTGAGCTGGAAAGTAAGTGGACCCAAGTCCTTTATGGGCATGGGTCAGGATGGAGGTGGGGACACTGGTTGCCAGGTCTTCCTTCTGAGAGCACTGTGGTCTCCCAGGAAGAAAGGCCAGTAGAAGAGACAGAATCATCTGTCTCTTGAACTGAGCCACAGAACAACTGATAAAGAAGAAAGGCTGTTGGTCGTGGGTGGATCATGTGGGGCTTTAGGCACACACGGCAGGTGCCAACAGCTGTTACCAGTGGGATCTGCCAGGTAGAAGGATGGGGGCCTGGGGTAGGCCTCAGGAGAAAACATCCCCAGCATGGGTCCCCTGGACAGTAGGATCAGCTGACTTTGAGACATCACCCACGTGTTCCTGAAGAGGCGCTTGTGTGTGGCTTATTTAGGAACTGGTTCCTACCTCTGAGTAGGTAGGGATGTTTTTCAGAGATTAGGTAAACACTGCCTGCTTTGTCCAAATAAGCCTTATCAAATGATCCCATCTAATGTGTTTTCCTTTAGCAACAAAAGACTTAGTGTGCAAGCTTTTAGCAGCACCCGCCTTGTTGAACATAGCACAGTTGGTGGCCTGAAAGGTTCCCCAGTGGGTAAAGTCCCTCCATCTATTCTTGGAACTCTTACAGGTGGTGAATCTACCTGCTTGCCAAAACTTTCTCGTAAACCCCATCCCCCTACCTCCACCCCCCTGCCCAAATCAACACGGTGCTGCCATAGCTGCTGGCGCCCTGCAGACAGGGAAAAAGTCTGAGTCTCCCAGAGGGCCTCCCCAGCTTGGGTGGGACAGAGTGACCCCGCCTTCCGGTTTTAGCTTGGACCATCCACAGGTGTCTTTCACAGCTGATTCAGTGCTATGTGGTTTGCATTTTTGTGCTTGGATGTTGGTGATGCCTCTCTTTAAAATGGACCCCAAGGGACTTCCCTGGTGGTCCAGTAGTTAAGAATCCACCTGCTAAGGCAGGGGACATAGGTTTGAGTCCTGGTCGGGGAAGATCCCACATGTCAGGGAGCAACTAAATCTGTGTGCCACAACCACTGAGTCTGTGCTCTAGAACCCGAGCACCCCCACAGCAAGAGACGCCACTGCAGTGAGAAGCCTTCACTTCACAACAAGTTAAAATGGCCCCAAGTGTAGTTCTGAAATCCCATCCACTGTCCCTGGCGCAGGAGAGCCAGGACGCATCACGTGCAGGAAATCCAAGCCATGGGGGAGCTTCATGCCTACCAGAAATGCAGTGCCCTCATGTGGACCAAACCTCCAGAGACCAGGAGGGGACCTTCCCAGTCTGCCCCCTAGCCGCTTGGGAAAGTGCTGAGTGGAGCAGATGGGAAAGTAGTGACATTGGTAGATTCATGAGATTTAAAAAAGAACCAAAACATTGAACAATGTGGTTGTGAACCCAAATCAAAGAAACGTGTGGTCAGATTCCCAGGAAGGTCTGAAGCTCTCTCGTCCAGCGCTGGTACCCACAGGAGGGAAGTTCCAGCTCGACAGATGAGGCACTTCTGAGTGCCCTGGGCTGCAGAAGTGTCTTTCAGATGCCTGCCAAGTGTTACATGGGAGAAGGATGCTGTGGGTGAACAAGTTCCAGAACCCATGGGACGGGCTTTTTTCCACAAAGATATCGACCAGCAAGCCAATTTGATGCAAACAGCATTAAACTTTGATGAAAACATTGGGATCAGAGGCTCAAGGGAGCATAACCCGACTTTGCTCTAGGAGCTGATCCTGTGTGCCTGGCAGCTGTCTGTACCTGCCTGGACCATAGACACACCCAGACCCTGTCTCTCTGGGAGACCAGATTCCATGGGTCAGGGTCTGGAGCTTGAACATCTGTGCTTCTGAAAAATTTCCCTGGGTGATTTAGAGTTTTAGCTGCAAGTCAGTTCCAGACTCTGGAAGCTGGTCTAAATATCACAGTAGTAATAACCATCCATTCCTGCTGTTGCTCAGAACTCCACCCTCAGGGAGGCTGAAGAGGGAGGAAACACATGTACACTTGTGTCTGATTCACATTGTTGTATGGCGGAAACTGACACAGCATTGCAAAGCAGCTATCCTCCAGTTAAATAAATTTAAAGAAAAGCCGTTCTTCCACATCACAGCAGCGAAGGATGTTCAGGTTGCTGTGCTGCTTCCAGGCACTCAGCGTGTGAGCGTGAGCAACTGTTGGCTCTCTTCCCATAGCGCTGTGAGTTTGTGCAGCCTTTCTCTGAGGCTGAACCCTAACCTCACATCACTTAGGTTCCCACTCATCCTGTTTCTCTTGGAGGAACCCTCTGCCTCTGGCTCCCATGCTCTGGGCACTGAGCTGGGAAGCCTAGCCACTGAGCTGGGAAACCTGGCCACAGAGGCAGGTCTCAGAGCCCGTGGCAGGACCTGAGGTTGCCTGGCTCCTGAGCTCAGCTCCCCAGAGGCTCAAGACATTTCTGACTCCAGTCTGCCTGTTCCTTTCTAGGCAGCGTGATGAAGCTGGAGGAACAGAAGTCAGACCTGGAGAGGCAGCTGAAGACTCTGACGAAGCAGATAAAGGTGAGACGTGGTCAGAGCCAGAGCATCATTCTACCTTAAATATCCCCATCAACTGAGGCGTAGACACCTTTGAGATACACTCTGACGACTCTCCGGCCCTGCTTTGTGTAGTAAACTTGGGGGGCCTGGAACCACAGTGTGGCCAGGAGGGAGGTTCAGGCGGCCTCAATTTCAGGGCTGGGACTCCCGCACCTGCAGGTGCAGCCCCCCTGCACCTTTTCCCAGCACAAGATCCCAAAGCCCGTCTTTCCTATGGACACCCCTCGGCCCTGCAACCGTGGCTGGGGCGTCAGTCTGATGTGGGCGCCAACTTGGCTCTTCCAGGACGAGACGGAAGAGTGGCGGCGCTTCCAGGCTGACCTGCAGACGGCGGTAGTGGTGGCCAATGACATCAAGGTTGAGGCCCAGCAGGAGCTGCGCGCTGTCAAGCGGAGGCTGCTGGAGGAGGAAGAGAAGAACGCCCGGCTGCAGAAGGCACTGGGGGACGCACAGGCCCGCGGAAGGTGGGTCCTGGCTGCTCTCCTCACCCAGGCTGCGGGGGTGTCTCTGCCCTCACCGAGCCTTTTCCTTCGTTCCAGGTCCCTCTGCTGCTCTGTCCCTGCCCATGGCCAGGTTATAACTAGCTCTGTGGCCAGGTTATAACAAATCCCCTGGCGAAGTTACAACTAACCATGGCTGTTGAATAGCTAACCCATGGCCAAGTTATAACAAGCTCCATGGTAGGAACAGTCCACCTAGCACCATGACTGCCGTTCCTGGTGATGAGGAAGCTGGTTACCATGAGGACAGAGCTCCAGCCAAGTCCTCTCTGGGGTCTGGAGGAGAGGCTGGTGTTCCATCTCAGTGTTGGTTCAGCACCCCGTGTGGGTCATCCTCACTCAGTGGGAGAAGCTGGCCCGCTACCCAGCCTGGCTGGTGGGTGCAGACCCCAGCCACTGTCCTGGTGCAGGGTGTGTCCTTTCTTAGCAGCTCCTGTATACTCCCTGCAGAAGAGCATGAAATAACTTACTTTATTTCAAAGGGTCAGCATGGAGAACACACATTGGGCCAATATGAAAGATTGCCTTCTTTCGGGGGGACAATCGGGGAGGACATCACAGGCCGCATTTTCCCAACAAGCCTGTCCTAACAGTGAGCTTTCAGAGGAAGCTGTTCCCAAAGTGAGCTCAGAGTTGCTTATTGTTTAAAGTTTAAATGGTTTCCGGGCAAGATTGTCACAGTATTTTAGGCTTCAGCTCATGCATTGCTGTCTTTCCCCTGTCAGGAATAGATGTCCTTAACATTGAGGTTCTTGGTTATTAGAAGTTATTTTGAATTTTAAGATGTCTCTCAATGTAAAGCATAGTAGAATTTAAAAACCCTTAGTAGGTTCTGGATATAGATTTGTACAGCTTGCAATTTATAACTTTTCCAGGGTTGCTGGAGGCTGGATTCCCAGCCTCTGGGTCTGATGTAGTGTCATGAATTTCATGGCAGTGGAAGGGATAGATTTCTGCTCAGAATTTTGTTTTGATTCTCTTACCAAACTTGCTTTGGTCAATCTTGTGGCCCTTTGTTTATGAAAATCAAGATCATGACTGTGCAGTGAAACCTATACTTTCTGGCCACCAAAGTACATGAATTTTCAGTTCAGGGAGCAGCCAAGTAGGAAAGCAGATTTCGTGGTGTTCCCTGTTGAAATGACTGTGGGTCGTTCTGGTTTACTGTGGTGTCTGCTTTTGTTTGCTTGTCCACGTGTCTTGGTTTTCTACTGTGTGTCTTTGGAAGAAGAACCACATCATAACTTGTGTTGCTTCATATATACATCATCTCACAGATAAACAGTGAAAGACAAGCCCTTGAGTGTAAGATGTGGCCCTCAATAAGTTATTGTATAGATTCTAAGAAACAGATTATATATACAAACCTGATGTCACAGGATGCCTACATGTAGCTTGACAACGTAGGGCCCCCCATTTGCTATACCCAACATTTTCTAACTTAGGGGCACTTTTTTTTAAAAACGCAGTACATTTCTCTTTTGATTTTCCAGTGATTTGCAAACCTACCTCCTAAATACAGCAGTTTAATCCCTTATCACACAATATTTCAAAATTTGAGAACTGACACATTACTGAACCTGTGCCATCAGTGGGTTTCTTGGCTGTCATTGCCTCAGGCCACCCTCCAGACACTTGCCAGAGTGGTTTCTTACCAGGCTTTGGCCGCCCTGACCAGCTGCCTCTTGTAAGTGTTGGCCTTGGAGAAGTTACTTGCCGGCGGCCCCGCCTCTCCCTGAACACACCACCTGAGCCAGACCTGGAACCAGCTCCCACCCTCCGAGGTCCCGGATCAGCATAGTGCTTCCATTTTGGCTGCCTGAGTTCTTGACTTTGACAGTCACCTAACGAGAACTCAGAAGTCATCCTTGGCTCAGCCACAGCCAAAGAATGTGCAGAAAATTCTAACGAGGTCCTCCAAGTATTAGTACAACCAAAGAATGTGCAGAAAATTCTAACGAGGTCCTCCAAGTATTAGTACAACAAGAGAAGGTAAGAGTGTTGTAGGAGAAGCACCTCCATCGTGACTCCAGGTGGACCGATTCGCCTTCTCATCAGCTGGCTGTCAAGAGAACACAGGCCAGCAGGCGGGTGGGCAGCGGGCCTGGGTGTGCAGACGAGTTAGCGTTTGTTCCCAAGAACTTAGTACCTAAAACAGTGGAACGTTATTTAGCATACTATTTTTAGATGACTCTAAAACTTAGCTCATTAGCTATCTTCAGCCCTGTGAAGTTTTCAGAGGTATTTTTATTTTGGAGTCAGAATAATTGATGTTAAGATACATGGCACAGTTAGGCTCTGATCTCACCTTTGCAGGTTTTCTTCCCAGACCAAGCGCTTTCGTCTCTTAAATAAGAAGGTAAGAGTAGGTCGGATTTTAGGGCACCACCCCAACAGGCTCCGCTGTTTTCTGAGACGAGTTGATGGGCTGACCTTTCTCTGATGGAGAGTCGTGGACTTGCATGCCCACTGAACCATCTTCCTGACAGAAGCCTGGGGTCTCCCTTACATATGGCACCTCCACACGAGGTTGTGGACCTCATCTTTCTCTTCCAGAAGTCTGAACAAGCTTGTGTAGTTTTTGTGGACCTGAAAGTGGGCAGTTTTGCCAGACACATAAATTATTGGATGAAAGGATCATGAATAACTTTTTAAACTCTGGCTGTTTCTTGTTTTGAACCATTAAGGGAAATATAATGAAATTAAAACTTTCATTGAAATTGAAACATCAGATATTCTTCCTGAAAAGTTGAGTCCTTGGGCCTGGCAGTTTCAGAGGACACACATGCAACTCAGCTTACTGCCTCGATGGGCCACACGCAGCCTCTCTAACAAAAGACCCTGTTAGTGAGACATGCATGACGTGGGTGTCTCAGACCAAAGCAGGGACAGACCTCTGTGTGTCTGCTCTTACCGTAAAACTGTTAAAACCATTGTTTACAGGGGACTTACTCTATGTCTGCTGTAGTTATTGTGTGACACCAATGAGCAGCCATGGGAAACATCTTAAAGAGCTAAACATGCTGAATGTCTGTGCATAATTAGCTGTGCCAGCTTCCAAACTAGGACATTTCAGGTGCACAATGTGTCAGCCTGTGCTTCTGGTTCTTGCATTGCCACCCCTGAAGCTAGCAGCATGCAGCCTGTCACTGCCAGCCTCCCTGGGGTCGGCTGTTAATTCTGTGTGTGCTCCTGCATTCTGACGTCGGTTGTGTGCCTCTATGCGCCCTGTTTTGTTCTCACAGCTGTAACATGTCACACCGCTCGCTGGGTGTCTGGGGCTGTCACTGGAAGGGAGGTGGGGCATTGGAGGTGTAGCTTCCTGGGTCCCTGGGATTGTCGACATGTCCAACCCCCTCCCCATCCCTGCCTTGGGGAGAGGCCAGTTCTCAAGGGCATTCCCGCACACTTTCTGAGCAGACCTCACATACATATCTCCAACTGTTGGGCTGCTGGCATTTTATTTGGCTCTCAGGGCAGAAACTGGTCCTCCAGTATCCCGGCAAGCATCACCCGTTCACTCGCACAGACGTGCATTTTCATAGCTTAGCTTCGCACCTGTGGCATCAGAGAAGGCACCTGTAGTTCTGCAGAGCTGCGTCTGCTGGATGCTGCCCGCCCCGTCTACAGATTCACTTTGAAAAGTGGGCTGAAGACGTGTGCCTCCCTGAAGCCTTTAACAGTGTGCCAAGTCACTCAGTTGTGTCCGACTCTTTGCGACCCCATGAACTATAGCTCACCAGGCTCTTCTCTCTGTCCATGGGGTTCTCCAGGCAACAGTACTGGAGTGGGTTGCTCTTTGCTTCTCCAGCACGTGTGTACACAGCACTTGTGTATCATAAAAGAAGTCCTTTTTCTTTTTTATTCTTAACTGTAGGACAGTAGAGGGACCCACAGGCCATTCTGTCAGTCACAGAGGCCTGATGTGATTGGTCTCCGTCATCTCTGCCGACACCCTTGTCTATCAGCGAAGGTCTAGTGGGAGGAGCCTGTTCATGGCGTTCTTTCTGTCTGAAGATCTCTTGACTCCCGCAAGGGATGGGAAAAGTCAAAATCTAGGCGTGCTGATCCTGATCTGGATCTGAGCTGTGCCCCCGGACACTGCCAGCTGTCAGTTCTTGTGTGTAGACTGCGGTCATGTTACATGGAGTAACCCCTTTACCAGCCTGTGCCTCCTGTTTCTATCTTCCAGCTCCATGGTCTCTGTCAGCTAGCAGAGCAGGTGGAGGAGGAGAGGCCGCCCAGCCCTGCCGCGATGGGGAGCCACAGCCATTTCTGTGTGAGAGGGTGCATGTGTAGAGGAGGAATGCCCTTTTCATAAAGAACCAAACGGTCTCCTTAGAACAGCCATTGTCTTGAACAGTCATTGCCAGCAAGTCTCTCTGCCCTTTTTTTTTTCTTGTTTTTTTGCATTTTGGAATCAACTCTGCACAGAGATGATCCTTCCCTCTTATTTGCCCCCTCTTTCTTCTCAGAAGATTCAGCAGTCTTTGAAGCCCAAAATGAAATTGTTCTGAAAACAAAAGACAAAAAACACAAAGTACGAGCCTGTCATGAAAACATTTTTTAGAGGCAGCCAGAGTGCTGAGTGAGGTCTGTGGCTTTCCATGTGCAGAGAGAACACAAACCAGGCCGTGCTTTACTTTTTGGACTTTATTTTTATGCTTCCTTTTGAATACGGTATCCGATAAGCTTGAAATTAACACTAGTTTAGGTGAAATAGGAAGCTGTCCACGTGACGTCTCTGAAGAAGTTAGAAAGCCCTACTTCTCCCATGTCAAGCCTTGATTTCGCCTCTTCAAGCTGAGGTCTGACTTCCTCACCTAGTCCAGAACAAGCCACTGCCACGTGTTGGGCTGACTTCCAAAATCTCTTTGGGGTTCTGTTATATGTTTGCTTCATCATAAAGGCTGTGGTTGAATCAGACACTTCCACGTGGTGACAGTGCTGATCAGAACTGCATTGAGAACTCATGCGCATTGGCAAAAGCCTTGTGAATATGCTCACCTTGGAAACTAAAAGACTTTTCCAGTCCAGAATTGTGTAACTCAGAGGGATCCAAGGTTCAAAGTGAAACTGTAAACTGTTGGAAGTGCATCCATTTGTGAAGATCTAAGTCCAGGTCACCAGCCTCTGCCAGACAGAGATCACTGCATCCCTCGTGTGAGGAGCATCTGGACCATCAGCTACTGTATAGGAGACGAGACGAGATAGGACTTCCTGTCTGCTCCACAGAAACTTAGGCAAACTGATCATCTCAGGAAAATGTTGTGGGGGGTCACTAGAAGACTCAACTTGAGAGGTCACTGTCCTCTCTGTAAGAATAGTTTCAATACCTGCTGGAATTGTCCTTGTGGGATAGCAATTTATATATCTGTAAGTTTATCTCGGACTGAAAGTCCTTACGATGATACAAAATTCACTTGGCCTGGTGTTTTCAAATATAAACAAGAAAAACACAACCTCAGCTTCAAATGCACAGCTGTCTCTGCCCCACATATTTTGATCTATCTTTCTTGGGAGACTGTTGACTATTTTTATATACAAGTGTTTATGAAGTGCTAAATAAATATGTAATTATTTAGAAGAGTCTGTTGCCTGGTTTTTCACCCCTGGCAGGACCTCCAGGTCACTTTGTTCCCAGTTTTCTGGCATGTGTAGTTTCAGAACTTAAAAGCCACATCAGATGACTAGAACCAAGGCAGAAGCAAAGCTGCATTTTCAGTACCCTTTGTAGACAGGAGGTTGACTTTTAAGTGCAAATGTTATTTTTTAATGATTTCATTATTGGAAATAAGAGGGCACAGATCGAAGATACTAATTTTGCATAAATGAGATTTTAATTAAAAATTCTGAAGTATTGGAAAATACAGTACATGGAATTTGAGGTCCAGAGTTGTTTTGTTGAAATCTAAAAACATTGTTTGGTGATTGACTGTATTGGATTTCTTCTTAATTGTGAAGTATTATTTAGGTGAACTCATAATAAAATGGAAGTGTTAAACCCCTCTGGTAGCATTCTGGAAGGCAGTCTGTGTCAGCAGCATTCTCCGCCCACGAAACTGAAATCCCACATTGACATCGTTCATTTCATCCATTTTCAGAAAAACTTTCCCAATATGCCCTTGTTCCTTTTCTCTTAAGCTGGTTCCCCTTGAAAATATTTTCCTGCCCTTACGAGATTGCTAATAACACTTAGCCTTTCATTTTACATTGTCACCTTCAGTTTATTCTCTTGGTTTTATTGCATTCTCAAGGTTGAGGCTTTTCAGTGTCTGAGTCTATTTCTTTTCCTTTATTTACACATCTGTTCTCCCTCACGTGCAGTGAGTCTCTTCATCTTATGCCATGAGATCTGTCCGTGCATCAGGGCCTGTTTTTGCCCATCACTTATTCTTGCTTCAGTGGATCCAAGTGTGTCAGGACCTGTTCTCTGCCCAGGATCAGTGTCTGGATTCTGCCTTCATCTGTGCTCACTCTGCCCAACCACTCTTGAAATCTTGTATCTTAAGCTAGAGGAGAGGCTCTTTAAGGTAAATCTCTGCTGAATGTCAGAAATACAGGCACTGAAAGAAATGCAGCAGGAAAGGTGCCAGCAAGGAAATTCACCAGTGTCCAGTTTTTTCTCTGTTTGGCACAGGTGGCATTGGGAGCCGGCTTTGGGGGTCTGTCTTGCTTGGTCATTATCCATTTTAGGCGTGTCCTGTGGCTTTTTGCTGCCATCCTTTGTGCCTCGGATCAACCACCCTGGCCTCCTCAGATGGTCATGTCTCAGTGTTCCTGACCTTTTGTGGGAGGAGTGCTCTGCATGTCCTCCAGGTGCCGCTCCCCAGCTGGCCCTCCCTCCAGGACCAGGGCTGGGAGGGAGTCGGTGGGCTGTCCTGCACCTTCGCTCTCCTTGCAGAAGAATTAGGGTGAACTGGTAGTATTTTCTCTTCTTTCCCCACTCATTCTCTGTGTAGCTGAAATTCTTCACAGTCTGAGGCCTGTGCATGCCGTGTTTCAGTAGCTTCAGGGGTCGATGCAGGATTTTTATGAAATATTCCTGTGGTTCTTAAATCGCCATGTTACCCTGGTGGTTTTTATTGTCCTAGAAATGCTTACGTTGCCATTCAGAAGTGAAATTCAGAGGACACTTGACACCTGAGACAGAGTGCTTCCCAATTCCTGTCTCATGTGGATCTGCAGACTTCTTTCAGAGTGTCTTGTGTATAACTGAAGACACAGTTTGGGAAGAGTGCCTTACAGGTGGAGATGTGGGAGAGCAAAGACCTGGAGGAAGGACAAAGAGGAACAGAGTTCCAGACATCCAGGCTTTGGTCCGGAAACCAGGCAGGGTGCAGGGAGTCTGTGCAGCACTGGGAGGGCCTGGGCTGGGCTCCGTTCAGTAGCTGAGAAAGAGCCATCATGAGCAGATCATCAGTGTGCCCGGTTGGTGGTCTTTACAAACCTTGATCTGGTGATTGTGAAGACAGCAGTGGTATAATGTGATGTTTCCCAAAAGTCAGTCATATTTGAATATTTTAGAACTAATTGCACACAGGAACTCACGTGTCCTTGGAGCAAAACTGACAGCAACGCCAAGCAGTGTCCTGTGTGATGACACAAGAGCTGTAGAAAACCAACAGTGCTCAAAGATCCTGTTCTGTAACCTAACGAGGAAAGTAGTGCATTAGGGAGGTTGCTCAGTCCTCAGTCATGTCTGACTCTTTGTGATCCTGTGGTTTGTAGCCCATCAGGCGCCTCTGTCCATGGGATTTCCCAGGCAAGAATACTTCCCAGGTGGTTCAGCAGTGAAAATATCTGCCTGCCTCTGTAGATTACAGAGTTCTTACTCTTCCTCTGAACAGAGGAGAGGTCATATTTTATTGCTGGACTTGTTGCTGGTTGATCCAAAGCCATCTGAAGACAGGCTGGTGTCCCTGCTTAGGATTAAAGTGCTGATGAGATCAACAGCATTCTTAATGACTGTGTTGTGTAGTTCTTCATTTCAGGCTTTATTTTGTGGCTCCCAAGACACACTCACACATGCACATACCCACACGCATGCACACACGTACACACATAACGGTTACATAATGGGGTGGGTCTTTATCTCTACTTAAACTCCTTGCAGGGTTTCTTCACCCTACTTCTTGCTGGCCCAGCCCAGCAGACAGAAGGTGTGGAGCATTACACATCGTACCTGCAGGCAGGCGAGGTGGGAGTGGTTCCAGCATCCTTGCTACTCTCTTAGGCTTTGGAACAAGTCCTGTATCATCTGATGTGAATCACATAGAAGCTTAAGTAGTTGAAGGGAACACCTCAACAGAATGTAGGATTCTCCATTTTATTCTTATTAAATTATCAAGGAGTGAAATGAACATGGGCTTTTTTAAAATGACCTTCATTTTGTTGGGTGCCCTAAATCTCCCCAGTCCCTGAGAAGGTAGATTATGTACCTGGATAGCTAAGAAGGTGCCCACTTTCTCACATTCCTGAGAATGGCCAGGACAGAAATGAGAGGTTTTCCTCTGCCTGTACCTAAACTGATTCCACTCTTTCTGCATATTCACCATCTGATTTTGTCCTATGTGACATAACAGGGAAGGTAACCAAAACCAACCCTGTTTGATGTAAAAAAAAAACAAAAAAACTTACCAATTTCTGAAACACCTGATATTGTTGTTCAGTTGCTCAGTCGTATCCAACTCTTTGCGACCCCATGGACTGCAGCACTCCAGGCTGCCCTGTCCTTCACCATCTGCCAGAGCTTGCTCAAACTCATGTCCATTGAGTTGGTGATGCCATCCAACCGTCTCATTCCCTGTTGCCCCCTTCTCCTCCTGCCCTCAATCTTTCCCAGCATCAGGGTCTTTTCCATTGAGTCGGCTCTTCACATCAGGTGGCCAAAGTATTGGAGCTTCAGCACCAGTCCCTCTAATGAATATTCAGGACTGATTTCCTTTAGGACTGACTGGTTTGATCTCCTCGCAGTCCAAGGGACTCTCAAGATCCAACACTACAATACGAAAGCATCAATTCTTCGGCACTCAGCCTTCTTTATGGTCCAGATCTCACGTCCGTACATGACTCCCTGATACTAACTTCCCAGAAAAGTCATTCGTTAACTGATTTTTTTTTTTACCTCAAAAGAAGGTAAATACAAAAGTGTAGGGCAGTGTGATTTAAAGTGTGTTTTAAGTTGTGTTTTTCCTAAATTTATCCTACTCACATTGATTATAGAGCAACAGGAGAAAGCTTTGAGAATCAAAGACAAGTCAGTTCAATCATGGAAGCTTCTGAGTGGCCAGATTTCTTCCAAAAAAGATCAGTAAATAAATATTTTAAACTTCCATTGACCTTTTTAAAATATGCTGCCAGAAGTATTCCGAGCTATTCTCATAAATTAGTCATCTTCTTGCAAAACAGCTGTAGCAATTTGATATAATAAAAAGAGCAGTGATTTAGAAATCGGAAGTTGGGCGATGTCTTGGCTCACGCACAGGGAGATTAAGTGACAAGCTAACGTTCCCCTGGATGAGGAAGGTTGACCCAGACGGTCTGTCTTTAAGAGGCTCTTCCATGAGTCTGGGGGCTTCCCTGGTAGCTCAGCAGTAAAGAGTTTGCCTGCAATGCAGGAGACCTGGGTTTGATCCCTGGGTCAGGAAGATCCCCTGGAGGAGGAAATGGCAACCCACTCCAAGATTCTTACGTGGGAAATCCCATGGACAGGGAAGCCTGGCGGGCTACAGTCCATGGGGTCACAAAGAGTCGGACACGACTGAGCAACTAAACAACAGTCCATGAGTCTGTGCTCCAGCTTGGTGACCACAGGGAAGACTGACCACGATTGTGCAGGAGAGCTCAGGAGAACCACTGCCTCACAGGGAGTTGCAGTATTGTTCCAGAGCATGGTTACCATTCCTGTTCCTAAGGGTGGGAGGGTTCATGTGTGAGTCAGGACTCTGATGTTCCTGGAGATGGCAGCCTTGTAGATTTAAGCAGAAGGGGCTTTCAGGATTGCTGGGGGCCCCTCTGGAGAAACAGACCCAGGCCTAGCCTCCAGGAACAACTCTGGAAGTAACCACACACACAGCTGGGTTTCTAGGAGAGTGGCTGCCTCTGCCCTGAATGGGAACCTGACACTAGGAAGCTGCCAGCCCAGTTTGAAGCTGCCACCAGTTTCCAGCAGCGGGAGCACCTTGTCTCTGCTTTTGTCCATCTCAGCGTAGTGAATGCCCTGTGCCCTGCCTCTCCTCCCCAACTCAGGAGTCTACATCTGGCCCAGTCTTCCTGGCCGGTAGTGTCTAAGCCCTATCTGAGATCTTCCCTGCAGCGGGTGGGCTCCTGAGGTGTCATCTTTCCAGCCTCTGTGCGCCAGGTGGGGGTTGGAATTCACACTAACTCACCAACCTGTTGTATCCATCGTGGACAGTAAGATAACTATTTCATGATAAATAACAGTTGTTTTTTTAATATATTTATAGTTTACAGAGTAGACATACATTTAGAGCTCACATCAAGTCACTCCACATATAAAAATGCTGTCTCTGGCCATTCCCAAGAAAATGTCTCTGATAAAAATTGAGAGGTTATTTCCTGGAGATGCAAAGCTAATACAGAGAGCAGGATTTTCAGTTTGGGTTTCTCCTTCCAGACTCATTCTTCTCCGTGTTGGCTGTTTTCATCTGTGTCCTTCCCTGAATGGGTACGTCCTCCAGCTTTTCAACCTGATTTGCTCTTTGCCATGCAGACCAGTGAAGGAAGAGCCCGAGCCCTCAGAGGCGGACGCTCCTGGCCGGTGGCCCAGCGCCTATGTGAACAGGACTCCTCCAACACCTTCAGAGTCTGTGACCACTGTAAAGTCCCTCATCAAGTCATTTGACTTGGGACGACCAGGTATTGTGTCATTTTGTTTGATAAGTAAAACTCAAATTCAGACCATAGCCTCATGAATCCAGCCTGTCTCTGCTGCCCTGGCCCCATGTTGGTACAACCAGGGGGCCCTTCTCAGACTATCCACGTGCAGACATGTGCAGTGCTCGCTGGGGCTGCATGAGACGGCAGAGGGGAGTTGGCTCTTCTCTCCTCCCAAACTTCCCTTCAGCTCCTGCTGCACCCCTTTCCTTTTCTTCCTCTCTGTCCGTTAAATCCAGGTCACCACTGTTTGCCTTTTTACCGTCACATGAGTATTAGCAGGGTTGGCCAGAGGCTTGTCTCCTGGGAAAGGAGGCGCTGGTTCCATGCATTGGGCTGTCTGGCTGGCACCTAATATAATCTGTCATTCCTGATTGTGGGACATTCCCAGCTTTTCCTGGAAATGTCTCCCTGACCCACAGCTCACTTTTGTTTGTCATTATCTGTGTATGAGAAAAATGGATCTCTACCTTGTCTACCCTGAACTTTCATGAGCACTCTTCTTAGAAGGAACCTGTATCCAAAACACGATGTATGTCTTCCCTTGATTGCATCAAATATGCTCATTGTACCAGGGGCCAGAGTAACAGCCAGTCCTAGGACATTGTCTCTGCTGAAACAGTTTGCGACTGAATTGGATTAAGATGAGCCTGCAGAGACAGGATAATATGAAGGCCCAGTGACAATATTTGGTTGTGAAGGTGGAAAAGGAAAGAACAGTGTGGTTTGTCTAAGAGTGTCTTCTTGCTGTGGCTGTCTCAGTACCTGTACGTTCTCCTGCTCCTTGTGTGTCCTTGACTTAAGACCAGCCCCCATCTAGTTAACCCCTGACTCACTCCCCAGTTCAGCATGAGTCCAGACCAGAAGAGGGTGAAAGAGCATCAACAAGGCAGGAAGTATTATTTGCTATTTGAAACTGGAACAGCATAGAAACATCCTGTCTCTTTTCTTGGCAGGTGGAGCTGGGCAGAATATTTCTGTCCACAAGACCCCCCGGAGTCCCCTGAGTGGGATCCCTGTGAGGACGCCCCCAGCTGCTGCTGTTTCTCCAATGCAGGTATTGGTGCCCATAAGGTGTGGGTGGGAGCCTGTGTCATGTGGTTACCCAGGCAACAAAAGGGATGTGGAAACCAGTTCGTATATTTTTTGAGGTACATTGATCATCTTTTTTGTTTATTTATTTATTAATTTTTGCCATGCCATGTGGCATGTGGGATCTTAGTTCCCTGACCAGGGATCAAACCCAGGCCCCCTGCAGTGGAAGTGATGAGTCTTAGCCACTGGACTGCCAGGGAAGTTTCTAAATATTGTTTTTAATAGACCTAAAATAATAATATGAAGCTTTCATCAAAAATTCCACTCCAGTGCCTGGTGAGGGTCTGAGAGAGACGCTGAAAGCATCATACAGTTTTGTTGATGCCTCTTTCTTGGTTTTCCATAGGATGACACTGTCAAAGTTTTCAGTTAAATGAAGATTGTATTTTTTATACTAGAGTGGGCACTGATCTTTTTCTCAAAGAATTTTTTTTTTGATGCCCAGAGAGAGTGCTTGCAATTTATGAATTCTTAAGGGTTCACTGCATTAACCCTGTGTTGTGTTTGCCATCTCCTAAAGGTCTTAGACCAAAACCCCCTGGCATTTCTAAGACCAGGGCTTTTGATGGCACTAGCAGCACTCAGCGTTCTGTCTGTACAGAGCTGAGGTTGATGTACTTGTCAACAAGCTCTATTATCTGACATTCTTGGTAGTTACATGTATTATTTGGGATCTCTTATGCTTTAAAAGAAAAATTTTATTCTTTTTTTTACTCTTTCATCTTTGAAGGTAATTTCTACCACCTTTTATGTAAAACCAAATACAAGTTATTTATTTTTTATGATAATCATTGTTTATTTAATACAAGTAAAAAAGGTCATGCTTCATTTTCACCTATTTGTATTGAGCTATAACACAAGTTTGCTTGCAGATGTTTAACAACTGGCTGTTTAGGAGAAAGAGCCCTGATTTGTGGGGTTTGCCAGTTTCTCTGATGTCAGTGTTCCCATCATTGCCAATTTCTTTATCCACTCATCTGTTAATAGACATTAAGGTTGTTGCCACATCTTGGCTAATGTGAATAATGTTACAGTGAACATGGGTGTGCAAATATCCCTTCAAGACCCTGTTTTGTGTTCCTTGGGTAACCACCCAGAAGTGATATTGCTGGATCACATGGTAGTTCTGTTTTTATGTTTTTGAGGAACCTTCCTGCTGTTTTCCATATCACCTGCATGGTTTTACATTCCCAGCAACAGTACACAAGTGTTCTAATTTCTCACATCCTCACCAATTCTTATTTTTCCTATGGTTGTTTTCTGCAATGACCATTCTCACAGGGGTGAGGTGATACCTCATTGTGGTTTTGATTTGCATTTTCCTAATGACTAGTGATATGGAACATCTTTGCATGTGCCTGTTGACCATTAAAAAAACAGTATGTTTACACATGTCCTTGAATATACCTAGAATATTCCAGGAAGATGTTCACAGATGTGATGAGTAATAGTTGCCCTGGGGAGAAGGGGGTGATGGGAGCGAAAGGGAGACTGTGCTTTCACTCCGTGTCCTTTCTGTTCCTTTTGAGGATCCTGCCAATTGAGTCTCAGCCCACTCCCATATTCTTGCCTGGAGAATCTCAAGGACAGAGGAGCCTGTCAGGCTATCGTCAATGGGGTTGCAAAGATTCAGACATGACTGAGCAACTGAGCAAGCTTGCATGCATGCACACCAATTGCATTTATTACCTGTCCAGTTAAAGCAGTTGTTTTAAAAGGTACCCCCTGGTGATTCTAATGAGCTTGAGAGCTGTTGTATGTACACACACAAGCACATACACACACCACTTGTTCCTGGTGTGACCTGTGTGATGCCCTTTGGTTTCAGAGGCATTCTGCCTTCAGCAGTGCTCGGCCGGCCAGCAAAGGAGAGATTCAACGCTTGGATCTCCCAGACCTTCCCCTCTCAGGTAAATCACTGTTAACACATTATTGGCCAGAGACATATTAATACATCTTTTGTTACCCAAATGTTATTGACCGGAGTGTTTCAGTATTCACTTACATAACAAATTGCCCACCACAGGCATTCAGTTCAGTCAGTTCAGTCGCTCAGTCGTGTCTGACTCTTTTCAACCCCATGAATCGCAGCATGCCAGGCCTCCCTGTCCATCACCAACTCCCGGAGTTCACTCAGACTCACGTCCATTGAGTCAGTGATGCGATCCAGCCATCTCATTCTCTGTCGTCCCCTTCTCCTCCTGCCCCCAATCCCTCCCAGCATCAGAGTCTTTTCCAATGAGTCAACTCTTCACATGAGGTGGCCAAAGTACTGGAGTTTCAGCTTTAGCATCATTCCTTCCAAAGAAATCCCAGGGCTGATCTCCTTCAGAATGGACTGGTTGGATCTCCTTGCAGTCCAAGGGACTCTCAAGAGTCTTCTCCAACACCACAGTTCAAAAGCATCAATTCTTTGGCGCTCAGCCTTCTTCACAGTCCAACTCTCACATCCATACATGACCACAGGAAAAACCATAGCCTTGACTAGACGGACCTTTGTTGGCAAAGTAATATCTCTGCTTTTGAATATGCTATCTAGGTTGGTCATAACTTTCCTTCCGAGGAGTAAGCGTCTTTTAATTTCATGGCTGCAGTCACCATCTGCAGTGATTTTGGAGCCCCCAAAAATAAAGTCTGACACTGTTTCCACTGTTTCCCCATCGATTTCCCATGAAGTGATGGGACCGGATGCCGTGATCTTCATTTTCTGAATGTAGAGCTTTAAGCCAACTTTTTCACTCTCCACTTTCACTTTCATCAAGAGGCTTTTTAGTTCCTCTTCACTTTCTGCCATAAGGGTGGTGTCATCTGCATATCTGAGGTTACTGATATTTCTCCCGGCAATCTTGATTCCAGCTTGTGTTTCTTCCAGTCCAGCATGGCATTAGTTTCTGTGAAAAATCCCCCGGTCACTAAAGAGTTAAATAGAAAGTGCTTTTGACTTATGTGTTGTAAGGTTAACTTTTCTTCTCTCCTTTGCATGAAACTGAGCTTAGAAAAAGAATCAGGGGCATTTGTTGCAGATGATTCAAACTCTGAAACTGTGTATTATGGCCGTGAGGTCCCAGCTGTGTCCTGCTGCTACAGGGTGCCTGAGTCTGAGAGAAATGTCAGGCTCTGGAGGTCTTTTGCTTGTTTTACTAAATCTCAAGAGCATATCTCATCTTTAAAAGTAACTATTTTGAGAAAAAACTATTATCTGATTCTGAAGGTCTATTGCTCCCACAATTCCTAATATATGCCTGAGATCTTTGTCTTTGAGTATAGACCTTTTCCTGTTGCTATGCCTTGTTTTTAAAAATTTAAATCCCCATGACGAAGCACGGCTGTATCGGCAGGCCTCACGTGTCCCATTTTTGCTCCTTCTGCACCTGCCATGCTAATGGCTGATGTGAGGGAGCTGTGGAGGGGGGACTGGGGCAGACGGCATGGACTTGAACCTTGGCCCTGCCACTTACAACCTGGCTCTGGCCTGGTAATCCCAGCCCCCGGTGCTGTGGTTCCCTCGTCTCTGAGACAGAAATCCTGTGGTCCGCCTCTGGGATGGCTTGGAGGATTGAGTGAACCCAGACGGGCTGGTGCCAGAGCCTCGGAGGGACTGACTTTTGCCACCTGCCAGAGCCCCAAGGCCTTGGCCGGGGTTGCCATCGTCTAGAATGTGCACTGGGAGACGGATACATGTGTGTGAGGTCACGCTGTGAGGAAACACAGAAAGAACACTGACTACCTGGTTCTTCGTGCCTGGAAGAAGGAGTTGTTGTTCAGTCGCTAAGTCGTGTCCGGCTCTTTTGACCCCATGGACTGCAGCATGCCAGGCTTCCCTGTCCTTCACCATCTCCCAGAGTTTGCTCAAACTCGTGTCCATTGAGTCGATGATGTCATCCAACCATCTCGTCCTCTGTCGCCCCCTTCTCCTCCTGCCCTCAATCTTTCCCAGCATCAGGATCTTTTTCAGTGAGTCGGATCTTCACATCAGCTGGTCAAAGTATGCCTCAGCTTCAGCACCAGTCCTTCCAATGAATATTCAGGGTTGATTTCCTTTAGGATTGACTGGTTTGATCTCCTTGCAATCCAGGGAAGAAGGAGAGAAAGCCAGAAACCTAGACCACATAGAGAGAAATCCTTTATTTCTAAGTGTAAAACAGTTTCTGTGACACTGAATAAAAAAGGAAACCCCACTCTTCTCATTTTTGATCATGGTCGAGCACAGATTTATCTGTAAAATGGTTGTTTTTGTGACTGTAAACTCTTTCACCTCACCAGCTTATTTTTTTCCCTTCTGAATTTTGTTTTCTTTTCTCTTGGACTTAATAAGATTTTATTTTAGCCTTAGATAAACACTGACATTGAGAATTTAAAGATGACCTTGGCCCGTTCCTTGCATTTTACAAGCTCAGGTCCTAAAGAGCTTAATCAGTTTACAAGAGCCACATTCCTTGTGAGGAGCTCAGGGATAGGAAGGACTTTCCCTGACTCTTTGCCATGTTACCTTCTGGTGACGAGGCTGGTGATCACTCCTATTAGCAACTTCATAAAGAAGTGTGCATGGTTCATATAGGACTTTGGGTTGTCGAAATGACTCCCAGGAAGAGAGAAGTGGTGACCAGAGACCATGGGTAGTCCAGGGTCAGAGGAGTAAGGAATCCAGAGGGGGCATCCATGTTGAGTTCTTCACACTTGCTACATAATATGAAGTAGGAATAACTTGGTTATAAGTGCAGTGCTGCCTGTGTTGTTTTTTAAAATTGTGATAAAATGGCTTCTCAGATGGCTCAGTGGTACAGAATCCACCTGCCAGTGCAGGAAACGTGGATTCAATCCCTGGGTCAGCAAGATCTCCGGAGGAGGGCATGGTAACCCACTCTAGTATTCTTGCTGGGAAATCCCATGGACAGAGGAGCCTGGTGGGCTACCATCCCCGAGGTTGCAAAGAGTGGGACACTACTGAGGGACTACACACACACATAAACACACACAAAATACCTGTAACATGAGGTTTACCATCTGAACTGTTTTTAAGTGCGTTAGGTGATCTTTAATTGTTAGTATTGACATCTCTGTTCCTCCAGCTTTAGAATTTCCCTTTTGTAGAGAAACTGTTCTTTTCATTGACAAGATAAATACTGACACTGAGATTGCCCGGAAGTAGTAACTCATCCTCAGCTCCCCTCTTTCTCTCCTCCCTCCCCCCACCCCGCAGGCACCTGTCCACCTGCAAGGTTGTTTACTTGGCTTGGAAAGGCCTGCACCCTGGAAATTGCCAGCTTTCCAGCCAGCTGTGCAGCATCATGTCCCTAGAAGCTGCAGGAACCAGGGTTAATGAACTGTTTTTTGTTGTTCCCTTTAGTGATGTAAATGCTGTGATTCTCTGCTCTTCCCAGCTCATTAGCCACACTCCCAACCTGACCACCATAATTGATGCTAATAGCTATACAAGTGTTGTTTTCCCCACTGTTTATGGCATCGAGCAAGTGACCAGCTTCCCACTCCCAAGTCGTCTGTACGTCCAGCTAGACAGTTGCAGGAGTCTTCTCCCAATCTGTACCTCAGGGGTCCTCTAGGAAATAGCCTCAAGGGGGTTCAGCCTGTTTCCTTAGCTATTTTGCCTCAGACTACAGTGACAGCAGAGATGGGCCTCGGAAGAAATGTTCTCACTGATTCCTAGAGAGCCGGGACCTGTGGCTGGCATGGCGTCCTGTCCTGTGAAGTGGGCCTCATTCCTGGTGCCCAGCGTTTCCACCTGATGACCTACCAGGCGTCTTCCTGCCACGCCCTCCCCCAGTGCCCATCAATAGAACATGGGCTTTTCCTGGGGACAGGCTGGTCTGGTGGCCCTGACCCTGTGCACCTGCGGAGGCTCTTAGGAGCAGGGCCTCTGGTCAGTGTGCTGCTGGTGGCATCCTGAAGCTCAGAGTAACTGTTGAACCAGGGCAGCTTGTCATTGGTCCCTGTGGATCATGGAGCTGGTCCTGCCTGGAGAGTCCTTTCTAGAGAACACCACATCCCTATTCACATTTTCATCACCCAGCCCAGAACATGTTATGTGTGTATCTCTATCCGAATCTGGGATGTGGTAAAGAACCAGCCCACCAACAATGCAAGAGACAAGAGACGTGGGTTCAATCCCTGGGTCAGGAAGATCCCCTGGAGGAGAGCATGCAACCCATGCAACCCACTCCCGTATTATTGCCTGGAGAATCCCTTGGGCAGAGGAGCCTGGTGGGCTACAGTCCATGGGGTTGTGAAGAGTCGGACACGGCTGACGTGACCCAGCACAGAGATGATTTACAGTGTTGTCTTGGTTTCAGGTGTGCCGCACAGGGATTCAGTATCTGTTGTGTGTTCTTTATACAGTTTTAGTGGAGTGTAGCGGGTGTGCAATGTGTGCTGGTTTCAGGTGTGCTGCAGAGTGACTCGGTACCTGTTGTGTGCTTGTACACGACACTGACATGAGGACTGAGTGTACTGGACAGTGTGACCTTTCGGGTCTCTCCTCCTCCAGGACAGTAATCATATTGTTGTCCCCACAGATCTCCTGAAGGGAAGAGCTGAGGACCTGAAGCCAAACCCTTATCTCCGTAAGAGCCCCTCTCTCGAGTCCCTGAGCAGACCCCCTTCTCTGGGCTTCGGGGGCTCCAGGCTGCTGGGCACCTCCCCTGCGGGCTGGAAGCCGCAGAGCAAACTCAGGTACCCATCAGAGCCTGTACCTCCCACCTTTGCAGCACCACACTAGCTATTTTGACGATTTACAAGGCTCCGGCCAGAAGGATCTTCCTTCTGTCCTTTCACGCTTCTCCTCCTCAGTCCACCCTCCCCTGAGGTTGCAGCCCGCCCCCGGTAGCACGGACACCCCCTTTTCGGCCTGTGCTGTCTGACCTCCATTTGTATTTAATTCCCTGCTGCAC
The DNA here is from genome assembly GCF_003369695.1 of Bos indicus x Bos taurus. Lineage (NCBI taxonomy): Eukaryota > Metazoa > Chordata > Mammalia > Artiodactyla > Bovidae > Bos > Bos indicus x Bos taurus. The sequence goes on along the minus strand of NC_040094.1, from coordinate 34,633,666 downwards.
ACTGTGTGTGCTTTTGTCCTCACTTGGGCTGTAATTTAGTGGACAGCAAATACTTCATCCTGACGCTTGGATCGCTCTCAGCCCCTTGTGTTATGCTGCACAGAGCCGCTCACTCAGTAAATATTTACGAATAGGCAGGTGGATAAATGCACAAAATTGGCTACTTGAGGAGTAATGGCTTTTTAACAAACATTAGAACTACCATTATGAGTATTAGAAAAGGGTTTTATAAAAGTCTGAACACCTCAGTTCAGCCATTGTCAAATCTTTGGGTGTGGTCTGTTTCTGGACCCAAATAGATGAAGTCATATCTTTCAGAGGTTTAATTTAAAGCCCCAGTTGTTACATTTCTGTCTTGTTTATGTGCAGAGGATTTAAATAATCAAAACAGGTTTTCAGGACCAGAATTAGTGCTATCCCAAAATTATTCTTTTTTTTGTACCAGAAATGCATACAAACAGACTATGTGTATTTTTCCATGCTATTCATATTATACCTTCATCGTAAAAGGTTAGATTAGTGAGGTTAGTTTATTATTTCATTTTTATATTCATGTCATTGAGACAAGCCGATAATAGAATAGAAATTTACTTTGGTAATTTTTGTATTATTATTATTGCAGTCATGTCTATTTTCTTTTTTTTTTTTAAAGAAAACTGGTAAATGTTTCGTTTATTGAGAAACTCTTTTCCAAGCCTTCATTTTAGTCTTCCCTAATTTGTCATGCCTAGAAATTTGGCTCTCAGTGATGAATTAAGACCAGGCATAGTGAACACTTGCAAAGTCACAGTAACTTCATTGTTAATGGTGACACTGACCATATAAACTCCATTCCCATTACCTCCCATAAGCAACTAGTCTGGGGTTTTTAAAATGCTCTTCCAGTATTCCTTGTATATGTTATCGTAGAAATAGGTGTAGCTTTGGAACATGTACTGTTTTCTATAGGTGTCTTTAAATGATGCTGTACTTAATAAATAAAAGGCTAGAAGGATAGAGCAGCAGATGGATTAAAAAAAAAAACCCTCACCAGACTCCTGAAAGCCAGGAAGCACAGTTCCCTTTCTGCTTCATACCGTGAAATGTAATAAAAATGTGCTGTTAATGGGTCTGGTGGGCGATTTTTTTAGAGTCTCGTTGGACAGACACTGACTTTTGCTTTTCTCATTTAGTTAATTATTTTCTGTGTATTTGTGGACTCTAAACGTCAGCATCTCTGCTTTCTAACTAGTGTGGAAAGAAGAGACCCCCTGGCGGCCCTGGCCCGGGAATACGGCGGCTCCAAGCGCAACGCTCTCCTCAGGTGGTGTCAGAGGAAGACAGAGGGCTACGCGGTAAGGCCGGGGGCCGTCAGCATCCAGCAGGCTTGGACGGGCGGCGGCCTGTGTCCTGCATGTGTACTGGCCTGGGCGGGCCTGTGTGCCTGTTGGTGTCAGCTCTGTTCTCCCAGGCAGGGCTGCTGGCGGGTGGGGGTGGGGGCAGGGTAGGACCCCGAGGACCCATCACAACTTCCAGCAGACGTGACCTCACTGTGAGCCTGCGTCCCCTAGGACGGCGTCTTTATTTGCTCAGAGGCCGAATAAACCCCTAGCAGTGCCCCCAACTGGCTGATCTGCCCAAGGAGGCAGCTTTCACTAAATCATCTTCAAAAGATGGTGCCTTTTTCTGATTGACACATAGGCCCCACATGGTGGGCCTTCAGTCTCTTCTGAAGTTAAGAGTTGCTCATATTTAGTTGGAGAGTTTCCATTTTTGTTTTCTGTGGAGGTTGAACACAGAAGGAATACTTGATATAAGTTTGGTTTTTTATAATAAAATGTCATACACAAAGATGAAAGTGTGTAAATCATAGTTTATCAAATGACTGTGGACGTGAAAACCCATAGAGTCACGTCTAGGAGCAGAGCATGGCTGAGCCCACACCACTCATGTGACTTTCCCGTCGTAGCCCCCATGACCTCCACAAGTGACTCTGTCCCTAGTTCTGTTTCTGCTCTGGTTTTCCATAAAACTTAGCGTCCCTAAATACCATATCCATTTTGTCTGCATTTGAACCTTATATAAATGGAATTAAAACCTGTAGTATTTCCATCTGTGTTTTTAAATTGTTGAGATTTACCTGTGTTGTTGCCTGTGAGTATGATTTATTCATTTCCTTCTCCGATAGTAAGCTATGGTATGATCACATCATTGTTTACTTACCCGTTCTGTTGTCAATGGGCAGGTGAGTGACTTCTAGTCTGGGGCTCTTACAAATCTGGTATGTTCTGTTGGTATGTTCTTGTAACGCCTCTCAGAACCCACGTGTCCATTCTTTCTGGGTCTGCACCTAGAAATGGACCAGGTGGGCCACAGGATGTATGTGTGTTCCGTGTGGTAGATCGTGCCGGACAGATTTCCCAAGCAATTGTATGGTGTTATTGCCCACCAATGACTTGGGTGATTTATGTTTTCTCTACTTTCTCCACAGCACTTGCTGCTGTTGGTTTTGTTGCTCCCAGTCACTGGGGCATGTGTGACAAGAGGTCTCACTCAGGCTGTGGCTTATTTTCCCTGCTGGCAGGTGAGGTCGAGCTCCTCTCTTGTGTTCCTTGGACGTTCTCGCTGTCTTTCCTTGGATGCCTGCTCAAGCCTTTGCCCATTTTTAGAATCAGATTATCTTTCTTTGTTTGTTGCTTTCATAGATTCTTTATACATTCTGCACACAGGTCCTTAGTCAAATAGACGATATCATCTCCCAGGGTGGTTGAATTTTCACTCTTCCTTTAAACACAGTTCTTCATTTTAATTAAGTCCAATTTATTAGTCTCTTCTCTGATGATTAGTGCATTTTGTTTCTGTTTAAGAAATCTTTGTTCCACGGTCATTACACATCGTTCTGTGTTTTCTTCTGTAAGTTGGACTGTTTTACCTTCCTGTTAATTAGGTGTCCTCTTTAAAACTGCCACCTCCTTCACTCTCCTTATTCAGGCCCAGCCCCCTCCCCCACATCTTGACCCTATTTTTCTACAAATCCTGAAACTGTTGGCACCATGACACTCCTTTCCCAACGTCCAGCTTTGAGGGGCAAGAAGACTGGGCCTTGGCTGAGAGTCAGCCCAGAGGGCCAGGCAGAACCAGGTTCTCTGTGCAGCAGCAGTCAAGTGTCTCCAATTCAGACTGTACCCAAGAAAAAAGTGGCCCATATCTGAGTCTCTTCATTTTCTGTTTTTTAAAAATGTAAAGAAAAAATCAGGGTCATGACCAACAACAGAGGCCCCCCGGGTACAAACGTGTTTCTGGCCCGTCGTGCTCTTGGCTCCTCTGTCACTCTCTGCGTCTGCCTTTTCTCAAGGTTCAGACACCCTGCAAAGGCAGGCGGCTGAGTGACAGCATCCCCGTCAGGACAGGAGTCGGGGATGAAAGCTGGTTACGGGAGGTTTCAGGGTGAGGGAAATGGGCTGGTGACCAAAAAGGAAGACGAGTAGGACTCATCGGCCAGGCACGAGGTCTGACGGCAGTGAGCCCCGCGAAGTCATGGTGGTCAGCGGCACTGTCATTTCTCGTTTTCCAGAAATAGGTGAGGGATGTGCTGGAATGGTTATGAAAAGAATGTTAAAAGTTTCAGAAGGAATCAGCCCTTAAACGCAGAAGGTCATTGTAATTAGGTCACAAGAGGGTTAGACAATGAATTTCCAGTCATGAGAATGAGAATGATGTTTCTTGCTGTCTTGCTTTCTTTCACTTTGTTTTCTTTTGTGAACATCTTGAACTTGTTTTCAAAGCATCTCACATTGGATGAAGCCCAAACTTATTTTGCCTGAAGAGTATCTTTCATTCATTGTTAAATCTCTGTAAACTTAGAGAGAAATACAAATCATATGTGCCTGATTTATCTACTCTTCAAAAACTATCCTCTGTCTAGACCTGTTTGTCTAAGACAGCCCTCTAAAGCTTGTTCTCTCCTACTTGGGAAGCCAGAAATAAACTGTAGAAAACTCAAAATGGTTCAAAAAACATCTTTTGAAAAACCAATAACCATGTAATTTTGACTGAAAATGGTTTCTTTTTACCAAAGTGTAGTGTGATAGGTTAGATCAGAATCCTCCTTATATTAATTCAGTGGGTTTTTATCGAGATGCCAGGTTCATGCCACATAATATTTAACTGCTGGGAAGTCATCCGTGAATGAAACAGGTGGCACCTCTGCTCCTGTGGAAACTATGTTCTCGTGGGGATGACAATTAATTAAAATTTAAATATGAAATATGTACCAGATTGGAAGATGGAGTGTGCTAGGGAGAAACATAATGCCAGGAAAGAGGATTGGGAATGTCAGGTGTGGGGGTGCAGTCTTAACAGGAAGGTGGGAGAGGTGATGGTTCAGCTCACCTGGAGAAGGTGAGGACTCGTGTTTATCTCACACCAGGCTCAAAAGGGCATGGCCTTAGGGATGTCTCAGTTGGAGTTGAAGTAACGCCAGGTGGCTGCTCTGTACAGCAGCACCGAGGATTAGATGAGCAGGCACGGGTCATCCCACATGAAGTCGGCCTGCACTGTGGGGAGGGGTCTGCACGGAGCCACTCTTAAAAGGAGACCCTTCCAGACGGTCCACTCACCTCAGATTCCTTTGGGCCTTTTTGGAAAAAGCCAAACTCCAGGAAGGCTCCACAGGCTCCTCCCCACGGGTCTGGTGCTGGCCGTGCCTTCAGCTGCATCCCCACCCCACCCCTACCCACGGAACTCCCAGACTCTCTCTCTTCATCTGCTTTCCCTTCCTTCTCTGGGGTATGACATAGAGGTTTCCGTCTCTAAGGTCATTACCAGGAAGCCTTCTAAAGGAGCAGAAACTGAGATGGTGGATAAAAGAGCAGACTTCTAAGAATGACGCCCAGTGCCCCTCACCCTATGGACTTGCCCCCAAGTGTGGCAAAGGGGCGATCACCCAGGTAGACCTAATAAATAAACCCATAAAAGTCAAGTCTCCTCTGAAGCATAATGACCCACACACTTGGTGGATTTAAAGGTGAAAGCGACGTGTGAGGAGGAGCTGATGGCTAGAGAGGAAACTGGGACTTCCCAGCATGAAAGCCTTGGAGCACCGAGGTCCTATGACACCCAGGAAGCACTGTGGGGGCCCCAGCAGTTGTGAAGTGAACAGGCTAGTCCTTCTCTGCCTGTCCTGATGCCCTCAGACCTCAGCCAGGCTGAGGGTGTGCAGCTTGCTGGGCCTTCTGCTGGGCCTCAGCCAAGGGCCCTTGACCTGAAACAACGATGAGTGCGTGGTCCTGGGGCACCCCTTCAACCCACCGGGAAGCATGATGAGGCCCAGCCGCCCTGCCCTCCGGAGGCAGCACCTTGGCTGTGCTCCCAGGCCCTGGACTGTGTGGCCCACACTGGCGAGTCAATCCGGGTCATACAGCAACACCACGAATCCACCTGTGAGTGGATTCCCTCCCATGGCCTCCAGGGCGGAGTCTAGCCAGACTGACACCTGGACGTCTGACGTGAACAACCGGGCAGGGCTCCCCGGACTTCTGACCCACCAGACACCAGCCGACAATTAGTGGGTGTCGTGCACACTGCCGGATTTACAGCAACAGAATTCCAGTCAAGCGAAGTTAGTGGGATCTGGAGGTAACAGAGAGAGTCCCCAATTCTCCCTTAGGTCAGATTGTTTGCTTTTCCTATGATCAACCAGGGACAGACTTTGCTTCTTTGGGTCATTAGTGTACCACTCATTGTTACTGTTCCTGTGTTTCTGTCTACAGCACACTGGTTCCCTGAGGCTCAGGCGTGACTTTCCCATTCAAGGTTTCTCATTGCTGCCGGGGCCCCTACCTGTGGGGTCCCGAGTCTTTAGGTCTGGTCGGGGTCAGGCACAGCACTTTATAAATGCTCCTGGTGATGAATGTGTAGTTGGCACTGAGCACCCAGGCGGGGTGGCAGAATTCTAAGATGCCCTGTGATCTCTGCTCCCTGGCATTTCTCCCACAATCACCCTGTGTTCATGGCAAAAGGCATTCGACAGCATAGTTAAAAGTTGCTGGTGAATTGGCCCTAGAATAGGAAGGGAGATTACCTGTGTGGGCCTAACCCCATCACA